>NW_020174923.1:16565409-16591010 GCF_003031525.2 Neophocaena asiaeorientalis asiaeorientalis
CCATGTGGATGTATAAGGGAAGAGCATTCTAGGTAGAGGGAACATCAGAGTATCTTCTGTGTGCCAGGCATGCTGTGCTAAAGACCTGCAAGGACAGAGATGAATAAAACATGGCCCCGCCCCCAGGGAGCTGACAAGCTAGAAACAAGATTCAGACTTGCAAATAAATGCAGTGGTAAAGTTGTATAAGCTCTATGGTGGATAGAATTTTTTATTTAATCTGCACTGAATAATAACAAACTAAGTTAAAATATCAGACATTACTCCCATTTCAAGAATGAAGCTAGTGTGACAAACGGAAGCACCTCTTACCAGAAAAGCTTCACATCCTCTGCCCTGAGCTGATTTCTTCCTCAGAGTCCCTGCCTCTCACCGAGGCCCCTCACTCTCAACCTGCTGTCACGGCTGCTTCTGAGGGGCGTTTGATCTTTAGCTTCAGGCCACGTCTGGGCCTTGACTAACTGTCGTTAAGCTGAAGATCGGTGCGCTCATCTCCCCCTAATGCAGAGTGAATCTTGGCCTTCTGGGAGAATGCACTCGCTTGGCATCGTTTGCGGCCAGTGCCGTGCATTGTTGAGAAGAGAGGAATTCTCAGGTGCCCCACTGCTCGCCCACCCAACCCGATGTCATAGATTCCTGACATCCCAGGCAGAGGACAGTTTTTCAGGTTCCCCTCAAGACCATCGTTCAAGCTCTCACTTCCTTTCACTCCTGCCTCCTCTGACAGTGATGGCAAAGGCCTCCCTCCCCCACACATTCTCACGTCATGCTCTACTCTGACAAGTAGGTAGGATTTTTAATCCCGTTTTTATGGTTGAGGATGAAACAGGTGCTGAGAAGTTCAGTAATCTAGCCCAAATCACCCAGCTATGAATGGTGGAGCCTGTACTTTTTGTATGGCACCAAGCCACCTGTCCGTCAGGGGACTTGCCTCTCCTCCCTTGCTTTCTGCCCACCCTGGGCTTGCGTTGAAATGGAAGGCACGTGTGTGCATCACTGATGACGAGGCGCCGACCCTTCCCAGGCGCGCTCACTCTGAGACCCTTTCTCAGAGCCGTCTTTCCCGCAGCAGCCCCCTCACAGGCTGCCGGACTGCCCGGCATGAAGCTACTGGGATCATCTTCCTCGTCATCACAGTTCTTCCTCCTCCAGCACCTTCTTTAGTTTCCTGTTGCTTTTTATACTAAATCTCCTTTCTTAGTTTGGCATTCTGAGTCTTCCTTTTGTCGGCTGCCTACTCCGCATCTCTCTAAAAAGACTTCGTTTTCAGCCCTGAGGGCTCTGGCTCAGCTGCCTCCACCACCCACATGGGAATTAGGAGCATGGAAGGCCTGTCCCTTCTCCTCCAGGGCCTCCTCTTCATCAGTGTCTCTATGATACTGTAGGAATCTTCCCGGATGACCCCATGCCAGTGAAGCTGTGCCCATAAGCTGTGTCCCCTCAGCCATTATTCATTGGTGTTTGCTGGTGTGTTACTTGGCAGTGGTCCCTGAATATTTACTTGGTCTCCCCAGCCAGATTGTACTCACTTTAGAGGCACAAACTGAATCTCATAATTCCATAAATACCTGAACAGAGTCAATTCATGTTAATGGTCTGATCAACTAATCTATTTTATCTTTAACTTGGCTTATAAATTCTGAATTCTGAAAAATTTCATTTTTGTTTACAAAAGCCTCAAATTCTAACAACGAGAAAATAAAGTTTAAGGCCCCCGGCACACTCACTCCTTAATCCATTTCAGTGTTTCCAGTTGTTCACAGTTCATTCTTCTTAGCAAGAGTGTATTGCCCTTGCTCAGCGTTGAATGATATGGAAATAATTGGCCTTTCTTTACTGCATAACTGACTTTACTTTTGTTAGCAGGTTAAAATCAGCCCTTCCATTTCACTGCAGTATTATATTGGTGGCATTTTTATTTAAGGGAGGGAAAAAAAAGCTTTCTTCCACATGAACTTTTGTTGCAAATCAGTTTATTGGGGCCAATCAATGGGCAGGACCTATGAAAGGGTGTGGATTATCTGGTTAGTCCTTTGTGTGGCAAAAGGCTTAGATACTGCTTAGTACTTGGCTCATTCTTCATCATGTAAAGAAGTGGTTTTTCTGAAGGATCAACACCTGACTGAGCCCTGCCTTTTTCATGGTAATGTTTTCACCTGAGTTGCTTCTTATGGTACTAAGAATTAGTTAACTAATACTTATTTAACCTTGGAACAATGTTTATCATAATCCGATTGGCAGATAGTCGTTTTATTTAGGCCTTTTCTTTATTGCATCAGGACTAGAAAATCTCAGTGAAGAGTATGCTGGGAACAATTTTTTCCAAGTAAGTTGTCGCTCAGCTTTTTTTCTTTCCATCAAGGGGCATGTTTTGGCGTTATAGACTCAGACTAGTAGCCACTAGTAGTTGGATTTCTCTTTCTGGGTTAAGCTCTACTTTTATTTTTAAAGCTGGCCTTCTCATTTCATGCTGCTGGCAACTTTTTCTCCAAAATGTTCTCCAGTGTGATTTATGATATTAATATATTCAGAGCTGGTTTTTCATGGTAAAGCGTCCTCATGAGTATTACCACTAATTAATATACAGAATGACCCAGCACAATTTAATTATTTGGTAATGTTTTTCGGTGTTTTCTTAAAGATGATGCTAACAAGTCAAGGCCTGAACTTCCCTGGGTCATGACCTCTCTGCAGTGTTTGCAGTCTTGTTAAACAAGAAGAAGAGCAGAACATAAATTAACATCTCCGTTATAAGTTGCTCTACATTTCCCAGTCTTAACACTCTGAAGAGCATAGTCACTGGTAACATAAGACAAAGTTTCACTAGGAAAATGGCAATTCCAGCCTTCGGGAATGGGTAAGAAGCCATTCTTCTAGGGCCAGTGTTGTCCTCTGTAAGAGAGGGGCAAGATGAGGGGGTTTGAATTATGGACTCTGGAACATTAAAAACCTAAGGAAAAAAGCAAAGTAACAGTTATCTTTAATTGTAATGAAGATATACCAGCCTATGTGGCTTTTGGCATCTAATGAGCCTTCAAGGATATGTTCCTAAGTTTACAAAGAGAATTTTAAAATAGTTGAAAAATAGTTCGAGTGTAAATGCACCACTTTTCTGTTACATAGTAGAAGCTTATATGTCTTTATGTGTTCGTAATTACCCCAGCACCCCAGTTTTTGTTTTTGTTATTTTGCCTTTGGATTTATCTGTTTCTGTTCCTTCTGGCTTGGATGTCCTTCCCCTTCGTCTCCTAATCACCCCACTCACTCCTTAAGACTCAGTTCAGATATTGTCTCCTCCAGAGAAAAAGAAAATGTGTCTCTGCCACACATTTCTTCCCTCTACCATGACATCCTATGTGCAATACCTCTACCTTTCCATATTGTATTATAATGATCTGTTTTGTATCTGTCTCTCTGTATATACGAGGTCTGTTCCGTATTCATCCAGGAGCTTGGTAAAGGTCTGTTGACAATGTGTTTGATTTTTAGCTAGTTGGTTTCTTGAATAATAACAATGATTACCCTTTAAGTGTATACTTCAGAGGTGTACTTCTCTCTCACAGTCTTTGCACAGGCATTTGGTATGCCAATTACTAATTATACCAGAAAGCCTCAACCTTGTTTCTTTGGTAGGCCTTTGTTTATGTTGGTGCATCATCTATTCTTGGCACAACAGATGGACAAAAGCAATCAGCAAGACTGAGGAAGGCTAGCACACCTTATTAGCAATAGTGGTTTAATATTTACAAAACCCCAGTTGAAATTGTTTTGGCATCTGATCTTCAATTTCTTAAAATCTTTTCCTACATTTAATTTAATTTTCACATAATTTTAAAATTTTCTCATTTATTTTAATGCCCTGAGTTTCTAAGATCTGTGAAAGGTTTAATTGTATTAAAGGCTTATCTGTGGAATGAGTGTGTATCATAAATCTAGTGACATAGTTTAAAATCCATTCCTCTTCCATTTTCTGAGTAAACATTTTTAAAACGTGTTTTTCTTCGTGAAAAAAGGCAGTATACAATTTTGGATTCTGGATCTGGTTTCCATTCCTGGCTCCATCATTTATTAGTTATTAGACCTTGAACAAATTAGCTAAATCTATAAGACTCAGTAGCTTCATCAGTAAAATAGAGATAATGCTCATACTTAATTCTTAGGATCATAATGGACACTGAATGAGAGATTGATCTAAAGAGGCGCCATACTGCAAATAGGAGTAAATGGAAGTCTCCATATTGAGTGGTGAGGTGCCCAGACTCCTTCCCCCATCGACTCCCATGTAGTATGTTGGGAACTAGTCTCTATAACCCTCAGGAAGGAGACTGGAAGATTCTCCGGGGAAAATGTACACATCCTGACCTTTGGGGGACGCCCAGTAATCAGCCAAGTCTTATCATCCTATCATGAAGCTCTCAGACTCAGAGCTTCCAGTCACTAGTTTAACTCTTAAGTGTGAATAGTAATCCAACCATCACCAGACACTTGAAGAAAACCACCAATGAACAAATAAGAAAAAAAAAAAAAGGAACTCAGAGGAGACAAAGCAGAGAAAAGAAGAAAACATTTTTTAAAATGTGTAGTATTCACAGAGATCTAAAATAAGGTAGTATCCATGAAATATAATAGGATGTAATTTTTTTAAAAAAGAAACATTCAATAAACAAGAAAGAGTGACTTATCTCAAGGTTCATAACTTATAGAACATACGGATAAAGAAAAGATTCTTTTAAAATTGTATTTATTTTTAAAAGTTAGAAACAATGAGTCAGGAAATCAGAATGGCATCAGTCTTCTAGTCAGCAACACTGAAAATTAAAAGACAATAGAACAATGCCTTGAAAATTCTGTGGGGAAAATTGTTTCTAACCTTGTTCTCTATACCTAGCCAAACTATCAAGTATAAAGTGTACAGTATTAAGGGTGGAATAAAGGCATTTCCAGGTCTTAAAATTTTTACCTCCCGTACACCCTTTCTCAGGAAGCTTTTGAAGTATATGTACCATGGAAAGAGAGAATAAATGAAAAAACAAAGGAAGGTGAGGAGACAGGGGATCTAACAGAGGAGAGAAGAAAGTTCTAGGGCTATAGCTGTGCAGCAGGCCTAGAGAACAGTCAGTTCAGATTGAACTTTGAGAACAGAGGACTCCAGGAGGGGAATGTCTTTGAGAAAAAACAGCCAAAACTTTAAAATTCCCTAACATGTTTGAACATATTGGTATGATATCCATGGCTGTATTTGTTTGGGATGAACTTGTGGTAAGTATTTGATAAACTAAGCAAAGGGGTGGGGGGGGATGGCAATTATTAACTCTAATAAAAGCAAAATGTTGCCCAAGAAAGGAAATTTAATAGTACACTACATGGCTTAGCTGTAAATCATATTTATATAATCATAATAAATACTGAATATAGATTTAACTAAAGACTGTGAAATAATTGGAAGGATGAGAAAAAGGACATATTGGGGTGGGGGGCTGTGCAAAATTAATATTAACTCTCCCTCTTCCATAATAGGAATTCAGGAAATAATATTTAAAGCTGAAAAGAAAAATCAAAATAATAGTGTACCATTGTTATTTAAAGATAAGGAAGTAAATACAAGAAGAAAAACTAAGAGAGTAGAAAATGGTTGCTTCTGGAGAGAGGGAATCAGGAATGGTGGCCTAGGCCTGCTATAGTTTTTAAACAATCCTTGTATATTTTGGGGTTAAAAATTAAAAAGAAATTAAAGATATTAAGTGAGACAATTATGTAAAGCACTTAGCACCATGCCTTTCACAGTTAACTGCTGCATAAATGTAAGCTATTATTATTATCCTACCTCTCCTAAAAACCGTAATAAAGCCTTGCTAAGTGGGTGGCATGGGGTTTCCATTCATTCATTTCATTTTTTTCCCAACCATACATATATTGATACTATGTTGGCTGTGAAAAATGAATTACAAACATATACTCAGGTATCTTGCTATTTGGTTTGTGTATCTTCCTGATGTACTGATCCGTGATGTTATTGATATGGATAAGAGGAAGAGCAGTTGCCTCTTTCTGAACCACGTGCTGAAGAAAGTGTTGCTCTTTCTGAATCATGTTGTTCATACATTTTTTAAAGATTTTCAAGGGACTTCCTTGGCGGTCTAGTGGTTAAGACTCTGTGCTTCCACTGCAGGCAGGAACTAAGATCCCACATGCCACACAGCACGGCCCAAAAAAAAAAAGGATTTTCAAGAGGACAATTCTGAATTTTTTTCCTTCTCTTTTGCCTAATCATTTGCATTTCTGCGATTAAATAAATGGATATTGTTCAGGCTTACTCTAGTTTCCTATTCAGTCCTTTCACATGTGTTTTAACACATTTTCTCCCTATGATCAGGGCCGCAAGCTTCTTATCATTGGGACCACAAGCCGCAAAGATGTCCTTCAGGAGATGGAAATGCTTAACGCCTTCAGCACCACCATCCATGTGCCCAGCATTGCCACAGGAGAGCAGCTGCTAGAGGCTTTGGAGGTGAGAATGAGCCAGTGGAGTGCACACCGTTCAAAGAAAGGAATTGAGGCTGGATTAATGCTAAGGGTGCCCCAGACATCGCACCTGGTGTTTAGTTTCTGTGTTAACCTAGAACACGGAACCTGGGATACACCTGCAGTCATTTTCAGGAATTAGAGGAAGAAGAGATAAATATAAGTGAGAGTGAAGTAATTCCTCATTCCTTGGTGGAAGCAGCATACAAACTGCCAGAAGTGAATTACTTTGTGCCCAGCGTGACTAATGCATATAGATTACATGGGCCAGAAACTTGGAATGGGGCAAGGGAGGAGAGTCATCAATAAATAGAAAATTCAGTTATTCATAGTTGCTTTCAGCCCATTTACTTGCATTTAATAAATTGGAGCAATGGTTAAAGCCTTAGAAACTTGAAAAAAGCTATAGAAGTAAAAGCAACCCCTTTATTAACAAGTTCATAATGTGGAAGTATTTTTTTGAGGATGACATAGTCTTTAATTTTAAAAAATATATATCCTTTATTAAACTTTTGATTAATATCCATGTGCACAAATGACTTGATGAGGTGTTAGAAAATATTATCTAGTGACTTGTTCAGCAGTGAGAGTCAGGAAGGCTTCTTTTTGGTTTTTTTTTTTTTTGCGGTACGCGGGCCTCTCACTGTCGCAGCCTCTCCCGTCGCGGAGCACAGGCTCCAGATGCGCAGGCTCAGCAGCCACGGCCCTCGGGCCCAGCTGCTCTGCGGCACGTGGGATCTTCTCAGACCGGGGCACGAACCCGTGTCCCCTGCATCGGCAGGCGGACTCTCAACCACCGCGCCACCAGGGAAGCCCAGGAAGGCTTCTTAAAATCCTCACGACCCATACAATTGGGGCATACTCCCAACAAAATAGAAACTATCTATATGATAAGTGTTTCCAGCTTACCTGTTTGAGCAGTTTTTGTGCTGGGGTTGAGTAAGAGAATTAAATTTAGTCTGCTTTGACACATAACAGATTATTCCTAGAAAGGAATGTTAAAAATTTTAACTGATATTTATTATGGATTGGAGCTATTTTTCCCCCAGCAAATATATCTCTAAATTATAATCAAGGTCCGTAAGAAAACAGAGCTTAGGATACCAGTTTTCATTTTCCTGATTGCAGCTAATGGATTTCAGGCAAGTCAGGTTAGATTTTAAAATATGAGAGAATTCTGTCAGCTTGAACCAGTTAGGTACTTCTTATCACTGTTCTTTTAAGGGTAAATGTGGGAATTAACTAATGTTGTTGATGCACTTATAGAAGTGCTTTTGTTTTTTTTGTAGCTGTTGGGCAACTTCAGGGATAAAGAACGCACCACAATTGCACAGCAAGTCAAAGGGAAGAAGGTGTGGATAGGAATCAAGAAGTTACTAATGTTGATCGAGATGTCCCTACAGGTAAGATGCTTCCTTCTCCGTATGGTTCAGACATAGAAGCTTCACGATATATCCCAAGAGTTTTTATCATTCCCTCTCGCTGAGGTTTTAAGTTATAATTCTTTTATATTATTTCCAGAATCAGGTTGGTGTTAGTAGCCTGCTTCTGAGATCAAACAATAACTTACTGGTACTTTTCTTTCCTACTTCTTAAAATTCAAAAATAGAAGAAAAGAATATAGAGTTACTTTAAGTTTTAATTTAGGGAGTCACTAGGTCTTCGAACTAGAGAGGACTTAAAAGAACAATTGTTCTGCTGCCCCCTCACTTTAGAGGTGAGGGTCCTGAGTGTCCCACCGGTTTGTCAATGAGTTATGCAGGGTCACAGCCAGTTATCTACAGGGGTCGGGGGGTGGGATGGCGTTGTCCATCAGAGGTCAGGAAGCGACGCACAGACACCAAAAGGGACCTGGGAGACAGTTTCAAGGGACAAGGTAATTGAGTGTACAGATTAGACTTAAGCTGTGTATATTCTCCCCTGGCAGGGCTCCTAGAAATTTTATGCAAACTACTGTAGGGTTGAAGCGTCCAGGATCACATAGAAAACTAAGCCCCTGGCTACTGCCTGGGCAAAAACAGATGAAACCTCTTTGGGACTTTCTCACGTCTACAGGCAACTTCCCTTTCTTCTTTTTGTAACTCCACCCCTCCGTGTGCACATCCTGTGTCTTTTTGTCCTTATCTGACATACTAGTTAGATAATAAATCACTTCTAAGCTTTGTGAGTTCAGGGACCTTGGCTCTCACTCCCTACTAAATCCACAGCCCCTGGAACAGAACTGGACACATAGTTGGGCACTCAGTAAACTTCCGTTGGATGACTCTCTCCCAGGTCTTAGGTGGACAGGCTGGCTGCATTCTGAGAGTCATGTATTATGCTCAGTCCTGCTCTTCCAGCAGTGTGAGCTGTGGGTGGATGAGGTGAAATTTAAGTTTCACTTACTTCTGAAATAGCCTCTTGGACCAATAACAAATTGGAATCACGAAGCAAATGCTTTTTAATCTTTGCTGGTAAATTTCTTTTTTTTTATATAAATTTATTTATTTTATTTTTATTTAATTTTGGCTGCATTGGGTCTTCATTGCTGTGCGCAGGCTTTCTCTAGTTGTGGTGAGCAGGGGCTACTCTTTGTTGTGGCGCGTGGGCTTCTCATTGCGGTGGCTTCTCTTGCTGTGGAACACGGGCTCTAGGCACATGGGCTTCAGTAGCTGTGGCACACGGGCTCAGTAGTTGTGGCTTGTGGGCTCTAGAGCACAGGCTTAGTATTTGTGGCACACGGGCTTAGTTGCTCCATGGCATGTGGGATCTTCCTGGAGCAGGGCTCGAACCCGTGTCCCCTGCATTGGCAGGCGGATTCTTAACCACTGCGCCACCAGGGAAGTCCTGTAAATTTATTTAAAAATAAAATTGTAGGGCTTCCCTGGTGGCGCAGCGGTTGAGAGTCTGCCTGCCGATGCAGGAGACACAGGTTCGTGCCCCAGTCTGGGAGGATCCCACATGCTGCGGAGCGGCTGGGCCCGAGGGCCGTGGCTGCTGGGCCTGCGCGTCCGGAGCCTGTGCTCTGCAACGGGAGAGGCCCGCGTACCGCAAAAAATAAATAAATAAAATAAAATTGTAGCTTTCAGAAACCTAAAGTTTAATTTACTGAACTTTCAGCTGGACTATTTTAAAGCCAATTTATTTATTTTTCATTTTGAGCAGTAAATTAAAGTTACAGACAAATCACTTTGCTTAGGATTATTCTTGGTAAAGGTGCATATACATTGGCTCTTTCCTTGGAAAAGATAAATTTGTCAGATAGTCAGCTCTACTCTTCAATTTTTAAGTTTCAGCACAATTTTTTTTCAATAATTGCATAGAAGAAACTATGTGGGTTTTTCTCCCCAATCCCTACCCCTTCCTCTTCCTTTGATGCCCACCGGTCAGTGATCAAGTTAATGCTTCCTCTGTATGTGGGGTGGAAAGTGAGAGTGGGGCACTCAGGCCTAATCTTCGGCGACTGACACTTCATAGGCCTCTGAGTTTGAACCCCTTCACATCAAATGGATTTGGTGCAGCTGAGTGAATTCTCTTTAGATCTGCCTTAGAGAGACCGAGCCTAAGTGAGGAGGCATGTAGTTTAGCAGAATGTAAGTCATGTTACCTCTCTGTTCACTATACACAATTCTGTTAAAACTTGCACAGTGCTGAGGATCTGCTCTGACTGGATGTCACCTGAGGGAATAAAGTCATTTATCTAGATTACTTTTTTCCTCCCTTTCTCTTGACTTTTAATTCCATAGCTACAGGCAAGTCAGTAAGTCCTTGCTCACACATATTAAATATATTTAATGGGCAAAGACCTGCAAGTACTGACTACAGCGGAACTCCAGCCAGTTCCATTTTTTTTTAAAGAACTTGACAATTGACTCATATGTAATTCTATTCCCAAAGAGGAAAAATGTTTCTCTTGTTAAATATTCACACTTTTTCTTAGTCCTTTGTAGTCTGACCTCTTAACTTTGATACATTTGAAACTTCTGTTCAGATGTTTTTCTGGGATAGAAGAGAAGGAATCTTAAAAAAAAAAAAAAATAGTGGTTGGAGGGGGGAATCCAATTGCACATTTACCCACAGCTGCACTGAGCATTTGAAAGCTATTCCTGGAGGGCAGGGAGTTCCCTCTTGGGAAACAGACTCCTTGCCCTGGAACATTTTTTAAAAAGTTAGGTGTGTTTCTTACAATAAATATTTATTGTGTTTCTTACAATAAAAATTAATCCTAAGGAATTAAATTTTTATAAATTTGTTTATATTTGGCTGCATTGGGTTTTCGTTGCTGCGCGCAGGGTTTTCTCTAGTTGTGGCGAGTGGGGGCTACTCTTCGTTGCAGTGTGCGGGCTTTTCATTGCGGTGGCTTCTCGTTGTGGAGCACGGGCTCTAGGCGCACAGGCTTCAGTAGTTGTGGCATGCGGGCTTGGTAGTTGTGGCACGTGGGCTCTAGAGCAGAGGCTCAGTATTTGTGGCGCACAGGCTTCGTTGCTCCACAGCATGTGGGATCTTCCCGGACCAGGGCTCGAACCCATGTCCCCTGCATTGGCCAGGCGGATTCTTAACCACTGCGCCACCAGGGAAGCCCCATTAAAGATGTTTCTAATGATCATTTTTTAGATTACTTCACATCTCTGGTGGACCAATGAGAATATAATTAAACAAATTAGTAGAAATATGAATATGAAATGAAAATGAGTAGGGATAATTAATAATAACAACCTGAGCCAGAACTAACTCCCCCATCTTTTTTTTAGACTCACAATGTGGTTCTCAGTCACAAGAGACCCGGATTATCCAGAGAGCGTGTCAGAGGAATCAGCCCCACTGTTCTTTTTTTTTTTAGTTTCAGCACAATTTTTTTCATTAATTGCAAAGAAGAAACTATGCAAGAGAGACCAAGGCTAAGAAAAGCTCAAGTGTCCATTATATAGAGTTAATAAGCTATTTTCTAGTTGCTTAATCAACACCAATTGGTTTCTTCAGTTTTGGTCTTACTTTGATGCCTTCGATGAACCCTATGAATTGGATGCCGTGTGCACCCCCATGAGTGGGCAGCCCCGGTCTCACACTTGGTGCCTCTCAGTGCTGCCTCCTCACCCGGTGCTAGCTAAGGGAGCGCTCAACTGAGGTGCCTGTGGATGACCAGCTGGGTCATTCGCAACCTCGTGCATGGCGATTCTCTATGCTGGGAAATCCCATTCACTTCCCTTGAGTGACACAGTCTGCTTTGCTGTGTATCAGAATACTGGTCAAGGAGCAGGTAACACATTTCTGTGACTCAGCAAAGCGCTAAGGAAGTATAAACCTGATCATTTTCTTGGCATGAAGTAAGTGCATCATTATTAGAAGGCACCACTAACCCGTTGTCTTTATTTCTTCTGATGTGTTTAGATGGATCCTGAATACCGTGTGAGAAAATTCTTGGCCCTCTTGAGAGAAGAAGGAGCGTAAGTACATGCGACACTTAAGACCGCCAGCCAGACTTCCCACTCTTAAACCCACGTGCCTATTCTAAGAGCTGCTGTACAGTGCGTGTGAATTTGAATTCTCAGCCTCTCTTGGACAACTTTGTTTCCATTTATTAGAATTCTTGGCTGTGTTGTAGGTCTAGGAGACCAAGCAAGGAAATGGGTTGTACTTTTGGTTTGCTCTCCCTGTCCTGCTTTGCAAAACTTCCTTGTCACAAGGCAGGAAAAAGCTCAGTGGTACATATTTATTGGAACCTGCTTTTAAATTGCATGGAGCATAACCATTTGCTTCTGTGAAATGCTCATCTAATAGCAAATACATAGTGAAAAATGTAGAAAAGCCACTAAGAAGCTTTTAGTGTGGTTTTGTGATGAACGGCTTTTTGCAGACCGTCATCTGTTTTTTGTGTTTTGGATATGTCTTTTTCAGTAGCCCCCTCGACTTTGAAAATGAACTATTTTCAGATACAAAGTGACCAAGGAAAGGGACCAAGGTGAAGGTGGCCTGGGATCTTCACTCGACTTACTCAAGATACTGGACAAAGTGAAATGTTCCCTACCTTCAACACGTGCTCGCTCTGCATGAGTAGTGCAGTGAGACTCGCTTCCTTGTGCTTATTGAGATACGCAGTTTTGCGGAAGGTATACATTTGCTTTAGAATATGCCGTGCTCACCTTTCCGTGCAAGCCGATTCCTTCTTGCTCAGTCTTTAAACGTGGGGACATGCTGTGCTTGTGAACACTACGCATTCTCAGCTCCTACCACCACCGTGAGCCCAAAACTCTCAATACACGCGGCGATGCTGCGAACAGCAGTTCACGGAGTAGAAGGAAGACTTCCCACGTGTAAACCAGGAGCAGTGAATAGAGGTGTGGGTTCAGAGGGATTATTTTGTAACTTCCTTGTGCTAACACTAAAGGTAATTGGATATACGGTTAAAGGTTCTCCCGGAAGCCTGGTTATCTTTGCCTAAAGAAGCAGGGCTTTGAATTTCTAAGATGCTGTTCTCAGTCATTTTCAGAGATGTTTCCAAGTTGCAGTCAGGAGATCTTTCTTAACAGAAAGTCAGATTATTACCATGTTGGCTGTGACACCCCCTTAATATAAGTAATTTGCTCTGTGGCAAGAGATATGCTAATCATTACCATTTGGTAGATGTTGTTAACAGCTTGTGAGAGATGTGTATGGAAAAAGCACACACCCCTAAACAGAAAGGCATCATGAAAGTAACTTAAAACCCTCTCAGTACTCATTAGTGTCCAACTCTAAATGGGTCAATCCCTTAGTTTAGTATTAAAGGCTTATCTAGTATCACCACTTTTCCTTTTTCCTTAGCTTAATGACTTACTTAGAATGTATCCTTCCTTTAAATTATCTGTACTACCTAGCATAAATAAGACACTATTTTCCAGAAAAAATAAACCACTTTCTAGTCCTCTCCCCTCAGTCTTTTAATATCCATTCCAATACACTGAAGACATTTCCTTTCCCCACTGCGCACTTCTTCCAAAGAGAAGGAGAACGGTGGTGTAAGCCGAGTTTGAAGAAATTTAATCAGGTCGTCATGTTTGGTGAGGAGACTTGTGGAACATGCCACTCTCTGTCCGTTGCTGCCTAAACTTCTAGGACAAGCAATCAGGAGCCGCCTGAAGGTACCTACCACCACCTGTAAGGCTTGTCACGCATCAGGTACTTGGGTGTAGCTATGTCATCTGTCCCCATGGTAGAAGGTAAATTATCTCCAGATCTTGCTCTCTGTATATTTTCAGTAGACTTGTATGTCACAACTACTTTCTTTTGGGTTTTCATCCCTAGCTTATTTTGTGGCTGTTTTGTTGTGTTTTTTTTAGGTGGATTGTATTGTGAAATTCTGTGATTGCTGGTGGCCAATATCCTGGAGTCCCTTATCTGTTTTAGATCTTGCCTCTTTTTTCTCTTCCCGTGAAAGCAGCACACATTGTATTAACTTATGTGTCTTGTTAAATAAGGTTAATGTCTTTGTGTTTTGTCCAAAACTATATTGAAAAAATATAAATATTGTTTAATGCAAATGAAGGAATGCAATAAAGAGTACATATACTTGAAAACATTCTGTAGACCAATATTTTGTACAAAACAATATACATAACTGATATGAGTGTATGAAGAAAGGGATCAGAAAAGCCCCTCCTTGTTTTAACTAGTGTAAGGAGATGGATGATTTTTATTTTAAAATCTCTGATTTTAATCATTCAGAAAATATAGTTAATTTAAAGGAAATACACAGACCTACTAGAGAATGGACTTGAGGACACGGGGAGGGGGAAGGGTAAGCTGGGGCAAAGTGAGAGGGTGGCATGGACATATATACGGTACCAAACGTAAAATAGCTAGCTAGTGGGAAGCAGCCGCATAGCACAGGGAGATCAGCTCGGTGCTTTGTGACCACCTAGAGGGGTGGGATAGGGAGGGTGTGAGGGAGGGAGACGCAAGAGGGAGGAGATATGGGAACATACGTATATGTATAACTGATTCACTTTGTTATAAAGCAGAAACTAACACACCATTGCAAAGCAATTATACTCCAATAAAGATGTAAAAATAAATAAATAAAGGAAATACAGATTGATAGCGTATTTTATAAAGTTAGTGCACAGTAAGAATCTTTATACCTCTTTTACATATTTCCCTTTACTAAAAAACTGAAGTGTGCCAGCGCCATAAGCGGGTTAGTAATAAACCGGAAGGGAAGATTGTTTCTCAAGTAGAATTACTCCTTCCTATGATACGTACAAGCCAAGGGACTCAAACACTCTCAGTGAGATTTCTTCACGTGGTTCGTTTTGGTATCCTTCATCCATTTTGCATGTTTCTGAGCTATCAGATCTTTTAGCCTAAACCCTGATCCTTAGAGGTGGCTCGGGTTAGGAGTAAAAGCCACCCAGAAAATCAGCAAGGCTTGTGGGGAGAGGTCAACCTCAGGGCTCCTCCAACAGCAGGGTCAGCTCCCCAGGAGCTGTCCACACCCTCCTGGGAGGAGGACCCTGAGGTCACCTGGTCCCTGCATAGCCTTGAGAATGTCTTAAAGCCATCCCGGAACTCTTCAAAGCCGATGCTGGGCAGAGAGCGTTCGCGATTACAGCACGGCCTGGTGATAAAGCAAAGGAGACTCCACCATCTGCTGCCTTAGCTTGCTTCTTCTATGGATGAACTGTTAACAGGCTACTTTTTATCAGAAGATGTAATTAAAACCTCAGAAAAGGAGGTTCTTTTATCCTTTCTAAAGTTGTACAACTTCCCTGAAACACCTTTTTTTTTTTTTAATGTAACACAGAAAACCTGGATAATGACGGTCAAACCTGAAATTTGTTTTACTTTAAGGCTTTTTCATATCCTAAAAACTACAGTGAACAGCCTCCCTAAGTTTCAGCAACAAGTCTTGAAGTAGATTTAAGTGTGTATAATAATCAAATCCTGGTAAACAGACTTGCTGAAGCACTGAGTCAGCTATAAACAACCGACCCAGCCCAAACACAGAAGGTAAAAGCAAGATTTCATCTTCCTTGCCTGGCAACTTGATCCATAAGCCTCTTCAAAGAAGTGACTGGGAAAGGTGTGTACGAGAGTTCAAAAAAGCATGTAGATTTCAGAAGTTTTTGCAAAATGATCCAAAGTTTCTCTTCGGCTGGCAAGCAGTGCCGAGACTGGGTCTTGGAGCTGGGCCCACGGAGGGCGTGTGCTGTGTGGACACCGTGACATTAAGATGCAGGAGATGGCGCCTGCGATCGGCAAGAATCCCAAGGAGCGGAGACAGTTTGCAAGGGGGATTCAGGTTTGAAATTTTCCCAGCGTACAGTCTCCACACAGCTGACTCTGTCACTCCATTTTGGGAGTGTAAGATTAATGGTAAGATCATTTTTTGCCTCCTAGAAGGTCCTCTGTTGAGCTAGGAGAAATGATGACACTATAGCAGCCATAATTTTGCTGAAATAGCTTCACTTGTGTGTGCGTGTAGGTGAGTCACACACATTAGCACACATCCACATCCCCAGGGCCGGGGTGGACACACCGTTGGCTCGTTGGACACCACCATCTGACGCACCCAGAATAAGCTCACCATCATCGTTCCCCTAGCCTTGCTTCTTCCTTCTGCCTTTATTTGTACCTCATCCCCTCATCCTTGAACTCTCTCACACACTTCCCTTCCCTTCTTTCTTCATAAAATAATACTGCTTTGAAAGATAATAATGATTCCCGTTATATTATCTTTTCTTTCTTTTGGATTTTTTTTGGGGGGGGGGCGGATCTTCCTCTTGTTTTTAGATGTTTAATAGTATTCATGCTTATGGAGAAACTAAATGTTCAAGCACTGCTATAAACTGTATTCTCTTAAATCATCATAGAATATAATTAATCATAGAAAGGATCACCAATGGCCTTGGTGAGTGTGACCAGGGGCCATTTAAATATTTGGCGATTTCATAGGTTAAAAAAAAAGTGCCCAAAATACTGGGGTAGATGAGTATTAGCTTCATGTAAAAGTGAAATACAAAGATGAGCAGCTCCATGAGACGGGGAGATCTGTATCCTTTCCACGTCCGATTCATTGCACAGCCGAAACCACCATTTTTGTGATTTGAGCTTTTCAGGTACTAAATAAAGACATGTCACGGGCAAAAGAAAGTTCATGAACTTCTAGTAGCCATCCCTAATCTAAGGTTAGAGCACAGGCAGCCCATCTCCACCGCACAAGGCAGACCCCTCTATTTTTCTGTTGTTTTTTCTGTGAAGTGAGATGAATTTACTTACTCCTACTAAAGGTAAATCAGGAGAAAGAAAAAGGAAGAGAAAACATTTTTGCTGTGCCAAATAAACCGAAGGTGACATTTTTATGGGTAGGTCTGAAGACCAAAGGATTGTCTGTGGTCATAAGACTGAGTTACAGCATCTCATTTGATGAAAAGGCGTTACCTATTAGCTTCAGGTGAGTCCTTTAGGAGCCTCAGTCCAAGGAGAGAATGGCCTTCCCAAGAGCATGCCCACTAGTGGGTCTGTTCTGCCCAAACAGATCTAAACCCTCAAATGACACCTGTTCCAGGGCAAACCATTTCTTCTTTCCCGCCAACCTACCCTTTCCGAAGCTTAGCTCTCAAGTGGAACTAGCAGGGGAGAGCCATGTCCACTCAAGTTTCATTTTCAGTAAAGCAAATCCTATTTTCCCAATAAATGGAGTTGAAAACATGGGTTAGAAAGGGATTAAGTCGGTGGCCAACCCCATGGTCTGTGGGTCTCGAGCCGTATCTCAGTGTTTGTGACATTAATTTGTGCATTGGAAGTGCTGGGGTGTATGAGGTGAATTACTGCCCCAATTGCTGACTTCTAAAACTGGAAATTCTTTGTTAGAAGCTGATTTAGAACAAAGTAAGCCTGTAAGAAAGTCCTTTAGTAGATCAGACTTACTGTCCACGACATCTCAGATGATCTTGCTTAGAAAACAAAGGAAATTACCTTAATTTGGGCCACTATTTTCAGAGTGAAAGTGTAGGCAACCACATTCAGAGTCTCATTTCTTGACCTCCTAAGCATTAATCTGGAAACTCCACACATTGTACAATGTATCCGTTTTAAGTTTGTTTACCTTCTCTTTAATGACTTAACAGAAAAAAACTGCATGATGAAATATATTTTCTCCAAATATATATATATTTATATAATATATAATCTTAGTTAACTCAAAGGTATATACATTGTATAATAAATAATATTTATAAAAAGAGACTTTTTGAATATAAAATCAAAAAGATCAACAACTTCTACAACTTTTTACAAAACTTTGGATACAGCAGGTCGGTAGGAAATTTCTGTTGGATACTATTACCTGACTATGGCGAGAATAATTACAATGCACTCGATGTACTATTATTAAATAATTACTTGTCAGCTACTTGAATACGCCCCAGAAACATGACTTTATCACTTTTAATATAGAATACATAGATATGAAAAGACTGTTTTGAAAATTTGTATCCATTCTGCTGAAAGAATTCTCACATAAAGCAAGCATTATCTGGTTGACATGATTTAACTTCAGTCTGAGACGGGGAGGGGCATTTCAGACTCTCTAGAGGGGATGGGATGTGTATCTTTTTAGCAGGGCTCACTGCCAGCAGATTCAAGAGTGCAGGCACGGCTTCTAGACAATCGTCTTGGCGAACCTGCCTGAGCACATAGGAAGATGGCTTGACCCGGTACCTTAGGTCAGTGTTAGGCAAAGAGAGAAGGGGGAAGAGGAAGAAGTCACTGTGTTCTGTACTGTGCCCCTGCTGCATCTCTTCTTTCTGACTCTTAAGGCAGAGCCATTGCACTGACTCGTACCATCAGACCCGTTTGCCTCCACTGTGCTCGCTTCCTCTAGGACACTCCAGAGGACCCGTGTGGATCGAGGAGAACTCAGCTGTGAGACGCTTTCCCCAAGGGAGCAAGTGACGGCTTGCCCCACTTTGAACACCTAATGCTGATCCTTGGTGTCTGCACGGATTGATGCTGTCAGCATACAGGTGAGGCCGGAAGACCTGTGTGAAGGGACTCTGCATTTCTGTTTCCTCACGCAGGCCAACGAAAGACAAGGATGCAGGACGATGTGTCCTTATAGGAGAGGAAACGAAGGAATCATCGGTATCCTCCCCATCTACTAGCCACAACATTGGAACTTCAGGAATATATTGCTACTCTCCCTCTGACCCTTTGTCTAATTTATACTAAGGTGACCTACAGTCCAACTGCTCAACCTGGAGTTTGTTTTTATGGAGAATCTGCAGGTGAGCAGGGCTGGGAGGGACAGAATGGCCCCTTTAAAGATACCACTTTCTTCAGGAAGCCATTGGAGCTAGAGGAGGCTTGCCCCACACACATAACCTATTTACAACGTTCACTACAGAAGAAAAAAAAAAAAAAAAAGTACTGCGTTAATGGTGGAAACTGCAGAATGGTAGAAAAAGATTTTTGAGATCTGACTGCAGTTCCCAAGAGCCTCTCGTGCAGAACAGGGTTACAGAGAAAATGGGACTGAGAAGAACATACTGCTGCTCTTCAAACAGCTTTACCAGGCCGCCTGGAACTCCCGGTTCTTCAAACTCAAAACCTGACTCTAACGATTGCCTTGGGCCTCCCTACCACTTGATCCCAGCTAAACCTATGGCTTTTATCAGAATGTGAAAGTCTATCAGATTTGAATGGGAGTAGACAGAGAAAAGGAGACTGCAGGGCTTTGTCCTACTTCCTAACTCTCACCTCGCAGGCATCTTGGAATGTCACCAGAAGAAGCAGCTGGGAAACAGAATCTTGCCCACGTTGATGTCTTTACCACCAGGCAGAGCGCTCACATGAGCCCAGCCTGTTCTGTTGGAGTAGAAGTGGTTTTCTGTGGGGGTTTATTTTTTTCCATTTTTATTTTCTTTAACATGTGCAAAGATAAGCCTCGGGTCTGTTCCTATCAGACCCTAGAGAACTAAAAAGAAAGCCCCTTCTTTAAAAACCACACACCATCCAGAGTAGGGTGAGAAACTTAAGATGAGAGAGAAGGGAGGGAGGCCTCCCAGGCAGCGGGCGGGTTGGATCCAGGTAATTTACCACACGTGCATCTGGCAACAGTCCGGATTCCTTGCTGTCTGATGCTGAGGGCTGAGCCCAGCTCTGGGTCCCGCTTCCCACAGGACTTCGGTGAATCTGCCCAGCCACACACTTCACCCGTTCCCAGTGCCCTTTGGAAAGTAAAGAGGAAGAATTAGGAACATGATTATTTTCCCAGAGAGACCACCCACAGGGTGCAAAGCTCAGAGGCTGCTGATCAGGTGTCTCAGCATTTCTCTTGAACTTGGAGGTAACAGGAGACTCCAGTGGCTGTTCCATGCTCCCTCCGCTACCTGGGGTCTACCACTGAGGAAGGGCGTGTGAGCTACAGAACAGTAGAGCTTCAGCGTCTACACGCTGGGATCCACATCCTACCTCTCCACCCTCTAGCTGGGGCTTGGGCAACAGGAAGCCCAGTAGCAGGTAACTAGAATGATATAGGAACCTGTCTTACATAGAGACTGGGAGAAACCTTGCAGATCTAGGGCCCTATTCCCAACTTCATAGACTTCTGTACACTGTGTTTCTGTATCAAGCTCTCCAAACAGAAGGCAGTCTATTACATTATGAATAATTCCTTCTCATAGGAGCACCGATGTGTACATTTTCTTCATTTGTATTTGTATTTACATGTCACAAAGGATTTAAGCCCAAAGGACTCTGACGGGTGTTCCCAATCAACCCCCAACTCCTTGGCCAGCAGACTTTTACATGGAGAGAAACAGACTCAGCAAGATTAAAAGGACACGTCCAAAGTCTCACAGCAACACAGTGACAGACCCAGGACTTGGGGTCAGCCAGGCCACCTGACTCTCACGCAGAGCCCTTTCCAGCTTACTGTGCTCACAGAATCTGAATAACAAGGAATAAGCCTGGAACTCGTAAGGTAGGAAATCAGTCGTTAGCCTAAGACACTGGACAAAATCTACAAGCAATGGAAAGAGGTTTCCCCACAAGGAAAGCCCAGGACTCTGGCCTTCCTGTGGCATAAAGCATCTTGACTGGGGCTCCTCCCCGAGAGTGTGGAGGGTACACGTCCTGCTCTGGGGCGCCCTTCTCTCTCCCACCTGCCCTGGAGACAGTGCAGCCAAGAGAAAGGCTGCAGGCTCTGTTCCCTGAAGTCCCTGCCAGCCTGTCTCGAAAGTTCTCATCTTGCCTGCAGAGTGTCGGTGTGGATGAAAGGACAGGAAAGGTAACTGGTCTCAGCCTGTGGCTCCAGACCAGCAGAAGGCCTGGGGGAAAGTCGCCCTTGGAGGTCAGCTCCACTCAGCCTTGGAATCTTTTGCTGCTTCCTTGGACCCTGTGCCAGGGCTGTTTGTATGGATGACCTCTAGTCCACAGGTGAGGGAACTGGGGCTTGGAGGCAAAACAACTTGCCCCAAATCACTCACCAAACTGAGTGTTTGTCAGAAAGGCACCACATTGGGGGACAAGGACTCCAGAGTATCCATATATGAGGGCCCGGGGGGCCACCATCTACCTGGGTGTGGCACGTTGAAACCACATCCACGTAGTACTTTCCTAAGGCTGGGGGCAATGCCATTCTGTCTCAGAAACGGGAAACAGAAGGCTGATGGAGAGTGTTGACTCTTCTTACGATCAGTATCAGATCGCAGGCGGGGGATTTTTATGGACACTGAGGGCAAACCCAGCATCCCCTTCCCACTTGGCAGATGGCTTCTCTCGGCTGCTCACTGAGGGGAGTGACACCCTGGAGCCCCGTAGAGCCACTGCCGGGGCCTGGGCTGCTGCCGCTGTGGCCTCTGCAGGACCCACATATGGGGCCTTTCTGGAGGCAGAGCCCCTGGGCTCAGTGTCCTTATCTGTGCAATGGGCAGGCTAGACAAACGGCCCTCTGTGCCCCCTCCAGGGCTAGTGTTCTGAAATTCCGATTTCCCCCCAGCCTCCTCTCAGAATGGCCAGAGAGCCGTGTCCTGCTTGACAGCGGGGACACTGTTGCCTCTGGCCAGAGTGGACATCAGAGGAAGGAAGCACTGCAGGTTTCAAACATTCCTTCCACCTGACAAGCCACAGGGAGCCTGGGCGTTCTCTCTTATTCACTGACTTCTCTTCCATCGTTTTGAAAAGCAGTAGATGAAAGTGCCCAAGTGATGACACCGTTTCCTTGCACGATGACTGCCCTCACGTCCTGGCTCTCATGGCATTTATCACTTTCTATTAGCACCCTATTCAGACGAGCATTCACATCTGCTGGCTTGCTTGAACCGCAGGAAAATTCTGCTAGGCCCACATCATCACCACTGCTGTACAGATGAGGAAACTGGACTTCCAGCTGGGAAGTGGTGGAGGTAGAACCGCCTCTGTCCTCTTTCCACTCCCCACACTGCTTTTATTCAGACACCAAGAAAAGTGGTGCCTCCTGCTGTCTTCCCAGACTCTGCCCCTGCCAGGACGGAACTTGAGCTACACAGAGGGGCTTCCCAGACTGGCTGAGCCACCCCTCCAGCAGAGCTCTCCCCAGCACGTGAGGTCCCTCCATGCAGCACAGAAGTCCGACCCCTCCCCCAGTCCCGCCCTGTGTGGGACCGCATCGCTCAGTGGGGTGCCCTCGCTGACACAGCCCCAGGCAGCGATGACCCAGGCAGGGGGGTCCTTCACAACAGTTCAAGCACTGTCTCCAGTGTCCTTCACTTTGTTCCTCACAGCACCTCTGGGGAGGATGACAGATGAGGAGATGGTCTTGTTTGGGTCACAAGGTGGGCGAGTGGTGGAAGCTGGACCAGGGCTCGGACCCCTGTAGATTAGGCCCCTTCTCAGGGCAGAGAAAGGGGAGAAACCCTCCCCCTTGGGCCTTAGAGACCCTCCAAGACCAGGACCACCACACGCCAATCTTGACCTGTCCTGGGGACCTATGGACCCGAGGGCTGGGCAAGAGTGTCTCCCACGCAGGCCACCTCTGGGAAGCGTGGGAGCCTAATCCACCAGCCTTTGATCCCTTGATTACTCACCACCATCACTCTGAGCTTGACTCCTTCCTCCTCCCCATCACCGTCCACCCAAGCTTCAGATCTGCCGGGATATGGGCTTATACACCGCTTCCGCCCGCCCACCTCCTTGAGGGTGGTAGGAGTTAACGCTTGCACAAAAACCTGCCCTCTAAGTTCAAGGTGGATGCAAAATGACTCTGCCTCAGGGGTACAAGAGACTTCTTGGCCTGCTATTTCAAGTATTTTAACCCCCTCACTTTACAGTAAGAAACCTGAGGCCCAAAGAAGTGAAAGAACAGGAAGTTAGGAGCACAGTCAAGACCAGAAGTCGGGCGTCCCAGCCTCCAGCCCCACAGTCCCTCCTCTGGCTCCACAGATGTTCAATAATGATAGCTAGTGGCTGTGTGAAAAATTGACCTGGCTCCTAATTTACTTACTAACTTGTACACAAATTTAATCAATTGCAGCCTCCTGTGTACACACTTGGTTATTATCTGTGCTTTGTGTAATCCACCAAGACACTGCCCAAGGACCGTTCCCACTGAAGCTTGGGAAATCCTGGCTTCCTACCTTGGCTTTGGAAATGTGTCCTGGACCGCCCAGAAACAGAACAGGGTTGCCAAGAAGAGGAGACAGCCAAACCCAGGGCCCTGCACCAAGGCACCCCAGCCTCCCCACCGGGCCACCCTACCTGGCTCCCTACTTGCAGGTGTGCACATCGTAGATGCGGATACACTCCTGGCAGCTCACGTAGCAGCACCAGTGGAAGATGCAGTGGCATTTCTCCTTCCGCTTCTCCGTCCTTGTGTTGTGGCCACGGCCGCAGCAGAGCAGGTCGCAGCCATCGATGCCGTGGGAGGTGACATTGCAAGTCCGGTCCCTGGTGCCGAAGGAGCCCGTCTCGGGGTTGGGCTCGCAAAAGTTGGGGGAGTTCTCGTAGTAGACCAGGTCCCTCTCAGTGGGCGGCTTGAAGAGCGCGTACTTGGCGCGGAGGGTCTCCACCCAGCCACGGGACTCCCGGTGCTTCTCCACCACCATCTCCGAGGCGCTGTCGTACTTGTCCTTGAGGAAGTCCCCGATGGCACGGAAGTCGGGCTGGGCCCACCAGCAGGTCTTCACCTCACAGCTGCCCGACAGCCCGTGGCACTTGCACTTGAGGTGCATGTGGTCCAGGATGGTCTAGAAAGGGTACGAGTAGCAGCTGGTCCCCAGACTGACCCCACCTGGGAGCACACCCAGGCCCTCCCACTCTGACCCACCCACCCCCATCGCTGAAGCCTTCTCTCTTCCTACACTATGCCAGGGTGAGAACTGACTGGGGACTGAGGCTCAGACCTAAAGAATGATGACCTTGTTTCCCTCCCCTTCACACCCCAAGCACTGGCAGAAATCACATCCACTTCTCAAAGCCCTAGGAAAGGATTGTTATTCCCGTGTAACAGATAGGGAAACTGGCTGGGAGCTTAAGTGACTAGCCCTAGGTCAAGCAACCATAAGAAAGGATGGAGGCTGAATTCAAAGCCAGGTCCATGGGTCTCACAGCCCTACACAGGCAGCTGAAGTGCACCGGATGGGCTGGCTGGTACCTGCGCTCGCGGGCTGCCGCATCCCCAGGGTGGGGTGGGGGTGGGGACCCGGAGCAGTCCGAGGAGAAAGGAGGGGGAAAGAGGAGAGCAGGGAGCCAGGAATGCACAAGGGCCACAGGGAGGGGCAGGGACAGGTCCGGAAAAGGGGTCTTGCGCAGGGCTGGGGTGAGGGCGGCCAGGGCTCACCGTGCGGCCAGCCTCGTTGTTGTGCTTGTTCATGGCCGAGCGCGCGTCCGGCCTGTTCTCACGTGCGTCCGCGAACTCCCGGGACACAAGCACCCCGAAGTCGGCGTCTTCGCTGCAGCCTCCCCACTTCCAGCCTTCCCCGGGCGGTCCTTTATGATGCGAGTCGCAGCCACAGATGGTGGAGGTGCCCTCAGCACAGGAGCGTGTGACGGCGAAGGCCACGCCGGCTGAGGCGATGGCGTGCACGAAGGCCGATTCGCGGGTGGCTGTGGGGAAGGCATTGGGAGGCGCTGCTCAGGCCGGGCCCTGGGACGCGGCTGCCCTGCCCTGACCTCCCCAGCTGCGAAAAGGGGCTCTGCAGCCCCAAGGAAGAAGTGCCTTTTCCTCTTTGGTTGGCCTAGCCCCTAGTGGGTGTCCCCAGTTTACAGATGAACTGAGGCCCAGAGCTGCTAACTGATTAACCCAGGGCTTTAAGAGCTGGCAGAGTGGAGCCTGTTAGAAACAGGGGTGCAAAGACAACTCTGGCAGGTGGGTACAACTTCCCTCTGCCACCAGAGTTCCTGACCAGGAGTGCAGTGGTCAGCATGTCAGCTTCCCCCTTCCATTCTCCTGTCCTCCACCCAGACAAAGCCAAGGTTTTGGACTGAGAAGGCCAAGCCCCTCCCGGGAGGATGGAGGGACACAGGGCACTTCCCTGCTTCTGCCCCAGGGTCCAGCAAAGAGAAAGAAGAGATTCTCGGGGTGCCCCCCACCCTGCCGACATCATTATAATGATAACTACCTTTGAGTGCTGGGTTTGCACCAGATTCTGCCCTTCGTGTGCTTTACCCCATTTAATCCTCTCACCCCTGTGAGGCAGAAAGTCTTATTACAGGCCCATTTAGCAGATACAGACATTGACAACTAGGGAGGCAAAGACCTGAAACACCTGCAGTCCAACCATCTCTCTCCTTACTGGTGAGGAACCCAGAGCAGGGAGGTGACCTGCCCAAGGCCAGGCAGGTTGCAAAACGCCGGGCTGCTGGCCTGGATGCCTCCTTTCCTGGGCTGTGGCTCTGGTTCTGAGCTCTGAGGGCAGCTCGGCGGACGAGGGAGCCTGGTAACCCCTCGTAGCCACTGCCATCTCTTCAGAGGCCCCGGGGCCCTCGTGGGCCACCTGCAGAGGAGGGTGCGTCCCCCTTCCCGAGCAGGCCGGCGGGGAGTGGGAGCGGTCCCCGCCTGGGCAGTGGACCCGCGCAGCCAGCGCCGACTGCGACACGGCGCGGCCGAGGCCTGAGGCCCTGGGCCCCGGCTCCGACCCCGGCCC
>NW_020174923.1:16591155-16595415 GCF_003031525.2 Neophocaena asiaeorientalis asiaeorientalis
CAGCCCCGGGGAGTCGGTCCCCGGCGTCCGCGGAAGATGCGCGCCCCGGAGCAGACCGCCTCCCTGCCACCCTGGGTCTCAAAGCCGTGGGCAGAGGTCTACCCTGGCGGCCCACACGGCAGGGGTGCGGGACTCGCCAGAAGCGGGGCCCGAGCGTGGAGCCTAGAGCTGCGTTCGAGCCCGTTCCCGCCGGGCTCTGGGCGCTGGGGCGTGCGTGCATGCGGGGGCCTTCCTCCCGGAGACCGCAGAGCTTCCCTCAGACTCCCAGTGTCTCTGACACCTTCCCTCCCTCCCCCCACACAAAACTGCCCTCTTGCAATTTCGAGATGTAGGCAAGCCCTAGAACCTACAACGGTGATTTAAAACGTTAAACACAGACGTGAAGGGATAATAAGCTCAGAGACCCGGTTTTCACAGGCTAACGTCCCGCGCGGGGAAGAGCAATCAGAAGGTGAGTCTTGCTTTGGGGAGCGCGTCTAGACGCCAGGCTGTTTGATTAAGCACTGCCTGGCCCGAGGTGGGGCACCGGAAGGCGAGGAGACTGACACGCCGGCAAGATCAGGTTTGAAATGCAAACCACCGCCACTTGGCCCCAATCGGAGGCCAAACCTTTTATGTAAACAAGGAATAATTAGCTTTGGTAATAGAAGCGTAAGCAGAATCATCATCCATTGATTCGCTAATTGCCCTTCTGTCCCATGACAATAGCCTGTAGGTCGGACTTACAAGGTGCACCTGAGACACAGGTAAAGGGGGACTCCACTCTAAAATGGGGGGTCGGCTTCGCCCCACTCATTCCCTGCCACTCCCCCGCAACCCTTCCCCAGGTCCAGCTGGTTCTCAGATCTCTTTTCTTTCTGGCTGTAAATGCAACTCTTCTAAAAGGAGGGAGGGCCCGGTTCACCTGTTTGGGTGCCAAAGCCCTGGTGGTGGCCGGAGGAGGGTTCAACTTGCTGAGGAAAAGGAATGGTAGCTCCCGGGAGGCCAGCTGGGTCATTACATTCCTAGACACTGCGATTGCTCAAAGAGTAGCCCAACTTCAGCCCAGAACTCACCAGCCCCAAAATCCCCTTCTTGGGAGCAGTTGTGCCTCTCATGCCTCTCTCCCAGTGCCTTCATGTTCAAAGTCAAGTAATGTGAATCCCATTCATTTGCGACACAGCCAATGAGACTCCCAGGTTGCAAGATGCAAGTTACCCAAAAGCCAGCACACCCTCTAGCCCCACCACAATCCGTGGGCATATCCAGCTATCAGGGGCATGGGGACCAGCTGAAGCTTCCACGGAAGCACCTGGGGGCAATGCAGTGCCACCAGCACGAGGCAGCTTCCTCAACTCCAGAATTTTCTACATGGGAGGGACCTAAGGGGACAATGCTCTCACCCCACCCCAAAACTAGATTTACACAGCACTTAACACAGCATTGGGAAAACGTCACAAAAGTCCACATCAAAGCCTGGGGCCACCCACTGTGCCGGCCAGGAGGAAAGGAAGGCTGCAGCCTCCTAGCCTACCCTAGGATCTCGGGATGGGATCTCAAGGCTGCCCAGCCCCCAGCAGCACCTGGGAAGGTGTGGCAACCACCGACAACAGCCTGGGTCAGGCCAGAGAGGGACCTGGCCCACTTTCTGTGGAGGCCGCGGGTCGTGACCAGCTTTATCGCCCTCCCCTGGTGACCCTGGGCTCAGAGCTGAGACGCCCTGATGTGGAAGAGTGACTGTGCCCTGATGCCCTCCCCCCACCTCCTCGCGCACCTCCTACCCACCCAGAGACGGTACCTTTGTCGAGGACGGGCCCGAAGATGGCCAGGCTGTCGTCGATGGTGGTGCAGTTCCAGCGGCGGCCCCGGAACTGGTGCTGGCACTCCTGGATGCCCAGCTTCACGCCCTCGGCCACGCTGGGCATGATTTCGATGTAATTGCGGCAGAAGCGCAGTTGCTTGGGGACCAGGCCTGGGATGGAGCCGCAGAGCAGGGGCTGTGAGCCCAGGGATGTGTACTGCTGGCCCAGGGCCAGGGACCTGCAGGCAGACAGAAGGCAGTGGCACTGCAGGCACAAAGCACGCGGCCCACTGTGGGCATCGTTTCTTCTCCGTGAGTACTCAGGGTAGGTGGAGCCATGGAGGGCCTGTGAGCCTGAAGCCATGGCCCTGAGAAACCTGGCATCTGAATGCACTACCTTCGACCTGGTGTGTATACTGTCCCTTGAAGAGCAGAGCTCTGATCCAGGGAGTCGGCCCTCTGCCATGGGCATTTCCAGTTTGCAGGGGCACCCGGGAGCAATGCAATTCTATGAAAAGAACCCTGGATGGAAAGATGGTATTAGAGGCCCAGGTCAAGTCCCTCCCAGGCTCTGGGCCAGTTTCCCTGATGGGGAGAGGTCAGGTTGGGAGTTTCAGTTTCTAGGGCCACATGGAGACTTTCAATGATCCATCAGAAGGAAACAAAATCTATGGAGACGAAGATGGCAGGAGCTGGCTTGACCCCCATCACATCTCAGAGAAAGCAGGAAGTAGAGAAGCCTCAGTCCTAGCAGGGAGCTTGCACGTGTGCAAGCTTGCACTCATACATACACATACACACATACCACCTGTGGCAATACCTCTCAGCCTCTTCCCTGGGACGATGCCTGCCCAGCCCAGAGCCTCCCAGTGTCTCTCCCCAGGTCTTTGTCCGCCAGGGCCTCTGTGACCATCTTTGCAGCTCCCTAGAAGTTTCTGGAGCACCATCTCTTTTCTGACCAGAGATTGGAGCTTGGCTTTGTTTCATGAAAGTCTAGCTCAGGGTCAGGAGGGAGAAGACCTCAGATCGTACTCCCCCCATCCATTTCAAGTGACCTTGATCAAATCACGTCACGTCACTCTAATGTCCCTCATTTTTCAGTCAGTAGTCTGTCAGTCTAGGTGGGGCTAACCACGGACCACCCTGCCTTCTGCGGTGCCTGCCTGGGTCCTGAGGGGTGGGAGTGACTGCAGGCCTGGCCCGTCTGCACCCTGGGCCTTAAGACTGGACCTGAGTGATACAGCAGGTCAGCCCAGAGCCCCCTGATGCACACCAAGACACACACAGCATCTGACAGGGCTTTGCAGGTTGCAGTTATAAACTGGTTATTGTGATAATAATGATAATCAAACACCTATCATTTATTGTGTGCTGGACCGGTTCTGAGTGCTCATGTCTTACCTGATGGAAACCTCACAGCAAGTCTGTGACGTAGGAACTTCCTTATCATCGTCAACACCCCATTTCATAGACAAGGAAACTGAGGCCAGGGAGCTTAGTAAACTGCCCAAGTCTGCAGGACTGTGCAGCGGCAGAGTTGAGCCTCCCGCCCCAGCTCAGGCTGCCTCTCCACGTGCTCTGAACCAGCACATCCAGGCCTGCCCTGCAGCTGCCCCAGTGGCACTGCAACCACCGGATAGAGAAACCGAGCCAGGGTTCAGCGCAGATGACTCAGCATTGGGCCATCATGGGAGGAAGGGAAGAAGGCCATGCCTTTCCCACTCCCTCCTCTGACGTTTAGGCCCCAAAGCCCTATATGCAGACAGCTGGAGAGGGGAGCTGGGGCCAGATGGAGGTCGCTGCTACCCCCATGGCCTCACCTGGGTTTGGTTCTGAGCGTGGGCCTTGAGGACCCCTCTAAAGGAATATGGCGATTCTTTGCCACCTCCTCATACCCGGCCTGGTCCCTGAGTGTCCCAGAGCATCATGGGGAGACCTGGCACCAACTGCCCAGCCTCCGTGTCCCTCCCCTTCGGCCAGAGCCCTCCCCGGTCTCCCCCCAAAAGGCAGCTCCATCCATGCCTGTCCCTAGAGGGATGGACTGGCCTTGAGGAGCCCACGCACTCCTTCAACCTGGCCTCCTGGACCCACTGCAAACTCCAACCTGGTCAGGCCTGTGTCACAATCACCTCTGGCACCAGGGGGCTCTGTCCCATGTCGTCCCCCATTTACTGGTCTGCTTACCAACCACACCGGGGCCCCAGGGCTCCTTCCTTTACTCCTTCCACATCCTCTGTCCCTCTCCTCCTTCCTTGCCCTCTAGTGGCCTTTGCCCTACACCCGTTGGCACTTCTGCAGGCCTGGGCACCCTAAGCTGGATCAGAATAAGAACCTACAAGAGATGCCTTTAGAGAGCACAAAGCCCATTATACAGATGAGAAAGCAGAGGCCCACAGAGGGAAGCAGCTTGCTCAAGGCCACACAGCCAGATGCACGGAGCCAGGTGCAGCTGGTGCCGCTGCAGGGGCGGGGGGGGTGGG
>NW_020174923.1:16595459-16624803 GCF_003031525.2 Neophocaena asiaeorientalis asiaeorientalis
TGGGGAATCCCCGGCTGCCTCTTCATTTCCACTCAGTGAGGCTGCCCCTGATCCCAGCCCTCCAAGCGGCTCCCTGCTCCCTCATTTCACCAGCATCCCCACCCCAGTGGGTCCCAGGTGGGCCTACCCAGCCCAGCAAAATGCCCAAGCCCTACACACTGGCCGGCAGGGCTTGGTTGGCTGCAAAGGCCAGAGCTGTCCCCCAAACATCTCCCAGTAGGGAGCTGCCACGGTCCCCTGCGCTCTCCTCCAGGGCACCAAGCCCTTGACTGTGAATCCTTCCTCCTGGACAGTTGCAATCTCTCCTCTGACCAAGCAGATTTCCTTTCCTCTGCAGTCGCATTCAACACTAGCAATCATCACGACAACCACTTATTTAGCACTTATATGCCAGGCACTTCACAGGTACCACGTCACTCAATCCTCAACAAGAGCTCTATGACGTGGGTACTGTCATCTCGGTTATGAGGAAACTGAGGCAGAGAAGTTGGGCAACCATAGGTTTGTCTGACTCCAGGGATGCTATCCTCCAGGAATAACTCCCAGCCTCAGAGACGATGAGTTCTTTTCCCTCCTCCCACCAAACCCTGTCTCCTTCCTGTTGTCCAGGTCCATCGTGCACCTGGAGCCAGGCTGCCTGCATTCAAATCCAGCTCTGCTGTTTCCGAGCTGCTGATCTCAAGCAGTTTACTTAACCCCTCGTGCTTCCGTTTCTTCACCTATTAAATAGACATAACGGGAGGGATAAAGGATAGAAAGCTCCTGGCACAGAGGAAGCCCTCAAGTCACGGTGGTCATGGTGGCTACCATGTGTTTAGGGGCTGTCCCCAGCACTTTGTCCCCTGCTACGTCATCAACCTCATTTCTCAGCCCTCCCATCCCTGACTTGACAGAACACATCGGAATTTTCAGAGCCCCTTCCCATCCATCACTGGGAAGGATGCAAAGCTGGCCCCTTTCCCGGAAGCTCAGTCCTAACCAGGGTGGCTGAAAAGACATCTGTGATCTGGCCGAGTGTTAAAGTTAACCCAAAGGGCAAAGGCATAGGGACCTTTCCAGGATGCTCCATTCAAGGATTTCAGCTCAGATCTGGACATCCTGCCGGTGATGAGCAAGGGCCTCTAGGGATGGGGGTTTAGCTCTGAGGGCTGGTGCTGGGGCTAACGGGGCTGTGGCCATGGGATTGATTTCTGCAGGAGAGCTGCCCTCCCCCAAATACGCCCTGCCACCCGACCCCTGAGCCTCCTACCCACACATGCGCATGTCTGAGATTCCACCACCACGGATGCGTTAACTTGACTCACAGCTCCTTTTGTCCCCACCAGCGAAGTGCATGTTCCCCTGGAGGAGCCCACACAGCGAGCCTCACGCCCCTCAGTTCTTCGCACCCAAGTGTGAGCGGCCTGCTGGCTGATGAGCAGCCCGCCATCGCCTCTCCGCTGCCCAAGTCCCCGGCAAACATCTTACCCATCCTTCAACCTCCAGTTCCTGGGTCGCCTCCATTCTGAAGGATTTCGTGGGCCCCCAGACAGAAGTAACCTCTCCTCCCTCTGTTTCTCCTCTACTTCACTCAGACCTTATCTCAAAGGGCTGAACTGACTTGTTTCCAATTCCATCTGGCTGTGCTAGTGTGAGTTCCCTGAGCATAGAGGTTGTGTTGCATCTCCTCCCATCCCCCACCAACACCTCTCACCATACCAGACACACACACACACACACACACACACACACACACACACACACACACACACACACACATACACACAAGCACCCACACAAGCACACTTGGCCGACCAAAGGGCCAGGCCCATGCCAGGTACTCGCTGATTCTCCAGGGGAGGAATAAAAGAACGACTCCTTCCCAAAAGGCCAGTCTGATCCACCCCCAGTCTTGCAGCCCCTCAGCCAAACTCCCCAGGCCTCCAGGCCTCCGGAGGTTCCACCTACACACAGGACAAGATTCCTCAGTTCCGCTGAGGAAGTTCCTACGTTTAGGACCCGAGACAGTGGCTGGGCTCCCAAGGGAGATGGGGACCTGCCTGGCACTGGCAGCTGGTGAGGGGGAGGGGGGAGGGCACCGCCAAGCCTATTTATACCCAGCTCCTGGCCCTGCCCGGCCCAAGGGCCCTGCCACCCTCCCCTAAGGACAGTTCATCCTCCGCCCAACCACCCACTGCCCAGCTGGGCTGAGGACAGACACAGGCAGCCAGGCGGATGGGTGGCAGGTGCCAGCCAGCGACAGGCTGCTCCAGAGGCCTCGATGTTGACCTCTGAGGATGAAACCCCTTCTCCAAACAGGCCAGGCTTAAATGCCATGCACGGTCTAATCAGCCTCCCAGCCCCACCAAGCCATTCACCGCCCCGCTCGGCGCCTTCGGCCTCCAGAAGCTGGAGGTGGGCCTGCATGGTGAGCACAGGCCACCTCAGTGCTGAGCCAGCCTAGGCACACAGCATATAGTGAGAGGCCTACAAGGGTCCCACACAGCGCAGCCTGTTCAGTGACCGTGGCACCGTGGACCCACAGACTCCGCCGTCCACCCAGCAATGACCGGCCGGCGGGGACTATGTGCTGTCCCTGCCCTGCTCTCCTTAACGAGCCACATGGGTTGGAGCCCTACACCCAACCAGGTGCCCTCCCCTGCACTCAAACTTTCCTACATTTTTGACCTTCGACTCTTCCAACATTATAGTATTTGAGAGATTGGAGGGGCCTCAGGAGTCATCTAGTTTAGGGTGTTTCTTATTTGTTAGCCATTTTTTCCTAATATACATCCTCCCCGCACCCTCCCTGGTACATAAAACAGATAAAAAGAGGGACTCTTCGTCAAAAAGCTAAAGATAGAATCATCATATGACCCAGCAATTCCACTCCTAGGTATAGATCCTGGAGAATTGAAAGCAGGGATTCAAGCGATACTTGCACACCAGTGTTCATGGCAGCACTATTCACAACAGCCAAAAGGTGGAAACAACCTGAGTGTCCATCAGCAGAAGAATGGATAACAAAACATGGTGAATCCGTACTGGGGAATATTATTCAGCCACAAAAAAGAATGATGCTCTGATACACGCTACAACATGGATGAACCCTGACAACATTATACCAAGTGAAATAAGCCAGACACAGAAGGACAGATACAGTATGATTCCACTTACATGAGGTACCAAGAATAGGCAAATGCATAGTGACCAAGAGTAGGTTAGAGGTAGCTGGAGGCTGGGAGGGGAAGTTACAGCTTAATGCGTATGAGTTTCTGTTTGGGACGATGAAAAGTTCTGGAAACAGTGGTGATGGTTGGACAACACTGCAAACCTACTTGATGCCACTGATTTGTACACTTAAAAATGGTTAAATTGAAGGAAAAAAAAAAAAAGAAGGGCAGGGGCCCAGAGACCTATCCCTTGGCCTTCCCCCTTGCTCAGTCTGAGAACCACTGGTCTTATCTAATCCCTTCCTCCCCTGGATGGGAAGACTGAGACCCAGAGAGAGTTTGTTATTTTCCCAGGTCACACAGTCACATATGGGCGGGGCTGTGGAAGGTGGATCCAAGGGTGCAGCCCAGGGAAAGGCTCCAGGGTCCCTACCTCTGCTCTCCAGTCTCAGCGTGAGCTCCGTGGCCAAGCCTCCCCTGGTCACGCCTTTCTTGGAGTCATGGTCCTCTCGGCCTCACCTTTTCCAACGGCGAGGACTGACCATCTCTGCTAGACCCAGACAGGCCACCTGAAGATGCTGACCCAAAGAACCGGTGCCTCCTAAGCTGACTGCCATGAGTTCAGGAGGACGGGAAGGAGATGGAAAAAGGGAGGAATCAGAACCACCTCCTTTGTGGTCCTTTGTCTCTTTCCTCCAGAGTGACCACCGTGTTTCTGGAAACAATAGCCCAGTGCTTGGTGCTCTACCAGCTGGCTCCTGGACAGTACTGGACAGATGGCCTTCCTGTTCCTGGGTCCAGAGGGGCCCAACCCTGGCCTGGGGCAAGATGGAAACTTCCAGAACGGGAAAGAAAATCTTGAAAGTAAGGACACAAGCAGAAAGTAAAGATCCAGCATTGGCCTTGGAACTCAAGGTTACTACCTTTCTACTTAGCTCAAGAGGCCACTCAGGGCTGGTGGACATCATGAGGGGAGCCTGACCGGTTCAGAGGCACATGTACCCAGTGTGGTAGGGGAGGGCAGGGCCTAGCGGGCCCTGATGCACCAACTCCTGGAACTTCCAAAGAGCTTAAACACGAGTGGCAAGGGCCACTCACCCTGGTGCTTTGGCAGGGAGCTTGTGACAAAGCAAGAGGAGGGCCTTAGGGCAAGAGTCACAAGCTCCCACTTTTTTCTACCCATCTGCTTATCCTCCCTGGAGCACATGTGGGCCCCACGGGTGCTAAGCACAGCTCTACACCGTCCCAACCCAACCCTGAACCCATCTCAGTACGAGCCAAGGGGAGGGAGTTGCTTCTGAGTCCAAAGGGCTCACGTGGTCCCGTAGTCCTCAGAGCAGGCCTAGATACCCCAGCAGGTGCCTTTCATCAACATCTCCCTGGACCTTTCCCGTCAGCAGCTGGTCCATTCACTCAGTAGGCATGGATGGGTCCTCTGGTTCTCATGTGTCCCAAGAAGAGCTACAGGGCCACCCTTGTTTATACACAGGAAGGGAAGGGTGAGGGTAGAAAGCATCCACACACTGAACTGGGACCCAAGGTCCAGAGAGGAGTCACTGAAGAAGCAACTGCAAGAACCTGACCCCAAGAGCAGTAAACACGTGGAGCGCATAGAGGTGCCTGCCCTTAGCAGAGTAGGTTAAAGCCTTCCCTTGGTAAACAAATTCATTCCCCACCTATTCACTCAACACACATTTAAGTGACTACTGAATGGGGCCGAGTGCCAAGCACTGGAAACATGGAGATGAACTGAGCCACACCCATGGGGCACCCAGACCAGGAGGCATCTGTCAATTACAGACCAAAAAGCGTTTTTCCAGCACCTACTAGGTCTAGGTGCCATGTGTGCCATGAGTGACAAAGGGTCCCCAGGCACCTGTAGCTTGGCACCCAAGTAACCCTCATGCCAGAAAGCACATGGTAAGAGCGGGGGCATCCTGGAAGAGGGGCGAGCGAGTCCCAGGCAGTGGTGACCATGAAGCATGCTGGCTGGCAGGCACTGAGCTGGCGAAGGATGGCTGGGGCTCCCTCAGGGGGAGCTGGGGTGCCCGGGAAGAGCCCCAGGCAAGATGTGGGAGAGAACAGCGGTGGGCCCACCCCATCTGGAGTCCAGGGACCTTACGAAGGAGCAGAGGAGGGGAAGGGGGCCCCGAGGGCCAAGTTTTACTCTGGCGACATGTGCAGCTATTGAAGTTTCCTGAGCTGGGCTTTGGAATATTAACCTATTAGACAACGTCTAACTGCAGAATGGGGCCAGGGGGTGGGCACTAAGAGACCCAAGGCTGGGAAAGGAGTGGGGGTGAGGTGGCCGGGGTGACACTCTATGCTAAGGAGAGTCTCAGGCCTGTCTGCGTATTACAGTCCCCCAGGGGGACAGGTTTCAGGGGTCAGGGGTGAACCTCTTTGGCCTGGGGCCCGAGCCCCTCCCATTTAGTTTAGCAGGGCCTGTGGCTCTGGGTCTCAGGACAGTGGCCTTAGAAGCAGAGAGGAAGGGACTTCCCTGGTGGTCCAGTGGTTAAGAATCCGCCTTCCAATGCAAGAGACGTGGGTTTGATCCCAACCTAAGATCCCACATGCTGCGGGGCAACTAAGACCTGCATACCACACCTACTGAGCTCGCCGGCCACACTCTACAGAGCCCATGCGCTCTGGAGCCCGTGCACCCCACTAAGACCCGACACAGCCCAAAAAATAAATTAAATAAATTAAAAACAAAACAGAAGCAGTGAGTAAGGATGGGTCACATGGAAACAACAGGAAGGAGGAAACGATGACCAAGATTTTGAGCCAGGATGACCAGAAAGATGGAGATGCCGTCAACCGAGAAAGGGGACATAGGAGGCAAAGCAGTCTGGGGAAAAAAGTGGAAGTTTGTGGGGCTGGTGAGACCTGCAGGCAGCCAGGTCCAGACAGCACCGGGGGTGCAGAGCTGGAGCCCAAGGGAAAGAGCAAGGCTAGAAGTTCAGATCTGGGAATCTGTCCCGGAGCTAACAGTTGAATAGTACTCAAGGCCTTGTCTCCCCCAGGGGGCCCCCGGAAAAAGGGTGAGACAATCGGGGAGCCTCATGGTGGCGGTGGTGGATGCCATGTGCCAAGGGAGGGAGGGAGGAGGCACGAGGGTGGAGACAGGGCCCTCACACCACGGGGGCTAGAACTTCAGGCCAAGAGGTGGAGAGGGCTTTTCAAAACCCGGCAGGAGGCAGGTTGGTCGGGCTGGGCTCTGCCAACACGGGCACCAAGCACCCGGGTCTGTTTTCTTGCAGGTATTCCTGATCAGGAGACGTGCAGCCAATAGCCTTGGACAGAGCGAGTCACCACGCCCTTCCTTCCTCCCTTTCCTCTGCTCCTACCCTCTTCCACTTTTGTCCCCACCCTCCTCCCTGGGTGATGCACCCTAAGCCTTCAGTTCACAGCCCTGTCCTCCTGCGGGGTGGGGTGGAGGCACCTCTCTGTGCTCACAGTGGGACCTCCCAGTCTGCCCCACCCCCACCCCGGGGAGCTCGTCCCGCTCGCCCTGGGACCCAGGATCTGGGTCGCTCCCTCAGGTTGTTTTGGCTGAAATCTGGCCCTTTGGACTTCGGTCAGCACTTCCTGGATCTGTACTGGTGTGAATGTGGGGGAAAGGGGGTATTCCAGGCCAGCAGTCCACATCGCCATGGGTGACAAAACCCACACATCCCCCCCCAAATGGAACCAAAGTAAAAAGCCGTTCCCTCCCATTGGCAGCAGCCCCTGAGGACTGGCCACGGTGCCCTAAACTCTCCAGCACAACTCAGGGCCCTACTGGCCAAGTGGCCACTTGTGCACTCTGTGAGTGGCTATGACAACTCCCCTCTGCTGCCCAACTTCTAGAAGCCACCTTTCAGGACCGAGTGGGCACCTCAGACCACCTGAGAGCTCAGAGGGGCCACAGCCGTGGAAGCGAGAGAAGCGAGTGGGGGGACACCCAAAGCCAAGGTCTTGCGGAGTTCCCAGTAAGAGGGAGGGGCGGGCCCTGCGGGACGTTTCTTTGGGGAGAAGAAGGTGAGGAGGGGGGAGGGAAGAGAGGGGTGCAGAGGGTGGGGCAGGGCCTCGGCTGGAATGTTACAGCTTCTGTTCTCCAAAGCGGCTCCCAGAGTGCCTGGCCTGAGGCTCCTGGCTGATCTGATAAGATGTGACAAGGCGGCCTGAAAAATGTTGAAACCTGTAAAATGTTGAAACCTGTTTTTTGTTGTGTTGTGAGCATTAGGGTTTTTTTTTGCCTTCTCAATTTCATAGGAAAGTGGAGTTGATCAGAGTGGAGAAGGGGAGGAGGTAAGAGAGAGGGATCGACCCCTTCAGGCAAATTGCAGGGGGAGGGGGGTGGCACAGGGCAGGATGGTCAGACCTGGGGAGGAGGAAGAGAGGGTGAGAACTGAGAGGAAGCAGGGGGGACAGAGGCCTTGGAGAAGGGGGAGGGGCTCCTGCCTCTCTGGCCCGCCAGCGGCTCCAGCTTGGGTCCTCAGGGCTGTGTCCTCCTCGCACCGAGAGGACACACGAGCTCTCGGCCTCTTCCTTCAGGCAGATGTTAGCCTGGGAAGACTGGGCCTGAGCCCAGGTGGGTGTCCAGAGAGAAGCGAAAGGGGGCCCAGGGCCTCACTCCTCAGACCCCCAAAGGGTCTCCCGAGGGGCACCAAGACCCCTGGCGGACAATGTTTCCAGGTGACACAGAGGGACGCACTCCCAAGTGCACCGGCTTCGTCGAGCACTTCGGAACTCACAGGCGAGCCCTTTAAACCATGTCACGGGCTTCCCTGGTGGCGCAGTGGTTAAGAATCCGCCTGCCCATGCAGGGGACACGGGTTCAAGTCCTGGTCCGGGAAGATCCCACATGCCGCAGAGCAACTAAGCCCGTGTGCCACAACTACTGAGCCCGCACGCCTAGAGCCCGTGCTCCACAACAAGAGAAGCCCCTACTCACTGCAACAAGAGAAAGCCCGCACACAGCAACGAAGACCCAACACAGCCAAAAATAAATAAATAAAATAATTTAAAAACAAAAAAACACGTCACACTTGTTGAGTCCTGACCCTTCAGAGCTGGAAGCTGCGGCCCAGCCTCTGCCCTCTGCCCCCAGACCCGCACAGGTGGTTATGCTGTTTCACAGCGGAGGCAGCTGGGGCCTGAAGACGTTAAATGACTGGCTTGGGGTTCAGGATACTTCTGCCAAATGGCTTCTCTCCAAACGAGTCCAGCCTTAGCAACTTGAGAGGCGCTGAGCGTTCTAGAAACCACGGTGGGACCAGGTCTCTGGGGTGCTCACTGGGTACAAAGGTAGATGCTTGATAAAAGCCTGGGGAACGAAAGTGTCAGCCTGAGAAGGTTCCCCTGCCGTCTCTTGCTAGTTGGAGGAGGCGGGGCGGGGGAGGGACATGAGATGCCCTAGAGAGGCTTTATAAAGCCTTCTGTGAGCGGCCACAGGCCTTAGTTACTCTATCACAGTACCAGGCCGCACAGTGTCCAGGTTGGTGGGACCCTGGCCGCTATCTGGTCCAGTTCCGGCTGAAGCCCAGACTTGCCCAGGGTACCTCCAGGCTTGAGACAGTGCAGGGAGCACAGCCCAGGCCTGAGATGCCCCCAGCCACAACTCTGCTTCCCTTCCACCAAGCAGTTCCTTCTTTTCATTTTTGATAAATTTATCTATTTTTATTTATTTTTGGCTGCGTTGAGTCCTTGTTGCTGCGTGCGGGCTTTCTCTAGTTGCAGCAAGTGGGGGCTACTCTTCGTTGCAGTGCATGGGCTTCTCTTGTTGCCAAGCACAGGCTCTAGAGCGCGTGGGCTTCAGCAGATGTGGCGCATGGGCTCAGTAGTTGTGGCACATGGGCTTAGTTGCTCCGCGGCATGTGGGATCCTCCCGGACCAGGGCTCGAACCCATGTCCCCTGCATTGGCAGGCGGATTCTTAACCACTGCGCCACCAGGGAAGCCCATCAGCCCTCTTATTTACTTTGGGCTCCTATTCATCCATCAAGATCCAATTTTAAAAGCCCCTCTTAATGTGTCCAGTTTAAACTGCTCCCTCTGGGTATTTCCCAGTTCTTATATATACTTCAGAGGGAAACTCAGACACTTTCCATTGAATTGTCCATTGACGCTGTGTTTTTCCACTAAAACAGTTTTTTGAGAGGAGGAACCATTTCTTTCATTTTTGTAGGCTGGGTGGGCAGAGTGCTTGGTTCACCAACAGGCCCAGCACACCTCCTCCTTCTGCCACACTGAGCGGCTCCACCGGATTACCCCAACCTCCTCACCTCCCCCAAATCCCACAGGCTGCCACCAGGACAAGCTGAGGGCAGGTGATGGCCACACTGGTCCTCTGGGCCTTATCACACAGCCTCTGCTTCCACTGTCTGGAAATCCTTTATCTGAATCTTAGGAAGAAGCCCAGGAGGGAACTTGGAAATCAGAGCTGCTTGGCTGGGAGTTCACTCTCACAGTGGCTCCCTAGGGCTCCTCTGAAAGCCCTATGTCTTCAACTCAACAAATATTCATGGTAGGTCAGGCCCTGTGGTGCCTGGGGCACCCCTGCTGTTGCATGAGCTCCCAGCTGAGCCTGGGCACTGCCCCAGGTAGCCCGCACTCCTCCCTGACCGGGGCCGGTGTGCCCACCCACCCTGCCTCACACCCAGACAGCAAGGACCACCTGCCCTGGTGAGGGCTGGGGCCCTGAGGACTTCACCTGCCTCGACCATCCCACCCACACTCCCTCACGCCACGCCTTTTGGAGGACCAAGAACATGATTTTACCAGCTGGCTGCTATTCAGGGGTGCGGGCCATGGCACTATGGGACTCAGATCACTTGCAGTGGTTTTGAAAAATACAGACAGCTGAGCTCCAAAGCCAGCCCTGCTGAATCAGACTCTCAGGGGAGGAGTCCAGGAAGCTGGATCGTTAAAAACCTCCTCCAGAGTGTGACAACAGCACAGTATAAGATGATGCAATGCGAAGTATCCAGCATACCCTAGAAAGTTCTCTGGCCAAAGATGTTTAACCTGAATCTCCACAAGCCTTTAGAAGTAACTTCCAGCTATCAGGAAACACGAGGGATAGAAGAACAAACCAAATGACACTATGGGGAAGCGACCAGACAAATTCACAAGGCTACAGGCCTGAACTCTCCAAAGTCCAAGTCACTTTTAAAAAATGTGTGTGTGTGTGTGCGTGTGTGTGTGTTGGGGGAAGGAGGGGAGGGATGTTTTCGATTAAAATAAACTTATGAGACAGAACAATCAAATAAATGGAAACTGGTTTGAAAATCCTAGCCATGAAGGCATTTTGAGGATAATCGGGGAAATGTCAATCATTAATAATTGGGTTAAGTGTGATAATGGTATGTGGTCATAGGCGTCATCCTTACATTGTAAAATACAGAGGTGAAGAGTCATGATGACTATAACTTACTTTGAAATGGTTCAGCAAACCACTGTGTAGGGGATGGGGGGCGAGGAGGGAGGAGAGAAAGGGGAGTGGGGAGCAATTACGGCAAAATGAAAAGCACTTGAACTAGGAGGTGTGTACGTGGGTGCTCCTGGAATTATTTTTTTCTGTTTTCCTGATTAACAATTTTCATAATAAAAGTTAGAAGGAACATAAACTCCAACTAATTCGTGGGGACTTCTGGACACGACCCGCGCGGGGCTCGCACCTGGCCCGCCCCGAACCGGCCCCATCCCCATCCTCAGGTGAGGCAGCCCGAGCGAGCCTCAACATCTTCCCCGGCGCCCCTCCAAATTCATCAGTCCCGGAGTCCCGCCGCCAATTCCTCTGCAGTGTCGTTGCACTCACTCCCCCTGTCCTTTCTTCTCAAGGGCCCCTCGCCACAGGCGCCTGAGTTTTGCAAGCATCTACTCAGCACCTATTAGGAGTCATATTCGGGTCTACCGCAGACCCATGCAGGACCTTTAAATGTTCCAGCACTCAGAGGGGTGGGTCACCGGCTCTCAACCCTGGCTGCATGTCACATGGCCCCGGGGGAGTTTAAAACTACTGATGCTGGGGCCCCATCCCCAGAGAAAGGGATTCAATTGGTCTGGGTGCCCACTCCTCTCTGTGGTAGCCTCCCTTCCTCCATTATAAGAGGAGGACACAAGGAACCTCCCTGATGGTCCAGTGTTTAAGACTCCACGCTTCCGCGGCAGGGGGCACCGGTTGGATCCCTGGTCGGGGACCAAAAAAATAAAAGAGGAGGCAAGATGGAGGAGAAACACTGTCCTCGGTCACAGACAAGGCTCAGAACCTGCCAGTGGTCACCGGGGGTCGGGCGGGGGCATAGCTGGGCCTCCTCAGCCCTCTGCCATCCATCCCCAGGGGTCCTACCTCCTCCTGCGCCAGCACTAACCCATCCTTTACAACCACGGCTTTGTCCACATCCTCTCATGAAGCAGCTCTCCCTCATCGTGTCTCTCCTGGCCTCCCAACAAATCTCCATCTTTATGGGAACGGAAGCAAAACTTTTTGATCCAGCAACACATCAGTAAAAAGCGTTTGGGCACGCCCCTCCATTTACATTAGGTCTAAATCACACGCCAGCCTGCCACCATGCTCACCTTTCAGGTGCATTACAAAACACACGCTAACATGCACTGGAAAAAGACAAGATAGCAAGCATATTTCAAAAGAATCATTTCCTCCTACAGCCTCATCTAGTGACCTCCCACCCAAGCCTTCAATCCTGTGTCCTTTTCTTAGCCTTGCAGTGGTGGGGTATATGTCTGTTAAGTGGAAATTCTCTCTGCAGAAATGCAGGACGCCACCAAACACTCTTGGGGTTCAAGGTACCAAGGCCTTTCTCCTCCTTTCTTCCCCATCTTTCTTGGTTCTTGCCCACAGCTACTTTGTTTTTGTCTAGGATTTCAAGTTCCCCACTCATCTCTCACCAGCAGTGCTTTCTCTCCACACATCCATGGTGGAGCCCTCCTGTCCACCCGCCTCCTCTCGGTCTGTCCTCACTTTCCCCTCCCTCACCTCTGCTCACTGCATACACCGTTGTCCCACCAGACCAGCTGCATCCCTGCACGAGTGCTGGTACCACAGGCAATTTCCATATTTTCAGTCCTGTGTTCCTAGTCACATTTGTTACAAAAGTATTTCTTCCAGGGGAAATACACTTTGGACAGAAAGGATAAAATCAGTCTCTCTCTCTCTCTCTCTCTTTCACAAACACACACACACACACACACACACACACACACACAGAGAAGACATTTAAAGTAAAAAAAAATTTTTAATTAATTACCAATTTCTCTACTAATAGGATGTGTGTTCAACATGAGGGGAAAAATATCATAGCAATTAGCTCCAGTTAAGGGTCCTTCATAAATCACCTGGGCTAAGAGAAGGCCTGAGTACCACAGATAGGAGAAGGTAGCCACAAAACACAGAGCGATGTAATGGGGACATGCAGAGCTGTAAATAAAATAAAGCGGAAGGCCTTTACAGGTGCACACCCAGCGGTGCATAAGATAACGTGAGTGCATTTATGTGGGTAGAGAGTGGTTAATAAGGTCATGAGGAAATAATTTACTGAACTGTGTAAGGTAGTGAGGGGACCAATTTACTGGGGCACTCAGAATGGTCATTATTATTACTAATAATAGCTAACATTTATTGAGCCCTGACTAGTGCCAGGAGCCATGTAAAGCACTTAACATAGAACATATATTTTAATTTGCCAAAGAACCCTATGAGGTTATTATTATCCCCATCTGACATGGGTTCAGAGAGGCTAAGTAACTTGTCTGTGGTCACACAGCTAGGATATGGTGGTGCTGAGTTGGCCACTACAGCAATGAGGTGAGACATTAGGACAAGGTCTGTATGGAGTGTGTTGGTGGAAGGCTGAGGGGGAGGGGGCTACTCAGGCTGCTCCCTGGATTAACAGCCCTATAAATTCAAATGTTGGGCCCCCTGCCTATTGATCTTTCTTCCTTTGAATGTTGTCATGGATCTTCCACACTCGAGGTTTACTTCTCTGTATCTCAGACAAGGCCAGACCCACACTCAAGGCTTCCCCGGGGAGAGGAGACCGCCATCTGAGGGCTGAAGAGGTTTGTGTGTGAGACAGGACACATGAATTCAGGACCTCTTCCAAGAGAGGTCAGGGTAGATGACACATGTTCTAGCACCTTCCAGTTTGCAAAGCATCAATGGCATCTCAGTGAATCCTCACAACAGCCCTGGGAGGTAAATACTGTCTCTTTACAAATGAGGAAACTGAGGTTCAGACAGGGCAGCATAAGCCAGTAAGTGGCGGTGGGGTTTGACCCTTGTCTGTCTGACCCCAAATCCTGTACTGTTGCTACTTTGCTCCACTGTGGAGATTCCACCCACTGGTGATGACCAGTTCATTCAAGCAGAACGCATTGATTCAGCACCCACTGTGTGCTCGGTACGGAACTGGGCACAGGACAGTGTCACGTCCTTGACCTGGAGGAGGGTAAAACGGGACGGGCAGGCCATGTGCACAGAAGCAGAGGACCAGCCAGCACACAGACCGTCCTGGTGGAGATGGAAGGAACACGCAGAGCGGGATGGGTGCGGATAATCCACAAGACCTCAAAGGGCTGTGCTCTGGAGTAGATCTTTATGAGAGAAAAGGAAGAGGAAGGGCACTTCTGAGACAGTGATGTGACTCAAAACACTGAAACCTGAGGAGCAAAGAGGGAGGAGGCCAGGGCTTGAGGTCCCAGCTGATGAGTTTAGATCCCATAGTCAGGGAAGTGGGGACCACCCATGGACCTGAAAGAGCCGGGCCGTACACAGGGCTGGACCCCTGGAAAGGGGTCCCTCAGAGCTGGAAGGAACGCTGGGGGAAGCTGGAACAAAACAAAGGCCCCCAAGAGGCTCCATGGCCCAGATGGGGGAGTTCACTTGGGGTCCCAGAAGCTGAGGTGCTGGGCAACACAGCCAACTGGGGGAAGGGGGTGCTTCCAAGCCTTCAGGGAATTCAGATTCTCCTTTGTTCACAGAACAAACACACTGCACCATGTGGAGAGGATAAAAATCTAAAAGCTGACACCTTACCAGACTCAAGCTTTTGCTAGCCCAATCAGTAGAGGGATTCCTGGGAATTCCCTCTTCTTTCCAGGCCAGGAAGATCTCAGCACCCCCTTCTCTCACTCCCTCTGCCAGATACACTGGCTGCTTCCATTTGGGGGTGCCTTTGCCTCATGACAGCTGGTGGGAGATCTTCCCCGCTCGCCGCACCGCCAGCCCTCCGGCCGCCATTTGGGCCCCCATGACCTGTGCTCAGGTGTTGAGGCAGCAGCCGCTCACCTGCCTGGAATGAAGTCCCCCAACCTTCCCTGCTCCAAGAGAAACAGCCTCTGGCATGTGCATCTTTTTTTTTTTTTTTTTTTTGGCGGTACGCGGGCCTCTCACTGCTGCGGCCTCTCCCGCGGCGAAGCACAGGCTCCGGACGCGCAGGCCCAGCGGCCATGGCTCACGGGCCCAGCCGCTCCGCGGCATGTGGGATCCTCCCGTACCGGCGCACGAACCCCTGCATCGGCAGGCGGACCCCCAACCACTGCGCCACCAGGGAAGCCCTGGCATGTGCATCTTAAATCTCCTGGTTCGCATAACCAGCTTCAGCCCCTCTCCCAAGGCCCCCACTTCTCACTTCTGTTGTGCGGCCAGACCGGGGAAGGTGCTAGAATAAAGCCCTGGCCAGTTCGGAAAGAGAAGGACGGTCAACCCCGTGACCGCTGGGGAAGAATGGAGTCCGCCTCCGGGGTCTGAGAAGCCCAGCTGCCACGTGCGGAAGGGGACTCCAGGTTGCTCATTTCAGAAGCCGGGGAGATGCGCCCCCTCCCCCGCAAATCCGGGTGCCCCTTTATAACCCTCAGGAATCTTTCCATCTTTCACCAGGATAACCAAACTGGGTAAACGCTACCACAGGCGTCCTGCCTGCGAACATTTCCCAGGCTCACCCGGGGCCCGCGGCGAGGTGCTGGCGGCGGTGATACCAAGCAATTCCAGGACCTCTGTGCCTTTTCGGCAGCATTGCTGACTCACGGGTGACTTTCTGCTGTGTCGTCTCAAAGTCCTGCCTCAGTATCTTGGTCTTCCTGGGTCAGCCACGAAGGTGCTGGCAACAACCGCAGCCTTTCTCGTTCTCGCGCGAATGTGCTCTCTGTTATGCGCATGCGTACACGTAAAACCCAACCCTGCGATGGATTTCCGTCTTATTGGGAAGGCTAGAGGACAAGTCAGGTTCTCATTAGGGTTAATTATAGGTGAAAAGAGGTAGAGGAGACGCCCAATCCCTGAGTGGAGAGCAGCACCGCCTACTACGGGCCGATCTGGCTGACCTGAGTCCTGGTCCCTTTGCTACCACCAGTTCATGAGATGGAGAATTGTAAACATCACCTACTTCAAAGAGACTGGAGGAAGGAGTCATCGAAAGGATGTAGGTAAAGCCCTTATCACGATCCCTGGCACAATGGATGGTAGTTGCTATTGTTATAAGTGCTAACACAGACCAATGCCATCTCTATGCCGGGTACTACTTCATGTGCTTTACCCGTATTAACTCATTTAATCCTCCCAACGACCCTGTGAGGAGGGTACTGTTATCATCACCCTCAGCGGGGGAGGGAAATTGAACTGCAGAGATTACGTAGTTTGCTGGAGGTTACCCAGGTAGTCTGGAGCGCATCCAGCCTGACTCCGGAGCCTTCAGCCTTAACCACAGTGCTCTACCGGCTCTCTGGAAGAAGTCGGTGGAGAGCTTCATTACTCACTCAGCAGGTGGGGACCGAGCACCCGTTCATGGGAATACAGAGAGGTGAGTGTGACATGGTCCTTGCCCTGCAGAGGCTCCCAGATTCATAGGGAGACAGATGCCTAAAACGAAAACGATAGGAGACCTAATGCAAGAGATGCATTCTACCGGGGTGATGGGGTTAGGCTTTGTAGAAACACTGTGGGAAGGGTCTGACACTGGCCAGAGAGACCCATGTCCCCAGGGTACGGAGATCAGCTGGGCCTGGTTTCTGCCAGCCTCACAGGAAAGGGGATTCAGCTAAATTGACCAGTTGACTAGCTGATTGCTTCATTCATCCATTCATGCATTCATTCAACTCAAGACTCTCTGGGATGGGTGCTCTGGACTGAACTAGTTCACACAGAATGATTTTTAAAAGTCAGAGGAATCATAGCCCAATTGCTGAGATGAATAAGACCACAAGGACAAACTGACACTAAAAGGGACAGGAGAATCTCCTAGATCACATTTTCCAAACAGGTAATAAGTTGTTACTTGAGAGAGTAAATATTTTTGGAAAACAGACTAAACAAATGAAAACAAGGATCATGCCTGCAGGCCTCTCTGTGTTGCTAATACAAGATGCTAATATGCTAATGAGCACCACAAACACCTAGAGGCTGGAAGGAGCAGGTGGCACCTCCCAAACTTATTTGTCGCCAAAAGCCCTCCTCAGCAGGATTATGTGGGACTGGTGTAAGAAACACAGTTTGCAACTTCCTGCTCTGACCCAAAAGGTGTGCAGAAGACCTGGGAGAGAGGGTGGAAGTTAGACTGGGAAGATTCCCAGGAAGGTGACAGCTCTGAACGGGATTTTGAAAAATTCCAGGAAGGTCATGGCCAGATGGAGGAGTGATGGAAAAGAATTTTTTGGTCAGGAAAGGGGTCCTAAGACCACTTTATCTTTATAATGGAGGCCCGAGGAAGTAGCATTTTGCTCCAGGGCAGGAAGGGAGGATGAATAAGGACCAAACAGTGAGGACAGAGATGCCAGTAGGTGATGGCAGCCGCATCTGGTTTCTGATGTGTACTGAAGAGCTCATGGCTTTTCTTTCAGAAGGAGGGAGTCCCAGCGCTTGGATGAAGGCTTGGGGGAAGAAGGTCACCTGCTGGTATTCCCTGAAAAGGCACCTGAGGGAATGCCCTGGCAGTCCAGTAGTTAGGACTCCACGCTTGGAACTAAGATCCCGCAAGTTGCACAGCACAGCCAAAAGAAAACAATGGCATAGGGCTTCCCTGGTGGCGCAGTGGTTGAGAGTCCGCTTGCCGATGCAGGGGACGCAGGTTCGTGCCCCGGTCCGGGAAGATCCCACATGCCGCGGAGAGGCTGGGCCCGTGAGCCATGGCCACTGAGCCTGAACGTCCAGAGCCTGTGCTCTGCAACGGGAGAGGACACAGCAGTGAGAGGCCCACGTACCGCAAAAAAAAAAAAAAAAAAAGCATAAACTGGCACCTGAGAGATGCTATTTCTGTAACTCAGGCAGGGTGGCCCATTGAGACAGAAGGGCAGAGAGGTGGCCAGGAGGAAAATGTGCCCTGGCTCTGGGATGGGGACTCCTGGGAAGAGTGGCCTTATCTCTGAATACTGGGCAGGGCATTCACAGCCAGTGAGGGTACGAAGGGGAAGATGGTGGGGGAAAGAGGTGAGCCAGGGAAGTGAAGGCTGGAGCTCCGTTAGCTACTTTTGCCCCTGCCACCAAATGGCCAGTGGCGCCCTCTGGCCCTTTGGGCCGACAACGTGAGGCGCTGGCGGTCGGGGAGGATGTCCACCAGACACACCAGACGTGGCCATATGTTCTTCCAAATGCACATTTCTTTTTTGGCTGCACTGTGCGGCTTGTGGGATCTTAGTTCCCTGATCAGAGATTGAACCCGGGCCCTGGCAGTGAAAGCATTAGAGTCCTAACCACTGGACCACCAGGGAATTCCCCCAAATGCACATTTTTATGTGTTGACATGAACCCCAGGGTCCCAGCCCTGCCTCTGCTTCTCCCAACTCTGGGACCTTAAAGCAGTCCCACCTCTGCCAATGAAGACCACAGACCACATTCTACAGCTGCCAGACTGACAAGAGCGAACTCACTCGAGTTCAAGTGTCGGTGAAAATGTAGAGCAAAGATGAGAGTGCAGATGGGCACAACTTCTTTGGAAAACAGTTTAGCATCAACTTGCAAAGTAGAACTTTCACACGTCCTGCAGCCCCAAAGTTCCACTCCTGGGTAGGTACCCCTCCCAGAGAGCTACTCTCCCTCATGTGCACCTCAAGACACTCGCCCACTGACGGGAGATGGAACAGACAAACATCTTCTGATAAAAACCCTAACGAACTTTTTGGCCAACCCAATATATACACACATATATATATATAAAACTGAATCACTTTGCTGCACACCTGAAACTAACACAACATTGTAAATCAACTATACTTCAATTAAAAAAATTTTCATAAAATAAAATAAACAAAAAATATATATTGTCTAGGCATTCCTAGCTGGGAGAACTATTATTTTAAAGTGATAGAATAGTGACTTCCCTGGTGGTGCAGTGGTTAAGAATCTGCCTGCCGATGCAGGGGACACGGGTTCCAGCCCTGGTCTGGGAAGATCCCACGTGCTGCAGAGCCACTAAGCCTGTGAGCCACGACTACAGAGCCTGTGCTCTGGAGCCCGCAAACCACAACTACTGAGCCCACGTGCCAAAACTACTGATGCCCGCGCTCCACAACTACTGAATCCCGTGCACCTAGAGCCCATGCTCCACAACAAGAGAAGCCACCACAGTGAGAAGCCCGTGCACCATAGCAAAGAGTAGCCCCTGCTCGCCGCAACTAGAGAAAGCCCACATGCAGCAACGAAGACCCAACGCAGCCATAAATAAATAAATAAATAAAAATTTAAAAAATAATAAAGTGATGGAATAAATATACAAAATTCAGAATGTGATCATGCCTGGAGGGAGATACGGGGATAGGACGGGGAGAACCCCACAGATAGATGCAATGACCTTGATTATATTCTGGTTCTTCAGGGGTGTGGTAAGGCCCAGGTTGTTTTTATCTTGTTATTATATCCTGTATTTATGGTATGTTTACTCTGTCATGTGCATCAAGCGTCACATCATAAAAAAACATTTGGTATCAGTCTGCAATCAAAAATGTTTTTAAGAACAGAAAGCGTTATGTGGCCTCTCTGTGCTTCGGTTTCCTCACCTTCCTTCCTATGGTCCAGCAGGCTCTTCTCCCCTAAAGGTTGAAAGTGTACAGTGACTGCCATCCCTGGGTCAGCCTGCATCCCACCCAGGCCGCCTGGTACCCCAGTCAAACTTTCTCACTGTGCTTAGCAGGGCTGAAATGGCCAGTGTCTAGCCATTAACTAGGGCCATGTTAAACCTACACAGACCAGTCCTAGGAAACCCCCCCAAAAAACTCCAACAGCCACGAAGTGTAGAGCTTTCCCTGAGTATGGCCTTTCCTGTTTTGGAAGGAATTCAGATCTTCCTATTCCGAAGAAGCCTGGTCTGGGATAGAATATCTTATGACCCTTGATACATTGGAATGACTTCAGAACATCCTTAATTCATCTAATACTTCTTTATCTTTAACTCAGTTCCTGAGTACTATTTCATTTCCTCCTCACAACTGCCCTGAGATCGGAATCTTTGCTCCCATTTTACAGATGAACAAATTGAGGTTCACTTTTTTTTTTAACAGCCCTAAGTTCCAGAGCTATTAAGTAGCACTTCTGAGATTCACATCAAGGCCGGTTTGACTCCTCTTCCTGGAACAACATGCTGCCTTCCAGCACAGAGGCTAGAAGCTCAGAGCTGGGAAATCACAGAGTGAGGGGAAAACTGTCCCAGAGAGTGGGAACCAGCTGGGCCTGGACTCAAGCTTGCCTGGGAAGGAGCCCGGAGCATTAGCCAACAACCAATACTATTACCAGCTGTGCTCCTGCAATATTCAGGATGACGTGTGGGGCTCACTTGGGATATGAAGAAATACAAAGCAGAATCATGCCCTCAAGGGGCTGACCCTCTAGTTGGGAAGACAAGCCAGATGCACGTGAAGAGGTAACTAGTGACAAGGGCCCCAGGTCTTCCTAGGAGGGCCTCACAGAGGCAATGGGAATCTAGCTGGGGCTGCAGACTGAGCCTGCAACTGGCAGGTGACTCTCAATGGTGTCCCTTCATCCTACCACCCATCATAGAGGATGCAATGTGTGCCCTGCGTTATCCTTGTGATGTGGGCGCAAAGGTGATGGAGACCCGGTCCTGCCTGCGGGGCGCTCACAGTCTAATCAATGAAACGGATACACCCGGAAGGGGCTGAGCTGGGGCCAGGTGTGAAAGAAGGAAGCACAGAGAAGGTGGTGCCTGGACTGTGCTTTGAAGAACAAAGGGGAGTTCACAGAAGTCATTCCAAAGAAGGTGGGGCAAACGCAAAGGCCTGGAGATGGGAGGTAGTGTAAGAACACCCAAATGATAAAGAAACATTGATGGCAAAGGGTGGACACCAGACACTATACTAAGTCTCTCATGTGTTACCTCATCCTTTACTCCTCGTTTTACAGAAAAAAAGCTGAGGCTCAGACAGGTTCAGGTCACCAAGATATTAAAGGCAGAACGATCTAGAGCCCAGGACTGCTGTCACCCAACGTCCAGGCTCTCGCCTGTGCAGGTGAAAGTAGGTCATAGGGTGAGGATGTGGTGGTGGGAGGTGAGTTAGGGTGGAGAGTCAGGAAGGGGCGAGATCATTCCGGGTTTCACAGGCCATGCTAAAGAGGGTGGAACACCACCTGAAACTAACACAACATTGTAAATCAACTATATTTCTTTTTTTTTTCTTTTCTTTTTTTTTTTTTTGCGTTACGCGGGCCTCTCACTGTTGTGGCCTCTCCCGTTGTGGAGCACAGGCTCCGGACGCGCAGGCTCAGCAGCCATGGCTCACGGGCCCAGCCGCTCCGCGGCATGTGGGATCTTCCCGGACCTGAGCATGAACCCGTGTCCCCTGCATCGGCAGGCGGACTCTCAACCACTGCGCCTCCAGGGAAGCCCTCAACTATATTTCAATAAAAAAAATTTTTTAAAGAAATAAAGAAAAAATTTTAATTAAAAAAGAAAAAAAAAAAGAGGGTGGAACATCACAGTCAGACCTGCTGGTTGAATGCTCTTCTGTTGGGCCATTTAAAAATGACAAAACTGGGAGCTTCCCTGGTGGTGCAGTGGTTAAGAATCTGCCTGACAATGCAGGGGACACGGGTTCAAGCCCTGGTCTGGGAAGATCCCACATGCCGCGGAGCAACAAAGCCCATGTGCCACAACTACTGAGCCCAAGTGCCACAACTACTGAAGCCCACACGCCTAGAGCCCGTGCTCTGCAACAGGGAAGCCACCACAGTGAGAAGCCCATGTATCTCAATGAAGAGTAGCCCCTGCTCGCCACAACTAGAGAAAAGCCTGTGCACAGCAACGAAGACCCAATGCAGCCAAAATAAATTAAAAAAAAAAAAAAAAAAGACAAAACTGGGACTTCTCTGGTGGTCCAGTGGTAAAGAATCCACCTTCCAATGCAGATGACACAGGTTCAATCCCTGGCCAGGGAACTAAGATCCTACATGCCACAGGGCAGTTAAGCCTGCGCACACCACAACTACTGAGCCTGCATGCCTCAACTAGAGAGACCACGTGTCTCAAACTACAGAGCCCACACACTCTGGAGCCCGCGTGCCACAACTAGAGAGAAGCCCACTCCGCAGTGAAAGATCCCGCATGCCTCAGTGAAGATCCCACATGCCGCAACTAAGACCCGACACAGACAAAAAAAAAAAAAAGAAAGAAAATAAATAAAGTAAATAAGTAAATATTTTTTAAAAAATCAGAAAGAGAAAAAATGAATATAATCCAGCCTGGATTATATGTCTTTATTAAACAGATAAATAAAGAAAGAAGACAAAACTGACCGACTATGAAGGAAAATCCTTTGAGGCCAAGACTGTGTAAGACAAGGTCCCAGTTTATCAAAAGGGACTTGAAGCTAAGAGGTGACCACAGACTGCAAGGGAGGTAGAAGTGTTGTTGATGTAGAAGGAAGTCAGCCTACTAAGGTAGGAAGATGATGCAGAAATGGAGAAAGATGATAAGATGATGCAGAGATGGAGAAAGCAGGGCTTCTTCCAGCTTCTGTGCTAGTCAGACCCCGGGGAACCCCGTTTCCTGTCCAAGTCCCCAGGTCTGGATGGAACACTTACAGGACCTGGGGTGAGAGTACTAAAGGAAGCCTCATCCACCAGGCGCCCAATATTTAAAAATTTCATGTCAGGTTAAAATACTGTTAAATAAAATATCTTTTCTATATATAAAATAGGTAAACAACAGGGACCTACTGTATAGCACAGGGAATTATACTCAATATCTTTTCATAATCTATAATGGAAAAGAACCTGAAAAGAATATATATATATATGTATAACTGAATCACTTTGTGGTATACTTGAACACAACATTGTAAATTAATTATACTTCAATTAAAAAATATATATTCTATCCAACTCGATGAGCTGTACACTTATAATTCATGTACTTTTATTTAGGTATTCTTCAATAATAAGCTAAAAAAATTCTATTGTCTTATTCACCACCTGGAAGGCTAGGTTCTCCATGGCGTTCTGAGCTAGAAAGTGACATGGAGAGAACCAGCCCCCAGCTCACAGCCAGCAGCCCCCTCATCCCTGCTTCATCCACACTGGTCACCCCGACTGAACCGCCAGGCTCCGTTCACAGGCCCTGCAAACAGTCTCTCCTTTACCACTCTCATCCCTAGGGGCACACACACCAGCAGCATGGCCTGACCTGATAGGATGAACCCCAGGCAGAGGTCCGCCCAGCCCAGAAGTAGACTCACAGCCACTGAAGCTAGGCTCTTCAGGGTGCCTTGCAGATACTTCTGAGCACCCAGAGCATGGCTGGGGGTGAGGTGTTGTGGGTATGACCCCTTGGGCCCCAGATTCCTTGCCCTGCGGGGAGGGGTGCAGCCTTAGGACACCAGAGTGGAGCCCTCTAAATTGAAGGGCCTGGCAGGACCCCTTTGCCCTCTTCTAACAGCTGTGCTATGAGTCACAGCACTGGCAAAAGGACGTAGAGAAGCTGGAGAGAGATCAGAAGGAGAATAAGATGGTTAAAGGTGTGCAGGAGACTGGGTCATCTGGGAGGGATTGTTCTGGAAAAAGGAAGACTCAGTGAGCAATGCATCCTGGTCCTTGAGTCAAGCTGAAAATCTACTATGAAGCTCATGACCCCAAGAGACCAAATGAGAGAATCTGGGCTTGGACTAAGTCAGGAAAGACTGCAGTCAGACCTAAGGAGGAACTTCCTGACTGTTGAGATGTGATGTCACAGGCTGTGAAGCCTGGCGAGCTCGGCTCCAGGCAGTTTGTGTCATGGTTGGAGCTCTGGGGTTTGCCAGCTGTGGAGCCTTGGGCAATGGAGTGGATTCCTCAGGACCTCAGTTTCCTCATCTGTAGAATGGGGATAGCGAGAGTATCTGCCTCCCGAGGGTGTTGGGAGGATGAGTTCAAGTGTGTGCTGTGTTCCCTCAGCACACACCATACACAATGAATTATCAGCTGGACGTTAAATCCTGCCTCCCCACTTGCTTCCCAGCTCCTTGCTTGGGCTCTGAGAGTCTCCATTTTCTCACAGATTAAATGGGGATGAAGATGCCAATCTCATGGGGCTCTTTTAGCTTCAAGGACAGTGCCAAGGTCATAGACTCCTTCCTTACTGATAGCTGAGGAAGGCTGCAGAGTCTCTCCTGCAGAAGCTTCAGTTAGGATGGAGGACCACCCGGCCTGTGGTTCGGGATTCTCCTTCCTGAAGTCTAGGGGCTGAGGAGGGTGGTCCCAGAGGTGCAGAAGCAGAGAGGAGGTGAGAGGCTAAGAGGACACCTTGCTGGCGGATGGGTGAGGCCAGCCTGGCCCCCCTTCGCCAGCCATTCTCTGTCCCTCCTTGAGGCTCCCCTCACTGATGGGGGCTTAGCACCTCCCAGGTCAAGCCAGTGCCCCACTAGGGTTTTGCTAATGGGAAGGGCCTGGCTGGCAGCGAGGGCTGTGTGCGATGTTTGCCCGGGGCCTCCCTCTTCCTTCCCACCTGTGCCCACAGTGACAGCAGTTCTCAAGATGGTTGGGGGGGCGGGAGGTGGGAGCAGCCCAGCTGGAGAGACAGGGTGGATGCTACCAGGGCATCCCGTCACCTGCAGAATGGCCTCAATAGCACTGGCTGCCTTCCAGGGCAAAGGAAGGTGGGAGGAACCAGGGGTGAAGGGAGACAGGGAAAGAGGAAAGCACAACCATTGGCCAGAAATAAGAGAGCTTCCCAAGAGGAAAATTATGTATCAGCTTCAAGTTTAGAATGAAGAAGATCATGGAGAAAAGAAAAGATGGTGACTTCCCCAAAGAAAAAGCTTCTGTAGACCTGGAGGACACTCTGACGATAAAGAAACAGAAAGAAACTGATCAGAATTCCTGCAACCCAAAACAATCCAGTGAGGGCCAGCTCTCTGATATAGCAATATTTTAAATTTATGTATGCCTTGCCTCTTTCCAGAAGGATTTGAAGTGCCTGAGGCAACAAATTCCAAAGGCAACAAATATTTATTGAGCAACTACTATGTACTTGCCAGTCACAGAGAAGACAGCGGTGTGGAGACAGTGCCTGCCCTCAAGGAATTTATAACACAAAACACATGGGATTGGGGGCTTCCCTGGTGGCGCAGTGGTTGAGAGTCTGCCTGCCGATGCAGGGGACACGGGTTCGTGCCCCGGTCTGGGAAGATCCCACATGCCGTGGAGCGGCTGGGCCCGTGAGCCATGGCCGCTGAGCCTGCGTGTCCGGAGCTTGTGCTCCACAACGGGAGAGCCCACAACAGCGAGAGACCTGCGTACCGCAAAAACAAAAAACAAAAAACAAAAAAAACACATGGGATTGAATAACAAAATGAAAATAGAAAATCAGGATTAAGGTGAAGAAGATGACAAATACACCAAGTCAAGGTCAATACAGGTGCAAGGACTGAGCTCACGTTTGACTTAGTTTTCTCACAGTCAGGACAGAAAGGGAAACATACTTTAACTGCAAGGAGGAATCATCCTAGCTCCTCAGAGAGAGATCAAGGTGAATATTGAAGTATAAAGGTCAAGTAAAAAATCATCTATATCAGGGATACTAACACAAGAATTGTTTTGGGCAAGAAAGAGGATTCTGTCCTATTGTTTTCTGGTATGTGTGATGGGGGCTGGATGCAAAGGAGCATAAGGGATTAAGTAGAAGGAGAAATCTTACAGCTGGAAGTAATGTGAGGGGTGAGAGGTCATGACTCTACCTTCTTCCTATTTCACAGGTGAGAAAACGAAGGCCCGGGAAGTAGTGACTTGCCCAAGGCCACCCTCCCTCCACTCCCACCCAGGCAACAAAACAGTCACAGGGCCACTACTGCCAGTTTCGTAGATGTGGAAAGCTTGCCAGTGACTTGCACATGTCCCCAAATAAGAGACCTCCCAGAGGTTCAGAAATAGTATCAACAAACACAAAGCAGCAGCTTTCAAGTTGAAGGTCAGATGTAATCTTGACTCAAAGCCATCCTTTGAGGACCAACATAGAATATGAATAAGTAAATTCCTGCCGCATGTAAGAAGTCCACTTTTTTTTTTTTTTTTGGCCATGCCGGATTGCAGGATCTTAATTCCCCAACCAGGGCTCGAATCCGGGTCCCCTGCAGTGGAAGCGTGGAATCCTAACCACTGGACTGCCGGGGAATTCCCAAGAAATCCACCTTTGAGTCTGAATGGTGGTAGAAGGAAAAAGCTTTGGGCCCAACAGAGCCTGGGTTCAGAGCACAGGCTTTGTGACCTGAGTCCTCATCTGTAAAACGGGCAGGGTTTCGTTCTAAATCATGATGGGTGTATAGGGACCGGTACACACACACCATTAACAAACATACTGACCCACGCCTGGATAGGGAAACAAGTCCCACCGAATGGGATTTTTAAGCTAAAGACTCAGACACCTAAGCATCGTGTGAGCTGTGAGGGAGAAATATGACACGGATAGGAAACATTTGCAAATGGAGCTGGGATGGAAAAAATAATCCCAGGGGAACTGAGCCCACGGAGACAAGGTGCACCTCAGCTTTTGGGACGGCAGCCTACTCAGATCAGGGTCCCATCCTCTTGGGTGCCCTCTGAACCTAGGAGCTGTTAGCCACGTGGGGCCTGAGCTGAGCAATGGGAATCAGTTTCAGCTGCCTTTCAAAGTCAGTAGAAACACTGTGCTCTGAGCCCTGAACCCCGGGTCACACCCAGGGACGAGGTTTTAATTCATTCTGCTCCTCCAGTCCGCTCACGGCACTGTCGTGATTCACCGTGTGCAGCTGGCTCTCTTCAGAACCTCTTTTGCCCGCTTGCCTTTACACGCAGCACAGAGCTGTGTTTTTGGTTACTGACCCCCACCATATGCTCGGCACTGGGGGAGGAGACCACGAGGCGGCTAAAAGGTATCTGTAGTCTGGTAGAGGAGCAGAGGACGCCCACAGCCTGTGGGAGAAGGTGGTGGGAATACATGGCATGGCTGGGGGGAGGTGGGGAGGGAAGGGAGTGATGACATATTCCCTGCTTGCAGGGCAATGGTTCGGGAATCTAGGAGGGCTTCCCAAAGGAAGAGGATTTTGGTCTGGGTCTAGAAAGCAAAATGGAATTTCAGCAGTTGCGTGTGGGGAGGGGAGAGAGGAGGTGGCGAAGTATTTCCATGAACAGGCACAGAGGGATGTTGGGAGGCTCGTGGGGGATTATGAAAAGTACAGCTGATATGGGTGGAGGCCAAGCCTAGGGAGCCTCGGTGCCAGACAAGAAGTGGGGAACCATGGGAGGTTTTAGAGCAGGGGAGAGACAGCCTCAGAAAGCCAGGTTAGGGAGATACGTGGTGAGCCGGACAGGATGTAGGAGGCTGGCTCACTCCCGCTGCCGCAGCCCCTATTTGCATTCCCAATGGGCCCTGCGAGGAGAGATTGGTTTTCCTCGGTTTTCCTCGCTGGCCCAGCTGGCTCTGGCAGATAAGTGGGACTCTGTGCCCAGGGGCAGGGCGTTTGGTCCTGTTGCTCCCATCCCCCTCACCGAGAGAGAGAGAGAGAGAGAGAGAGAGAGAGAGAGAGAGAGAGAGAGAGAGAGAAAGAAACACAAACACACACACAAACACACACACACACACACACACACACACACACACACACACACGGTCCTTCCTGTTTTTCCAGCCTAGCTTGAGTGAATGGTTTCCCAGTTTGCTGGTGCCCATCCAGGTGATTGGATTTCCTGACGGCCACAGACCTCAGAAGAGCCCCTTCCAGCTCCTGGCCCTCTCCCCTTACTCCTCCTAACCTCTACTCCCATCTCCCACCACTGTGCCCCTGCTTAGAAATCCTACACCTGGCTAAGCCCAGGTCAGGCCTGTGATCTCTGCACTAGTTCGGGTGAACCTGGGCATGCCCTGTGGCCACTTGACCTCCGACCTCTGCTCTCTCCCCTCGGTGTTCCCCACTGAACCTCAAGACCCCCTCAGGAAGGAGCTGAGGACTCCCCTGTCCGGCTCCCATTCCTTCCTCCTCTGCTGGAAATACCAAATCTCAAGCTCAAAGACTCAGAGAGTCCTGCCAGGTCCATCCTTAGCACCCTTTGACTAGGGGCTGGCTCCTACTCCCCTTTTCTGGTAGGACCAGCAATGACAGAGAGCTTCTCTGGAAAGAACTTCATGTTTCTCCAGGGCTTTCATAAAGAGTATTCCTCTGAAGCTCTTAACAGCCTTATCATGGCCCATTTTGCAGATGAGAAAACCAAGGCCTGGGGAGGTTAGAGACTCATCCATGATCTTACAGCTGTTTGAGAATAAAGTTTTGGGCTCAGTCCTCCCCACACTGCCCTGAGGTCAGCTCTCAAGTGACTGCCCCCACCCACGTACCAGACACAGATAATCCGAATAGCTGGAAGTCCAAGGCCAGCAGCTTGTTCAACTCCCCTATTTACTGAGTCAAGAACAGTGAAGGGACTTGCCTAATGTCACACTGCAACCAGTGGCAGAGCCGGGTCTCAGGTCTCCTAACTCCCTGCCCAGAAACCTCCCACCGCCCCACACTGCCCCCTCTTGTCTCCCAACATACTTCCCTAGATGTATGGGTGTGCCTGACATTTCTGGAATTCACTCCACACACATAATGAGGCCATTTTGAGAAGGCTCGCCTCAGGGGGAACCAGAGAGCTGTCTAGTGTCCCCATCCTGACCCCTGCCAACTCCTCCCGGCTGTGCGCGCTAAACAGACGCCATCGGCCTGGGCTTCCCTACCCCCTGCCCCCCACACACCTTGCTGGCCTCAAGAACTAGAGGCGGAGTTTGGGGGTTTCAAAGCTGTGATGGAGGCTGCATGGGAACTAAGGAACAGTGGAGAGATGTCAGGCTGGTTGCCGCACGGGTCAGTGTTCATAGAGGGAACCCAGCCATCACCACAGCCAGTGACCGACAGAACGGGGACTGCTTGTTAACAGCACAGAAGTGATTTTAGCTTTAGCAGTTGAATTGTGGCAACTCCCTGAGACATTAGTTTAATGTGAGGATAAGAAAGTTTCTCTCCCTCCGATGCAAGGCTGACCCTGCCTGGAGAACCTTCTGGATCTAAGGCGGCCACTGTGCCACGTACCACAGGTTGCCTAACGCCGAAGAACTGGGTTTCCGTCTCTGAGCACAGAGCCAGATCCCCAGCCCCCAGCCCACTGAGAACCAAGCAACAGAAATGGAGCCAACTTGAAGGAAGAACCCTGAAGCAGCTGTAGGATAGGCCACTGGGGGGAAGGTATGGGGTTGCACCCTCAGGAAGATTCTAGAAGCCCTCTGCCCAGGTGGGTTAGCTATTCACCTGCCCAGGAGCAGGGAGGAGACCAAGTGATCTCCAGCCCCCTCTGCATCCCAGACTCCCCTGCAGGAGTCCCAGGAGCTGGGACTCCGGCCTCTTCCCTTTTTCTCCACCCGCTTGACCCCCAGAAGCTCTTCCTGCCCCCCCGGCCTAGTCTCTCATTGAGAACAGGGAATTCCCTCTCTAGCAGCATGAGACCAAGGGACCCTGCTTGGAGTTGGGGCAGCTACAGGGACAAGATCTGGAGGGGGAGGGGGTAGAAGATGCTCCCCGCTGCTGCCCCACTCATACCTCCACCCGCCAAAGAATGTAATTAAGCAGCAGGCCTCTGCCAGGAGCCAAGCTTTCTGCCTTCCGTCTATAAATCACCTTCTGAATCATCTCTCAGCTCCTGGAGGAGTAACTTCTGCTCGGGCTGCTCCAGGCGGCCCCAGTGCCACTCCCCCCCTCCCAACCCCCCTGCCG
>NW_020174923.1:16624823-16641449 GCF_003031525.2 Neophocaena asiaeorientalis asiaeorientalis
GCCCAAGGTGGCTCAGCTGGAAATGGCAGTGGCTGCAAGAGTCCAGCAAACTAAACTGTAGGATGGGAGGAGGGTTAGGGGAGACTACAGTGCCCTCTCTACCCACCCCTTTCCTGGGCAGGCAAACAGCTGAGCTTAGGTTAGCCCAGCCTAACTTCCTCAGGTTAAGTATAAAGCCACAGGCTCACGGTCACCAGTACCAAGTATAACAGGGCAAGCTGGCTCTGAGGATAAGGAGAAAACAGAGCCATGTGGGGCCAACCTGGGAGGACTTCTTGGAAGAGGCAAGTTTAGATCCAGGACTTAAAGGAGTCAAAATAGCTTGCGCACAGGGGGTGAAAATAATATGTATATAGTACTTCCGGTATGCCAGGCATTATTTAGGGAGCTTTACGTGTACTCACTCATTTAATCTTCACAACAACCCTGTGAGGTAGAAACAGTCACTGTTCTCATTTTACAGATGGGGAAACTGAGGCTCGGAGAGGTGAACTTGCCCTAGGTTACCCAGCGTGTGAACGTGAATGTAGGCAGCCTGGCTCCAGAGGAACGTGAGTGTTTGGGGAAAATGAGGTTTGGGGGTGCAAGCAGGCAGGCTTGGCAGTAGTGGGGCAGCCAGCTTTGGGTTGTAGGTCAGATGGGGCTGCAGAATGAAAGGGCTGGGCTGCTTAAGGCAGGCTCTGACTGTCTGAATGGCGAGGGAGGGCCGGGGGAGATAGGCTCCTGGGGGTAGTGGCACTGGGGCCACCTGGAGCTCCCTGCTTCACAGCCGTGAATCAGCTCCCTGTCATAGCCCTGTAGACTTCAAGAGGCAGAAGGCGTCCCTCAGGCTGCTCAAGAAAAATGAAGCCCAGAGGGAGGACAGGGCTTAAAGCACAGAAGAGGAAAGGGACTCTTCCTGGGTCACACAGCCAGTCACTGGTAAACTCCACACCCAGACACAGGTCCCTCCATTCAAGCTCTACCCACTTCCTGGCACCCAAGTAACATGAATGTGTAGATGTAGCATCAGGATGGCACTAACATTTGAGGAAGGGGTTAGGCTAACCTCCTCCCCCAACTAGGGATAGGGAGTAGAGAATGTCCTTTCCCTCCTTGGTGGCTTTAGAAGGATTCTGTGGCTCATGGCAGGGTGGGCAGAAAAGGCTAGAAGACCAGGTCCTCCTCAACCCCTGGGCTGACCACATTCTGAAGCCAGAAAGGTCTTGGTTTTTCCCACGCTCCCTGGAAGGGTCCGATAGCTACATCCTCTGAGAAGAGTCACCTCTCCTGCCCCAACCCCAAGCTCCTTGTCTCCTGCCCAGACCCAGGAGAGAGCTATTCAAAGTCTAGAGAAAACCCCAAGCTCATAGCTCCCTTCGCCCACTTGGTGTCCATAACACCTTCTCCATCCTACATCTGCCTGAGTACCATTCAGGTTTGTTAGCATTAAGTTCTGTAGTGGGAAGGATGGGAGATACCTGCGTGGCTGAGTCTATTCTTTGGGGATTTCTACCTAGGGCCCTCTCTGTCTGCCTCAGTTTCTCCACCTGCACCAGTGATTGAGCAAGCACCCAGATGCCACAGGGTGTGGGTGCTGGCAGGGCCTGGCCGGGTTTGCCACTGGGAAAGCTGCAGGAAGGGAGGGGAGCGTGCCCACTAAAGGACTTGGCACTGCAGTCCAGCTCCTGCCTCTTTTGACCTCCCCGCAAAAGTTCTTTCCACCAGGCAGCTGTCCCAGGCCCTCCCCAGACCAGAGGCCCTCAGGATACCTGGGGTGAGGGAGATGCTCAAGGCCCAGATACTACCCATCCCTCACCTCATGGCCACAGAGCTGTTGATAAAATGCTCTGAGATTCTGGGAGAATTTTCCCCGACTGCTACCCCTTCCCACCCCCCATACCTTCCCCCCCACATATTAAAGCAGGTTCTTCCAAGAACATAACTCAGCTCCAGGCTCCTGGTATTAGAGTAACATTTGACCTGCGTTTTGTCGTTGTTGCTTTGTTTGTTTGGTTTGTTTTTGTTTTTGTTTTTTAGGGAAAACGTGGTCCCATCAGAAGACAAACAGATCAGTAACCGATTTTGCTCCCTTTGGACAGCAAGCCCCGCCCACAATGGGGGGTGGGGCGGGCAGGAGGGCTGTTAACTCACTTCCAAGAGACCTGGATTAATTTCCCCACCACATCCCCCCAGGGTAAGGCCTGCCCTGGAAGGGAGAGACCACCCGGTTAAAGCCTGGCCATCCGATCTGGTATCTGCCCATCTGTCTGTCTGTCTGTCTGTGGGATCAACAGCCTCCAGCCAGCTCAGCTCCTGCCAGCCCCAGCCCCAGCCAGCTGTAATTCCTGCCTGTTACAAGTGTTAACACCTGGCCTGGGGCCTTCCTCCCCCGCAGTCTCCAGGTGCCTCCCTGGGCCCAGCCCACTGACCCCCACGGGGTTTGACTGAACATGTTCACAAGCCTCTGAAAGGCGGGTGGAGGTGGGAGTGGGTGGGGGAGGCAGCGGGACATCGGACAGATGGGGAAACTGAGGCAGGGCTTAGGGCAAGTGCTCGAGTGGGGAAATGGCTCCCAGGATGGTGGAGAGAGAACTCAGCTGTTATTGCCCAGCTCACTGCCCTTGACTTCTGCGGAGCCCTTTCACCCAAGCTGTGAAGCAGGGGCAGGCTGGTGATTCCTGAGTAAGGAAACAGAGACCCAGAGGGATGTGTCCCACAGAGGTGGGCTCCCGACCCCCAGCACAGGCCCCTTCCATCAGGGCCTCTGCCTCCGGAATGCAGCAGGCACTAGGCTGGGCCCTAATAAGATCGTTCATTTTTCCCCCAGGAAGGAGAAGAAAGACAAGTTCCTCTACCAGGCGCTAACTGGGACTGACAAGAGGAATTATAGAAATCAGTGCTGCTGCCACTGCTTCCTGTCCCAGCTCCGCCACTACCTGGCTGCGAGGCCCTGGAACGTGTCTCTTCCTTCCATGAGCCTCTGTCTGAGGCCCCTTGTAGCTCAGGCTTCTGGTCTACCTTCTCTCAGGGCTGGGGCCTGAGCAGCACAGAACGCTTGGGATGGGGGTGCCCTCCTTGAGGGGTGATAGGGGCAGAAATCCCAGCTGAACTATTTCCCCCTAAAGTCTCTCCTAGGGAATGTGTGAGCTGGGAGGGCCAAAGAGGGCAGGCCGTGATGGGCTAAAGAACTGGTATCTGGCTGCCCTGGGGGCAGAGCAGGAATAGGAATCTGAGGCCCCTCTACTCTACTGTCACTGTCCCAGCCCTGGCCCCCTGCCCCGGCCCTGAGAACATGACACCCACCACCCTAGCTCCAAGCCCAAAGACAAACGGTGTAAGAGGGGAGGGCTGGTGACCGTAGTCCTCAGACAGACAGGATGAGCTTGTGCCAAAGAAGGCTCTGCGCCGTCCCCCTTCCCCATGCTGCCCAGCCCCGGATCCCAGGTCACTGTGGCCCTTGCAGCTTCCTCATTAGACCCTTGTCTGTGTCTGCTGGACTGTGCCTCCAGGACCATGGACGCCCACCAAGCACCCAAGTTTGGGATGTCATTCACACTTACAGGTCATATGTCTGCAAACCTATCCATAGCCGTGGGCCCAGCCATGGTCACTAGCACTTGAGGACAGGGTCACAGGCAAACTCAGACATAGCCCTCACCACACTCATACAATCAGCTCATGGCCATGAGCACTGATATCCACGCACAAAGACATCTGTGGAGCTTTCCCCTTATACAATCATGAAGACACGTGCACGCATGCAGACGCGCACACACACCGCTCACATGCCTGGTCATGAACATAGTCATGTGGTGTCATAAGCAGACACAGGTGCTGACCTTTACATGGGCATAGGTACTTGTAGACTTTCTCTGTCTCACACACATACACACACGCTCACATAGATTCAACCACTTGCTGACACTCGTGTGCCCATACACGGTACACCCTGTCACGGGCCATGGAACCCTCAGGCACATCTCACACAAGTTCACGTCCACAGTCATCCAGTTGCAGGTACAGGCACTCCTTCACACAGAGGCACACTAGTGTACAGATGACACTCCTTAGGGTCATAGGCCTACAGACACACACACACACACACACACACACACACACACACAGCTCAGACAAAGCAGCATCCCTGTCCCCGCCAACCCCAAACAAGCCATGTGTCCAGCGTTATGTTAGGGCCAATGTCCCGGCTTTCCAGGTTTTTCCAACATCTTCCTATTGGGTGGTCCCTATCGGGATGCTCCCCAATACACCATTACACAGCAGACCCCCCAGCCACCAGCATTGACCCCGGAAGTGCTCTTGTCCAGTTCATAGGATAGGGGAAGCTGGTCTTCCCCCCTTGGTTCCTGCAGCCTATGGGGCCCCAAGCCCTCTCTTCCCACCCTCCCCGCCCACCCCCAAGGTCCCTGTGAAAGAAGAGAACGGCATGGCCTTGGGCAGGGGATGGGAAGAGGGTCGGGAAGGGCCAGTGGGGCAGGATTGGTTTCTGCAGCAGCCTTCCTCGCAACTGGGAAAGTCCCCAACCTGGCATCCCTGGCTGCCCCGGCCACCCTGGGGACTTCTTTATGTACAGGAGGCCTCAGGCCAGCCCATCGCCACGGGGAAGGAAGGGCTGGGCAGAAGAAAGACCTCCCCTTGGATGTCTGTCCTGGGAGCAACTCTCAGTACCCTCTAAATGGAGACCCTTGGCCATACACTGCTCTTATTCCCATCCTGACCCCCCCAAACACCCAGACACAAATGCTGCCACCCCCAAACAGCTGCAGGCAGACTCGGGGTGTGGCCCCAAATCTCCTTGCTCTGCTCCCCCTATCCCAAGCTGGGCAAAGGGTGGTTAAGGGAAAGGGAGACACGCAGGTGGCACTCCTCTCTGACTTTCATTCCAGGGCCACAGTCCCTCTGCTAACTCACAGATCCCAAATTCTTCCTCCTCACCTTCCACCCCCCCACCCCACCCCCTGGCCGAACCTCTCCTACATCCAGGAGGGGAAGATTCTTTAATTAAAGTTTTCCGGAATGCAGGGGGCTGGAGACTGAGGAGAGGCGGGGTGTAATTTAGAGAACTGGTTTCAGTGTGTCTTTCCCCTCCGGCCTCTGGGACCTGCTGGGTGTCGATGAGGCCGCTTGGAAAACAAGGGGACTCCCTGGAACTGGGGCTCCCAAAGGGCTGTTTACTCCACGGCCAGTTCCCCCATACACGCACAACCCCCCACCCGGCCCCCGCCAAAACACCGCGCCTGGTTTCCCAGCCTTATTTACTAAAAATGTCTTTTGTATCCACATTTCTCGGGGACCGGGATCCTCCTCTCCCTCTCTCCCTTTCTCCTCGGTCCTCGGGTTTTTCTAAAAGGAACGAATTTGACATGGAGAATTGGGTTTTTGGTCAAAGAACAAACCCACCCCCTCCCAAACAACTACATTTTCAAGAAGCCCCGCTTTTGCCAGGATGGACAAGCAAGAAATGAATTAAATCTGAATTCAATGGCATCTCGGATCAGCAAATACCATATTCACTTCTGAGGCTCCAGATTAATCTAGAGCAGAGTGGGGAGAATCTGATGAAATCCACCCCCCACCCCCCTGCCCTGGGGGATCCCTGAAGCGACTGGGGTCTAAAATCTGAAGGCACAGGGGGGTTATTGTGGGGAAATCTCCTGATGGAGGCGCCGGAGGAGGTGAGGGTGGCAATGAAGGAACAGGATGATTTTGCCCATGAAGACCCCAAAATGGAGAAGAGGAGTGGCTGGGCCCCAGGGACATCGCTGGATTTCCAGAAAGCCAACTGCAAGCAAATGGAGGGTCTTTGGGGCCCCCAGACTGGGACGGGTGGAGGGTTAGGATCTAAGAATAAGAGACATTCTGAGACGGGGAAAGTCCTCCAGCCTCTGCAGCGAGTAGCAGGGAAAATGGTGATTATCAGAGAAACCAGGAGTTGGATTCTGAAGGCGACACCAGCAGAAAATCCAGGGAGGTGGGCGAATCGGGGTGCTGGAGGGAGGTAAGAAGAAAGGAGCCCCAGCCCTGCTGCAGCCCACCCCCAGCTAGCGCCCCCCACCTCCCTGGGGCTCCGCGGAGAAATCTGGCCGCGGGCAGATAAGAGGCGAGTCTTACCACCAAATTGGGTAGCCGGCGAGGACCCTGGTGCCACAGAGCAGGAGGCCGAGGAGCAGCCCGAGCAGGTGGGGCTCCATTAGAAGCGGCGCCGAGGAGGAAGTTTGCCCGCGACCATGAAGAGGGGGAGCGACGCCCCCAATAGTTGGAACAAAGTCCACTTGAGATTGGAAATGACTTTCGGGCTTGTCAGAAGCGCACCTCCACCCGCAGCTGCCCCCCTCCCGAGCCCAGCGCGGAGCAGCCGGGTTTGAGGATGTCAGCGAGCAGCCAATCAGCGCCCGCGGCCTAAGGTAAGAGATGAGTCTGTAGTTCAGCCTGTCAATCACGCGCCCCTCCCGCCCGGCCCACGAGTCGGGCTCCGGGAAGGGCATCGCCCAGCAAACTTGGGCAAACCCCGCACCCCGGACACAGTGGGAACTTGGGGGGACACGGCACGTTGGACCCTCTGCTGGCGCGGGACCGCCGGGGCCCCCCGCCAGCCAGGTTTAGGGAGCCGGGGCTGTGACTGGGGCGTTCACGTGGTGCCAGGTTGGCGTGGGTATTGATGGGTGGCTCCTTTTCTCTCGGGAGACCGTGACCTCTTGGGACTTGGGCCTATGAGGAATCGAGAGTAGAAAGCACAGGGATGTTTCCAGAAGCTTCGCTCGGGCAGGACAGGATCCGAGGGTCTCGGAGGGGGTTGGAAAATGCAACCCCTCCCAGCCTCCCGAGCCCGCGAGCGGGCCGGCCACGCGACCTAGCAGCGGGAGGTCGCTTCCCGGGCATCCGAGAGGCGCGCAGAAGGGTCCGCGGAGGCTCGAAGGTCTGGCTGCGGGCGGCGCCGGGGGACAGAGCCGAGTGTCATTTGAGTCTTTTGTCAGGGATCAGATCGGTATCGGGACCTCCTGCTGCCTTTGCATTTCCTGCAACTGACACCAGCGGCCAGTTGCATTTCCTGCGCGGGGAGCCGGGTCACTTTCTCCTCCTAGAGGGGTTCAGGCCCGGCCTCAGGCTCAGGTCAGAAGGACGACCCGCGGTCCCATTTGGATCTTGTGGATGAACAGTTTGGGGCGTGTGAAACGCAGTAGCCCCAATAGGGAGCAGCTGGGGTCCTCGGAGGACCTCCTTGCCATTGAGACCCCCTTCCCTGCCCAACTCTCCTGCCTGAGGCCCTGGGCTCCAACCTGGGGTTTGGTGATAACGTCCCCCTTTCCTGTGTGGACACCAAATGTATCCCAATACCCCACCCCTCGCCATAGGAAAAAAGTCCTTCCAAGGCCTCCGTGGGTTCTTTCTCTCTTCTCCCTCTCCAGAGTCAAGGAATTAGGTCTGCCTTAAGTGGTGCTGAGACTGAAGCCAGATTTGGGGGGCCTTGACCTCTGTCACCTGGGCACCTGCCCCGCAACCCTGCTCCCAGGCCACTCAAGGCCCCCAGAGGCACCCCAGGCGAGGGATGGGTGCTGGAGCATCATCCCTGGGCCTGGGGCAAAGAAAGCAAGGGCAGTAAGAGGGATTGAGGACAGTGACTCCCAGAGCTGTGGCAGAAGGGGCAGCAAATGAGCTGACCCCCAGTGCTGCAAGGCTGGGAGTGGCAGGCCCTCTGCCAGATGGGGGCATGGCTGGAGGAAGTCCACGCCAGGGCCAGACATTCCAAGCCTTGGATCTGGGCCACCCGTGCCCATAGCTTGAACCCACTGCCCCTGCCCATCCCGAGAGCCCTCTCCGCACAAGGCTGTGATGGGCGCGGGGAGCTTGGAAAACTGGCCCGGGGGCATCAAGGGTCGGGAGAGCCGCCTGGGCTTGTCACAGCTTCTGCCGCGTTCCTAGCCCGGTGTTCGACTGGAGGGGGGGTGGGGGGGAGATGAAAGAGAGGAGGGGAGGGAAGGGGAGAAAAGGGAGAGACAGAGAAGTGAAAAAAGAGAGAGAGCACAAGCGAGGGCCTGAGAGAGAAAGAGAGAGAGAGAGGAGAGGGAGGGGAGACTAGCAGAGGGAGCCCACGGAGAAAGAAGGGGAAGAAGAGGGGAGGGAGAGGCAGAGATGGGGAAGGATGAACAAGGCGAAGAGAAAACCCCAACCTGCCCTGGACAGTGGACGGGGTGGAGGCTGCAGAGATGGGGACCTTCAGAGATGGCCCCGTGGCGGGCTGATTCTGGTGTGCCATATTTCTGATTCACCTGGAAAGGGGGTTGCGGAGGATTTGCCATTTTCCCTGACTGCGGAGCCTCAGGGCCCCGACTCTAGGGGTAGAGAGCCCTCCACACACACCCTAAGTCCTACCCGGAGCTCTGTCCTCCCCAAAGGGGGCTCTCAGCTGGTTTTCTGATCAGACGTGCCCGCTGGAACTCCAATCCTGCCTGTCAGTTTGGGGGGCTCTGGAGCCCCACAGTCGTCTTTCTGAGAGCTGAGGAGGGCTACCTTTCCCTGGCCACCAAGACACCACTGCAGATTCAGGGTGGCCAGGAGGCAGGTGGGGGATGGACTAGATGATTTCTTCGGGGTCATTTCTGGGTCCCCAAATTCCATAGGTGCCAGCCTGGGAGGTGGGGGCAGGAGATGCCCGAGGCTGCAGGTGGGGTGGGGGTTGGCTCGCCCGGCCAGTGGCCCTGGGCTGTGTAGGTAAGGCTGGCCTTTCCCTGAAGGGATGCGTGTATCCTGATGCCTTCTCCAGGCAGCCTGGGAGCACCCGGAGATCCCGATCCTGAGCATGGGGCAGAGAATGGAAGAGAGACAGGGACACAAGTGGGTGGTAGGGTGGAGTCCCAGACTTTTGCTAGCCTCACACTGAGGAAGTGAAGAAGGAGAGGACTGGATGGGGCGATGTGGGAACCTGCTAGCGGCCAGACTGGATGGGGCGATGTGGGAACCTGCTAGCGGTCGGGCAAGGCGCCCTGGAGAATGGAAACTGTGTGGGGGTTCCCCCCATTTGAAAGCTCCCCAGAAGAGGGGATTCCTGAGCCCTTTCCCTCCCCTGCCAGGTGTCCTTCCTTCAACACAGGCTTAATTTCCTTCCTCCTGCCGGCCCAACGCTACCAGTGGGAACACAGGAATGGTCCCTGCCCAGGAGGGGGAGGGCACCCCAGAGCCAAGTGTCACGAACGGAAACGCCCTCTCTCATGGGCACCCGAACCGCACGAAGGGTTGCACGCGGTGGGGAAAGGGTTAAATTCACTCCAAGGCCAGCCAGGGCGGGTGAGGTGTAGGCTCCCGGGCGTTGGACCCCGAGGCCTCCGCCTGAGTGGGAGGGTGGCCTCTTGAAAGGGACCTGGGGGCTGAGGGGTGGCACGTGGGAAGCACTCTGTGTTGTGTGAGTGTCCGGGACCTCAGACCGACCGAGTGACCGCCCATCTCCGTCCCATCTCCACCTCTCTAGCTGCCCCGAGGTTCCCTTTTACGTGCGCTCCCCCGGGGCAAGCAGTCGGCCGCTGTGTATTCAGCGCCGCTCAACCGGGCCCCCTGCGGAGGCACCGCCGAGACAAAGGACGGGGCAGCCTTGTCCCCGCCCGCAGCGGGCTACCCGTCTATCGCGGGGAGGGAGGAGGAGGACATCTTCGATCCAGCGCTGTGCGCTTCACTTTTGCTCAAAACTTGCCCGAAGGCTGCTGGGGCCCAGGAGCCAGGAGCCCAGAACAGCCTGGGGAGGGTGAGGGGAGAGGGCAAAGCTGCTGCGGACGGGGGAAACAGCAAGTGCGGAAGGTCTGCAACCTCGCGACTCCCGCGGGGAACAGCACGAAGGGGGCGCGTGGGAGCTCCCTCCACGGACTCCGACCGAGAGAGGGGCTTTTAACTTTACCCCAAGAGCTACAGGAGCCGCGTAACGGTTTCAAGCGAGGTTCTCCTTGGAGGCCACTAGAAAGAAAGCTAGACAACCGGAGAGGGCAACCAGGAGGCAGGTGGTCCACAGCGTGGGTGGTGGCGCAGGAATTAATCAAACGAGATTTCTTTAAACCGCCCAGTGTAGAGGCAGCGTCCTGGAAATGCCGGAAGCGTGCACTGGGTAAGCACACAGGTGAGCAACAAACGCCAACCGAACGCACAAAGGCGACCCGGAGCCCACTAGCCTCTCGGTCTCCCGGCCCCGGCGCGCCCCCTGGCGGCGGTGCTGATAATAAGGCAGGAAGTCTGCAGGCGAGGAAGTTGGCTCCGCCCCGCCCCCGACCCCGCGGGCTGGGAGCCGGAGCCTTTGTCGGTGAGCAGCCCGGATCTTTGGGGATCCCGGTTAAGCAGGCATCCTCGTGAGTGAATGCCTTTAATCTACTTCGCAATCCCCGAGCTTAGCTGGGGATAAGGTGTGCGTGGCTTCAGGCTCCCCTCTCCTCCCCACCCAGGTGGCTCCCCTGGGAGAGTGGGCCGTGCCACAGACGCAGGACGTCCGAGATGCAGGACGCGGGCGCGGGCGGGGTGATGTGAGGCCCCGGGCTCCCACTCCTGGGCGTCAGGCGGGTTCCGTGCAGCTGCCTCAACCTTGTGTCGAGACACGGAAGGCTGCAAACGGCAGGGTGATGTCACTGAGTCCTTCCTGGCCTGGCCCACCAGCACCCCAAGATCACAGGTGCCACCTGTGGGGGTGGTAAGGGGTTTTCCCTGTCCCAGTAGTTCCTCCTGTCTTAGTCATCTCTAGTTCCCCAAGGGCATTTTGGAAAGGGATTTGGGGTCAAAGTCCTTTAGAAGGGAGGGGACAACAGAAAAATGGGCTGGGGGCACCCCTGGCCAGCTGCCTGTTATCTCTGAGCCTCCTCTGTGCCATCCGAGGTGAAGACAATACTTTATATCTCATAGGGAGTTGTCAGCGTTAAATGAGAACCGTGCTGACAGAACGCCAGACCGAGGATGGCGAATAATAAATACTGGGTTTCTTTCTTCTCTTAGGGGCTGAGGAGTGAGTGGCTGTCTTGGGGTGCTTTTTCTGCTCCTGTCAGCCTCAGCTAAGCAGCTCCGCAGGCGCCCAGGAGCCTCTGCCAGAAGGATTTGTTCAGGAAAATCTTGTTTGACACCCCAACTTGAGACCCACCTCAAAATCTCCTTTTCGGCGAGACCCTCAGCCCCATCCTCCTAGCTGCTCCCCCACCTTGTCCCTCTGGGCCTCTTACTCCACTTTATTTTTCTGCATAGCCCTAAACACTGACCTTGTATTTCATATATTCCATATTGAATGTGTCTGTTAAGTTGCCCATTTAATGTTGTCTCTTTCCTACTCGAAAATCTCAGTTCTGCTGAAGGCCCAACATCCAGAGCAGGATCTGGCACAGGCCCTTATAAACGCCGCCGATGACTGGCTGAGGGAGTAAGGGGGGAGGCAGAGGCTGAGGCCTCAGATGGGGGACCACTGTCTGAGGTCCTTATGGCCCTTTGGGGTCCCCATCTTGAGATCTTGGCACCTAGAGTTCGCCATTTCCCCCTAGCTACCCTACTCTGGGTTTGGCACCTGCTTCCCCCTCAGATGACACCTGCACTGCCCCAAGCGGGCTGAGATCAGGGGTTGGCAGCCTGTCGGGAAGTTACCACAACACGGGACCCCTGGGGCTTGGTGGGCCTCGTGCTGCCAGCCCCCATCTCTGCCCCTCTTTCCCTCCCCCACTTTCCGTTTCTTCCAACTCTTAGGTCTTTTTCCATCCTTCTTTATTCTGCCTTTGCCTCCAAGCCCTGAGCCCACACCCAGACATGACGGGCCTGCCTGAGGCCTTGGGGCTCTAACCCAATGTCCGTTCCTGCCCGGGGAAGTGCTCCTTCCTTGAGGAAGTCGAGCCAGACCTCTGCGTGGCTGTCTGTGCGTGGCTGACGTAGTTTCTCTTGGTCCCAGTGTTCTTTCCATTCCCCAGTGGGTGGGACATAACCAGGAAGGGGAGCCCCAGATGCAACCCAGGAACCATCTTTGCTTTCTTCTGTCTCCAACCTCAGCCAAGCTGTGGCCCCCTTTCACCTGGGCTTCAGGGCAGGAAAGTGTTTCTGTTTTTCCCATCACCCACAAACACATACTTTGCGCCTGCTGTGGGCAAAGCCTGAGGCCAAGCTCTGGGGGAGGAATGGTCCATCCTCAAGGGGACCCCAGGAGCACAGTAGGTGCTCTATGTGCACAGGGTGGGGGGATGGCTCATTCATTCAACACATTTTCATAGAGCACAGGGTAAGCGCTGATGAACAAAAACTGTCCAGGCCTTGCCATCTGTGGGAGAGACAGTCTTCCAACAGAAGATCAAATAAATATTTCCTTTAAACCAAGGTAAGAGCTGTGAAGATTCTTTTCATCTCAGGCGTCTTCGTGGGGAGACTTTTGTGGGGGCCCATTAGGGAGATGGGATAGAGCAAGCCTAATGTTATCCTTGGAGATGACACAGAAATTTCTGGTCAAATCCTGGTTTGCACCCTCCAGAGTTCTGCCAGCTAATTATCTTCCCCACAGAACAATGCAGCCAGTAGCAGCCATTGCTGGAAACTCACATGGGCCCAACCATTGGCTCTGGGTCCAGGGAGCCTGGACATATGGATGTGGATCCAGTGGGCTTGCAATGGGGTCAGAGCTGCCTCACCAGCAGGTACCCAGGAACAGGTAGCTGTGGCTGGCACAGGTGTAGGCGAGTCCTTGGGCAGACCAGGGGCACCTGTCTGGCATTGTTCCACACCTGGCATAGCCCACCTCCTCTGCTCAGTTGCCTTGGCTTCCAGGTAAGGCCTGAATGGAGTTTCCTATATCTGTCTGGAGAGACCCTCTGTCTGAGTGGTGGTCTTAGAGCCCAGATCTCATGGCACCGCCACAACCCCAATGAATCCCAGTGCTGCCTCTCAACTGTGTGACACTGAGCACATTACCTACCCTCTCTGAGCCTGTTTCCTCACCTACAAAATGGGTATAATAACAGCTGCTTCAAAGGGCTGTTGCTTGTTCAGTGGAGTGATTCCTGCAGTGTCAGAAATGGCACCTGGGACATGTTAAGTGATGGGTAAGTGCCCCTTCCATTCCTCTGTGACAGTCAGCTGCTCTTTCTTGAGCCTCTCAAAGGCAAAGACTTCTATTTAGGCTGTAGTGTAGCCCACACTGCTGGTGGCCTCTTGCTCCAGGCTGGCAAGGGTCTCCAGTTTGTTCTGGCTCCCCAACCTGGCTCAGTGGTTAAATTCTGATTCATCTAAGCCAATCATGGACACCCATTCCCCTTGCCAGGGATTTGGGGCCCGGTTTAGGCTAATGAGACATGAGGGGAGGTCTGCTGGAGGGTACAAAAACTTTTCTGCCCTAAGTTTTCTGGGGCTCTTAAAATGATACTAAGACATGTCCCTTTTTCCTGTTTTTGGACATTATTGTGTCTGGGTGTGATGCCTGGAGCTGCAGCAGCCATTCTGTGCCATGAGGGAAGCTGCCTGAGGATGAGGCTGACTAGCAGAGGAAGAAAAGAAGAAAAATAGAGAAAGAAGCTGGGTCTCTGACACCATTGCTGACATATTAGCTGACCCCAGGGGAGTCCTGCCTCGGAAATTCTTGTTATGTGAAATAACATATTTTCCTTGTTGTTTAGGCTACTTCAGGCTGTTACTTGCACCCGAAGTCCTTCTAACTGAATTCTGTATCCTCCTGCCCATAGTGTCTGGCATAGGGCAGTTAGGTAAAGTGTTTTTAATTGACTTACAAATTGAGTTGCTTTAATTTAAGGACTGGTTGGTTTTCTTTTTCTTGGTTTGGGGGTTTAGTCTGGTTGGGAATGAGGTTGCAGTTGGAGCCTGGAGCTGGGAGACTCACTCTGAGATGGCTTGGAGGAAGAAGGAAACAACAAAAGGGAGGGTGTGTAGGGTTGAGGTGGGGCTTAAAACTAATCCGGAATAGCGTTCCATCTGGTGTTGCCTTTTCCTTTTCCTTAAGAAACTGCAGCTTGGCTGCTAATGGGTATAGAGTATCTTTTAGAGGTGATGAAATGTTTTGGAATTAGATAATGGTGATGTTTGCACAACTTACTGAATCTACCAAAAGCCACTGAATGGTATACTGTAAACGGGTGGATTTCACGGTGTGCGAATTATATCTTCATTTTTTTTTAAAAAGATAAACAAGCTGCAGCAACTCCCCTGCCTTCCTTCCACACTCTCTCCTCCACCTGTGATCTCGGCCCTACAGTCGCTGGCCTCCTCAGGCTCCCCCCTCCCACACATCCATGCACCACTTTCTGAGGCTGCTCGGAGGGGCTGGCGGAAGACTCATCTGTGAACAGAGAGCTGAGTTCTACTTTCTATGCACCGTTTTCAGGCCTCTGCGCATCAGCCTCACCCCTTTATCTGAGGGGCCGGGATCTCCTCGGGTCTGTCCGCACTGGCCAGATGGTCTCGGGTTTGGGGAGAGGGTGTCAGAATATTACTGCGGGGATGCATGGGCTCTGTGATCAGACAAGGGCAATTTCCAACCCTGACTCTACTGCTTAGCTGTGACTTTGGGCAAGTTATTTAGACTTCCGTGTGCCTGTTTCCTTATCTGGCAAATGGGTACATGTACTAATACCACAGCTCACAGGGTCAAATGGCATAATTTACCCCAAGAGCTGGGGGCATACAGTTGACCGCAAATGCTGGTTCCCCAAAGCTTGTTATTAACTTGTGACCAAACAAATGGCAAAATCTTGACCAGACCATCTCCTGATTCAAGGCTGATGGTGACCACGATGATGTTCCCAGCTTCCCTGCTTTGCGTGGTCCGAAAGGCCGCCTTCCACTCGTCCTCCTTACCTACCCCGAGTTTGACCGTCTCCCCTCTGCCTTTTGTTCTACATATTTAAGAGGGTAGTGCTAAGAGGAAAAATCATTTTCTGAAACCCAAATCAGAGAACGTGGCATAACCAAAATATTTTTCTTTTACTTTCTTTTCTCTTATCTTTTTTTCTTTTTTTTTTTTTTCTGCTCCAGAATTTAAGAAAGTCTGAAATACAGTTTGGCCAAAGGCTAGAATTTCAAGAGCATTTTTATGGCTAATGGTAATGTTTCTCAGAGGCCGGAGAGGACCATGGATGCCCCACGATATGAAGCGTGGTATTAAATCACGTGGAGTCACATGTGAGAAATCTCATTTAGTCACATTTCCTATCCCTGTTCCCTTCACTCCTCCTGATTATTGTCGAGGGAGGAGAGAGTCTGTCTGGTACTAAAGCAACGCTTACTAAGGTCCCTTTGTAATAAAGAGAGAAGGTCACACATTCAGTCTTTGGAGGGGCGTAGCCTCTGGTTAGAAAGAAATTGTTGAAAATCATAATGATCTAAAGTTTCCTCTGTAATTGAAGTTATTAAAAGGAAAGCAAATGAATTTAAAGAAAAGTGGTAATAGCAGAACACCCGTGAAGTGAAGGCGGCATGGAAATGCCTGCAGTCTAGAAAACACTGGATCGTGGGGACAACAGAGCTGAGCGCTTGCACTCAGGGTGCCCTGCAAGTCCCACTGTGTGGTCAGGGCACCTTCGGGGCCGGCACCTGACGATTGGCCAGGGCCCCGGGGGGTGACCTAGCTCCAGAAGCTGGCAGAATGGGAGGGCACTGGAGTCGTAAGTGGCAGCTACCCCTGCTGTGAGCTGAGAATCACCCCACCAGCATCGTCCCTGCCTTGAGGTATCAGATAGGAGCCTTGGGGCCAGCCATCCAGCCTTACGAATGTGTTGGATGACAGGGTGGCCCAGCACAAGGCCTTGGTGACCCAGATACTCCCATCAGGGGAGGGGTGGAGGGGGAAGCCGAGTCTCCAGTCCAGGCCTGACAGAGGCTCTCTGTATGCGGGAGCCAGAAGGACTTGAGGAGGCAGATCAAGCCCCAGACGGTGCATCGGCCTCAGAGAGCCACCTGTTTCCCTCCTGTAAGGGGTGTAAAGAGCCACAGAAGAGGGAGACCAGAAACCAGGGCTGCAGCCTCAGCTTTCTCCCAACTGGCTATGTGTCCTTGGCAAGGCACTTACCCTCCCTGGGTCCCGGTGTCTCTCTAGATTACAGTGGCCAAGTGAGGAGTCCTTCTGGTCCTGACATCATGGACTGGATGGTCCCCTTCCCCACGATTCCCGCGACCGCCACCCTTTGTGTTCCTGCCCCTTTCAGGGCAGACTAGGACACTGGCCAGCGCTGGCTGCAGGCCTATGGCTGGGACTGTCCTTCTAGGTGAGGGGTTGTTGGTGTCCAGCCCGGTGAGGCTCTAGCAGGGCTGGGCAGTGCCCAGGGGCCCTACTGGCAGGCTTAAGGCACTAACGGGAGAGACGGAGCCCTGGGAGGGAAGGAGGGAGGAGAGGAGAGAAGGGAGAGGTGCCTGGGTGGAGGCAGTTCTAGTGGCTGCTCTCGTGAACATGCCGAAGGTTGCCAAATTGAGTTTAAGCCTTGGTTCCAGAACACAAAGGCTCTTCTCTGGGGGCTTGACCCCTCAGGTCCCCCACCCCCAGGGCCCGGCTGGCTGAGCTGCCCCAAGGGAACTGGCCCCAGAAGGGCCTGGTTGTTGGCTGCGAAGTGGCTGGGAGGGAAGTTTTAATGATACACAACACAAGACACAGGGGGGAAAGAAAGGGGTGGGGGGTGGAGGAGAGAAGGGAGGTGG
>NW_020174923.1:16641500-16642994 GCF_003031525.2 Neophocaena asiaeorientalis asiaeorientalis
GGAGAAAGAAAGACCTCCTGCCAGGCCTGTTGCCAGGAGACGGCTAGGCAGCTAGAATCAGCCCTGCTCTTTTCACAGTTGCCTTTAAGCAAGGAGAGAAAGCCCTGTCCATAAAGGGGGACATGTGTTGCTGGGTGTGTAAGGCTAGCCTCTGCAGTTAGGGGAGCCCCCGGCCCCGCCCCCGCTGCTGCCTGGAGAGAGCCCCTGTCGCCCCCAGCCCTGCCACCCGCTCCTGAGGGTTATGGATGAACGAGATTGGGCTACAGAACAACGGGAAAGGACTCGGGAAGGCGGTGGCCCTGGCCACCAAAATGCCACAGCCACCTCTGGAGTGAAACTCACCAGCCAGGGTCCCCAGGAAGCTGGCAGGGCCGGCGGCATCGGGATGGGGTTACTGGGGGAATCCGACAAGGCAGGTCACAGTATTCTGTGGGCTCAGGATGGGCCATTAGTGCCTGGGGGTGTCCAGGTGTCTGGGAATCCTCAACCAGGGACTTAGAAGGGCAGGCTGGGGGGCTGACAAGTCCCCCTGCCTGCACTCTGGCCCTTTGGTCCTTGTCACAGATCCCATGTGGGAACAGGCTGCCCTAGGCTGTGCCTTGGCACCTGGGGACAGTATCTTTGCAGCCTGGTCAGTTGGTGACTGCGTCTATTTCCATGAGGAGTCTGCCACACAGCCACGGGGGTAGATGGAGGGTGAGGGCCGCTGGCAACACGAGGACTCCGGTGTCCCAGGCCCCGGCTGTCAATCGATGGATGTCAACCGTGAGGGTTGTGCATGGTGCGCTCAGCCCAGGGGCTGTCAGTAAATGAGACCAGGGCATCCTCTGCTAGGTGCGCCTGGCAGCTCATCTGGAGGCCCGACCGGTCGTAATGGACTTGAGTGTGAGCTCCGTGGTATAAGGGTTCCTTCAGCATTGTGTTCTCGTGCCCCCCTGAAAACAGGTTGCCATATCCGTTGCTTCGTGTAGCAGTCAAATTAGAGGAGGAGGGGTTTCTTCTGCTCTCCCGCAAGCCGCTAAGGTCTGAGTTCTAGTCCTGTGAGCCTTCCCAACCCCCTTCGAAGCATCGAAGTGTTAGTGCTGGAAAGACACAGCTAGCCAGCCCGCCCCAACTTCCCAGCTGGTCGTCTGGGAAGTTCTGTTTGAATTTCAGGGGCACTGCTGGAGGCTTGCCTGGGCTCCAACACCTGTTTCCTGCCCCGGGCAGTGGGCAGCCCTGCATCCCCTGCTGCCCCTCGGAGTTGGCCCCCGGGGAGTGAGTGAGGGAGAGAAATAGCTCAGCAGAGGCCAGTTCTGCACAAAATGGAGTGCATCTTCAAAGAAATCTCTTACTCTGCACGTATGTCTGCATTGAGATGCTTTCCATGCGAGGCAGTGTCCAGGAAAACAGGACTCCTGGAGAGAGCAGGCGGGTGAGACTGCCCACTAGAAGCTGTCTGTCTGCGGCTCCTGGTGCGAAGGCTTACTCTTCCTCCAACTTCTTTTGCATCTT
>NW_020174923.1:16643123-16644503 GCF_003031525.2 Neophocaena asiaeorientalis asiaeorientalis
GCTGAAGTGTGTGTTTTTCCTGGTTCTCTTCTTTCCTGTCCTCATCCACCCGGGGCCAGGCCCCACCCCAGGTGTCAAGACTTGTTTCCAGAAGGGCCAAATCTCCATGAGGTGATAACCAAAAGGGCAAACTTGCAAACTCTCAGAGGGGGAATGGGGTGTGGGTGTAGGGGGTTGGTGGTGTCCTGCTCGGTGGCTAGAGGGGTGGGTGGTGACTAGTACTGATTGCCTGAGGCTCTCTGGGGGAGGGCAGGCTGGCTGGGCAGAAGGGTTAGGGTTAGGGGTGGAGAGATGGGCCATTAGGGGACCGGGAAGTTCTGCTGGGCCCTCTGAGGTCTGGTTGGGTTTCTTTTGTAAATATTTATTTATTTACTTATTTATTTACTTGCTTGTTTATTTACTGTTGGCTGTGTTGGGTCTTCGTTGCTGCGCGCAGGCTTTCTCTACTTGCGTGGGGGCTACTCTTCGTTACCGCGCGCGGACTTCTCATTGCGGTGGCTTCTCTTGTTGCGGAGCACAGGCTCTAGGCGCGCGGGCTGCAGTAGTTGTGGTGCACGGGCTCAGTAGTTGTGGCTCGCGGGCTCTAGAGCGCAGGCTCAGTAGCTGTGACACACGGGCTTAGTTGCTCCGCGGCATGTGGGGTCTTCCTGGACCAGGGCTCGAACCCGTGTCCCCTGCATTGGCAGACGGATTCTTAACCACTGCGCCACCAGGGAAGTCCTCTGGTTGGGTTTTACAACCGGAGGTGTTGAGAGTCTTTCGTGGAAAAGCCCATCTCCCTGGCTTGTCACTGACTTTCTATTCCAAGAAAGGCCAAGGGCTCAAGGACGCAAACACCCCTGGTGGCTCAGCGCTGTTCTGAAGGCTAGGCACGGGGTTTAGTCCTTCCTCCCTGCCGCCTCCCACTCCATGGGCTGTCACACCCCTCCCCCATTCAGAGGACCCAGTTTTAGCCTGGAAGGAAGGTCTCTCTCTCCACTTTCACAGCTCAGCGTCCTGTTTTCCCCTTATAACTCCTGCCCAGCTTCTCCCATACCCTCACACCCTCTTATTCTGTGGCTCCTGCTTCTCTGACTTGTGGGGGGAGAGAAGCCCACCCTGACCCCAGAAACATCTCCCCAAATGGCCATTGATGAACTCACCCATTGGCATTTCTCCCCCAAGACAGTACTGAATCCCCCAGATTGGCCCCTCATCTCCCTTGTTCTCAATGTGGGGCAGAGCCATGAATTAATCTCTTGGGTCCACACTCACCTCCTCCAGGAAGCCTCCCTGACCTACAGCCCTCTTTGTGCCTTCTAGCTCCTCATCAATATAGTGATCCTGAGGGGCCCTCAGCAGTCACCAAGATTAGTCCCCAAAGCTTCGGGGTGGTGGTCA
>NW_020174923.1:16644726-16658316 GCF_003031525.2 Neophocaena asiaeorientalis asiaeorientalis
GCTGAAGTGTGTGTTTTTCCTGGTTCTCTTCTTTCCTGTCCTCATCCACCCGGGGCCAGGCCCCACCCCAGGTGTCAAGACTTGTTTCCAGAAGGGCCAAATCTCCATGAGGTGATAACCAAAAGGGCAAACTTGCAAACTCTCAGAGGGGGAATGGGGTGTGGGTGTAGGGGGTTGGTGGTGTCCTGCTCGGTGGCTAGAGGGGTGGGTGGTGACTAGTACTGATTGCCTGAGGCTCTCTGGGGGAGGGCAGGCTGGCTGGGCAGAAGGGTTAGGGTTAGGGGTGGAGAGATGGGCCATTAGGGGACCGGGAAGTTCTGCTGGGCCCTCTGAGGTCTGGTTGGGTTTCTTTTGTAAATATTTATTTATTTACTTATTTATTTACTTGCTTGTTTATTTACTGTTGGCTGTGTTGGGTCTTCGTTGCTGCGCGCAGGCTTTCTCTACTTGCGTGGGGGCTACTCTTCGTTACCGCGCGCGGACTTCTCATTGCGGTGGCTTCTCTTGTTGCGGAGCACAGGCTCTAGGCGCGCGGGCTGCAGTAGTTGTGGTGCACGGGCTCAGTAGTTGTGGCTCGCGGGCTCTAGAGCGCAGGCTCAGTAGCTGTGACACACGGGCTTAGTTGCTCCGCGGCATGTGGGGTCTTCCTGGACCAGGGCTCGAACCCGTGTCCCCTGCATTGGCAGACGGATTCTTAACCACTGCGCCACCAGGGAAGTCCTCTGGTTGGGTTTTACAACCGGAGGTGTTGAGAGTCTTTCGTGGAAAAGCCCATCTCCCTGGCTTGTCACTGACTTTCTATTCCAAGAAAGGCCAAGGGCTCAAGGACGCAAACACCCCTGGTGGCTCAGCGCTGTTCTGAAGGCTAGGCACGGGGTTTAGTCCTTCCTCCCTGCCGCCTCCCACTCCATGGGCTGTCACACCCCTCCCCCATTCAGAGGACCCAGTTTTAGCCTGGAAGGAAGGTCTCTCTCTCCACTTTCACAGCTCAGCGTCCTGTTTTCCCCTTATAACTCCTGCCCAGCTTCTCCCATACCCTCACACCCTCTTATTCTGTGGCTCCTGCTTCTCTGACTTGTGGGGGGAGAGAAGCCCACCCTGACCCCAGAAACATCTCCCCAAATGGCCATTGATGAACTCACCCATTGGCATTTCTCCCCCAAGACAGTACTGAATCCCCCAGATTGGCCCCTCATCTCCCTTGTTCTCAATGTGGGGCAGAGCCATGAATTAATCTCTTGGGTCCACACTCACCTCCTCCAGGAAGCCTCCCTGACCTACAGCCCTCTTTGTGCCTTCTAGCTCCTCATCAATATAGTGATCCTGAGGGGCCCTCAGCAGTCACCAAGATTAGTCCCCAAAGCTTCGGGGTGGTGGTCAAAGGGAGGAGGGTCTAGATCCCCTCTGCGCCCTTCACTCTCCACCCTCTGCACCCTTAGCCCCTTGACCATGAGGTTGAACCTTCACTGAACCACAGCCATTCCCTAAAATGGTCCTGGAAAAGAGTGAAGCAGAGACAGGGCCCTTCTCTCTGGGACAAGACCCTCCCTGTGGGACTCCTTAGTGGTGAGGTCCCACCTCTGAGAGTCCCCCAGGCCACAAACGTGTTACGTGCACCGACCCAGAACTGGAGCCTGTGAGGATGGCCGGGGTCACAGTGACACCTGCTGGGGCTTCTAGGAACAGCAGCTGGGGAGGCACAGACAATGAGTGTTGCCGGGTGTGGGGCGGTGGTTAGGGGCAGTTGGTGTAACATCTCACCACAAATCCTGAAATTCGCCTCAGCTATTAAACCCTCATCCCCTTTCCAGGAGGGAAGCACAAGAAGATGCACAGGGAACAGGGCGTGGGGAATTCCACCTGGGGCTCCCAGGGACATGAGCTACATTCCTTGGAACCGGTGGTAGTTTTTGAACTTCATTCAGAGTCTGTTTTCTAGGGATGTACCCAGAGGAAGTCTGAGGTTGTTCTCTGCATTTCTATGAAGTTTTAAGGGCAAAGAACAAGGACACGTTTTGTATATCTTTGTGTTTTATCTCCTTCATGAGAGGAAGAGAAGTATGTAATACTGCAAATGTCAATGATTAAAAACAGTTCTGGGCTTCCCTGGTGGCGCAGTGGTTGGGAATCTGCCTGCTAATGCAGGGGACATGGCTTCGAGCCCTGGTCTGGGAAGATCCCACATGCCGTGGAGCAACTAGGCCCGTGTGCCACAACTACTGAGCCTGCGCGTCTGGAGCCTGCGCTCCGCAACAAGAGAGGCCGCGATAGTGAGAGGCCCGCGCACCGCGATGAAGCGTGGCCCCCGCTTGCCGCAACTAGAGAAAGCCCTCGCACAGAAATGAAGACCCAACACAGCCATAAATAAATAAATAAATAAATAAATAAATAAAAAGCCAAGCATTTGAAGCCCTTTAAAACAAACAAACAAACAAAAAAAAAAAACAGTTCAGGTGATCACTGTAAAGTCAATTTCTGAAGAAACTAGGAGGAATAAATAAGATAGTGAAGTGAATTAGCACAGTGCCTGACACCTGATAAATACTCAATATGTTAGGGCAATTCCTCCACGGTGGAAGGTGATCGGCCTCCCTGGTGAGCCAGGCTGGAGGGGAGCAGAGGTGCCCAGGGCCACAGGTTGGTTGATGTCTTGGTTGGAAGCCACCCGCTGAGCTGTGTCCTTCTAACGTGGAGGTGTGCTGCTGAGTATCTCCCTGGGATAAATAGAGTCAGATGTGCGAATACAGAAATTCAGGGGTAAGGATTTCAGTTTGCCAAATAACCCTTCACTTCGGGAAGAACCCAGTCTAGGATTCTTGCAAGTATTTCACATATCATCTGTTTTGCTCTTACACCCCTTAACTTGGATAATCGAACTCCACCAGCAACGACAGGGCTACAGAGATAACCTACCCATTTAGCCAGATACTGATGCTCTTCCTTGGCCAGAGTTTGGAGTGTAAATGGGAGAATTTGGGGAGCGGGATTAATGTTGGGGACTCAGCAGGCGCCAGGCCCTGGTCTTGGTGGGTTTCATTTGCTTTCCCATCTAATCCTCAATAAAGCCCCACATGAGACCTGGCACCACTCTCACTTCACAAATAAGGGACTTGTGGGAGTTCCCTGGTGGTCCAGGGATTAGAACTCTGTGGTTTCACTACTGGGCCCAGGTTTGATCACTGGTCGGGGAACTAAGATCCCACAAGCCACACAGCATGGCCAAAACAGCCACAACAACAAATAAGGGACTTGTGGCCCAGGGAGGCTGTGTGACCTAGCCAAGGTCACAGTCCTAGTAAGTGCTGCAACGGGGACGTGCGTCCAGGTCCACCTCAGTCTGAAGCCAGGGAGTGAGGGGTGACTCCAAAGGGCTGGGGCTGGGTACACAGAAAGGTGGTGGTGACCCCGCTCGGAATGGGTATGGAGGAATGTTTGGGGGGATAGATAGCCAATGGTCAGCAAGGCCCAGTTTCCCACTCATGGGGCAGAAGACGATCGGGTATACACCGTTAGGACTGCCACGTACAACTGCTCAGGTTGTGCACTGCAAAAGGGTACCCCATGTAGGAGGGCGCCATCCGCATCACAGGCATATCTGCAGTGACTATTTCTGACAGTTGGAAATAAAATGCCTGGAGGAGGATATAGCTGTTTCTAAATCATTCGGGGGGACTTCATGGTGGCTGGGCAGTATCCTGCCAGCCTTTCCCACACGTACTTCACGTCTTCCTTGAGACCTCCGCCCAAGGGAGTGAGCAGGTGTTGGAAGTGGAGGAACATTTTCTGCCCCATCTCATTGCTCCCAGCACTCATCAGAGGGGCAACAGGGAGTGAAAGCCCTCACTGTCCCCCTGTCCTGCTGTCTCCTCTCAGAGATTCCTGGCTGAAGGTTCAGGCTTTTGCTCTGCTTGCTGGGGCAGGACCTCATAACTGGGGAGGAGGGAGGGAAGGGAAGGAGGGAGAGGAAAGGAAGGGTCTGGAGCTCCTTGGGTGAGCCCAAGGGAAGATGTAGAGCAGGGGCTGCCTTTTTTTTTTTTCACATCACAAATTCATTTTTAAAATAACATCAAAGATCATTTGGGGAAAGGGGAAAGTCCTCTCAATAGCCTCGGTCAAGTTTGGGGACCCTGGGACTGTTTCCTGGAGCAGTATTTGTTGTAACAAGCATATGAGTAGATCAAGCTTCAAGCAGATACAGTCCATAAAATCTGGGTGTACAGAACAGATAATATGGCATGAGGTCTGTGCAGGTAGAGGGAATTATTCACCACATAGAACAGCTCACAAGAGGTTGTTTCCTTTACTAATGAATTTCCATGAGTTTCTATTATTATTGTTGTTATTATTAATAATAACAGTGTCTATTGAATATTTATTCTATTAGACATGCAACTATGTTGGTGGCCATGCTTGCAGCAGATACCCTGTCCCCACGACCACAGCCAACTGGACCAGGTGTGGCTGCCTGACCCTTGGGCAGCCAGTTCACAACTGGCCACAGCCTTTGACAGATCCCGGAAGTGCCAGCGTGGGGTCCCCCTTTTCCCCTCAGACATGTGTTAGGATACATGGCAGATGCCACTGGGCCCCAGAGCTGAATGGCCGTGGCACCATGGGGGTGTCACAGCAGCCATGATGAGCCACGTGCCGGCTGTAAGTTCTGAGAGAAACAGGAAAGAAACAGGAACGAGGAGTTAATAGAAGCAGAAGCAGAAAGACCTGTTTAGAAAGAGTGCAGGGGGAGGAAGCCAGCACAAAGAGGGGAGCGAGAGAGGCAGACCCAGGTACCTGAGAGCCTTGTTAGTAAAAGCATCAGCCTGGCAGTGTGACTTGACTACTCCCCACTGTGTAGCCTTTTCTGTCTTCCAACAGCATCCTCCTTTCCTATGATCCTTACGTAGCCACCGTGTGTCCCCTTCCCTGATGACGCTTACAACAGCGGACAGGAGGTGGGGAGCTTAGGGTTGGAAGGTTCACATCTAGGAAAGAGGATTCCAGCTAGAAGAAGGATGAGGCCAGAGAGACCAACCTAAGGCTCCTTGGAAGCCTGACTGATCAACCTTGCCGATTATTGAGCACCTACAATGTTCCAGGCACACTGTACACGTTACCTCATTTAATCCTCACAACCAGCCCAAAGAATAGCTTTATCCCTGCCTGATTTTACAGTCGGGAAAACCAGGGCTCTGAGAGATTTCAAGTGACTTGCCCAAGGTCACCGGCTCAGAAGGAGAGCCCCAATGCCAGCACAGGCATCCTGGCTGTCCAGGGCTACAGATACTGCTGGGCTGCTTTGCAGTGGGAAGAAGAAAAAGACGTTCCTCAACATTCATCACCCAGTGAGTTCAGCCCTATACCAGGCACTTCTGCGTGGGGAGAGGCTGGCGGGGAGGTGAGTAGAGAATTCCAAAGAAAGAGGCCTCATTTATGGTTCCCAAGACCGTGCCAACTGCCTGACAAAGCCATGTCTCCGAATTGAAAGTCATCGCGGCCCCTGGAGGCAATAGGGCTTCGGAGAAGGGAGAGTTCTGGGGCTGCAGTGCCGGAGGGTTCCTGGAGGAGATGGGCTTGTGGGGCGGGTAGGGACTGGAGAGGAGGAATGGAGAGGGGAGATGGGCTCTGCGGTGTCAGGCAGGACATCTGAGAGACCCGCCTCCTGCTGGCTCGCTGAGAGCCCTTGAGCAAGTCACTTCCTCCTCCGAGCTTCGCGTGCCATGTGCAAAGTGAAGAGGTTGGGGCGACTCCTCTGGGTCCTCCCTGCTCTCTACTCTGGGGGCGTCTCGGCTCGCCTAGAGAACAGCCCTTCCAGCGCGGAGCATCGTCCTCCCCCGGCTGCCTCCGCAATGGGCGGCACCGCTGAGCAGCAGGGGGCGCTCCTGCAGAAGGCTGGCCGCCGCGGCCGCCCTCGGCTCCGTCTGCCTGGCCAGGGGGTCAGAACAGGAAGATCCTCCCTTCTCCGTCCCTCCCAGCCCTCTCGGGTCACTCGTCTTCCCGCACTGCTCCTTCCCACCCCACTTTCTGGGATTAGCTGGCAGGGAGGTTCCTGGAATCCAGGTTTGGGGGCCGGTCACTTCCCTTTTCTGTGCCTCTGTTTTCTGGGTTATGGGAAGAAGAGACGAGTTATTGGGTGGGAAAGACTTCCAACCACAGTAGGTGTCCAGGACAAGTAGATGTCCTGACATTTCACACTCCATGATCTCACCAGGACGGGGGATGCTGCTTTTACTGCCCACCAGAGCCTCCCCCTCGCCGTCAGGATTACAGTTTGCTTTAAACTTTTACTCGAAGTACTTTTTTTTTTTTGCGGTACGCGGGCCTCTCACTGTTGTGGCCTCTCCCGTTGCGGAGCACAGGCTCCGGACGCGCAGGCTCAGCGGCCATTGGCTCACGGGCCCAGCCGCTCCGCGGCATGTGGGATCTTCCCGGATCGGGGCACGAACCCGTGTCTCCTGCATCGGCAGGCGGACTCTCAACCACTGCGCCACCAGGGAAGTCCTCGAAGTCCTTTTATGCAAAGGTAGAAATGACGTCTGGATTCTGTATGGCGCTGGCACAATGAGTAATGCTGAACAGATAGTTGCGGAATGACTGGGTTTTTGAAATCATCTAGACCGGAGCTGTGAGAAAGTCAGACAGGAGCTGCCTCTTCTGAGTGACACTGCAAGGTGTCCACGTTCATCCTCACACTTCTCACCGCTGTTGTGTGAGGGAGACAGACAGGGAGTGTTATATCCATTTGATGGATGAGGAAACCGAGGTCACAGGACAAAGTTAAGTTAGGACCCAGGGTTCTCTCTGCTCAACTGCAGGTGTCCATCCCGTTGTGGTCAGCGACCCCTATTGGAGACTCGTTGTATTACATCCAGGTCATAGCGGACACAATGCCTGGTCATGAGGAGACATGTATGCACAACCTGGGTGCAAAATCCAGAGAAGGAGAGACTGGAGGACACTTTGACACTGGAGCTGGGGGCTAAAAATGAGATTCCAGAGTCAATAACACAAAGCGACAATGTTCAGCAAGTCTCAAAGGCATTTCCTATTCTAAAGTCCCCAACACCCTTTCAATCTACTTCTCACTCCAAAGGTGAACTCAGAATAGCAAAGGGATTCTCCACAGGATCATCTCTTAGAATTATAATGACAACCAGTGGTAAAACTTGATTCCTTCTCAAACATTTGTGTGGCAAATTAGGATGGATTGTACCATTTGGCAAAGTGAAGAAACATGGACTGAAGAAAAGTCACTCTGCAAGATCCTGCCCAAATATCACTACATCTCAGTATTGTCCCAGGCATATCTTCCCTGGAACAATGAATGGCTCGTCCTCTTGCCTGGTTCCCATCTCATTTGGCAGTTCCTTCTCTTTGCTGCAGTTCAGTGGTGAAACATACCGGCTCCCTGGTTTCTAATCCCAAGCTTACTAGCTGGGCAGTTACTTAACCTCCCTGTTCCTCAGTTTCTTCATCCGTAAAATGTTCTGGGGATAAAATGAGTTAATATTCCTATAGGATTTATAACAATGCTTGGCACGTAGTAAGTACTCAATAACGGCTTATACTGATATAGAAATGTCAAAATGCTATATGTACTTATGGACACGTCTTTCCCAACAAACTCTGTGCTCCTCAAGGACAGGACCTGGTTCATCATCTCTTACTCCCAGGGCTTAATATCAGATGGTCAAAGTTTGTTAAATTGAATAGTATATAATCATACTTTCTATGAAAAGGAAATTTTGTAGTAAAATGGAGTTAGTCACTGTGTGTGTGTGTGTGTGTGTGCACTTGTGTGTGAGGAGTTAAGCCTGAGCTTACTGTTTCCCAGAGATAAATTAAGATTTGAGCCCCTCTCCCCAGTTTCAAGGAAGACCTCTGGCTGGGCCATTGAACGCCCACATTGAGTTTAGGAAAACATGCTGTGGTCCAACTGTCTACTAGTAAGACTTTGTTAGTGAGCACTTCCTGCAAACTCATGTGTACCTGTGGTTGTGCAAATGTGACCTGGAGAAGGTGGTCTGTGATGGACACCTTCTAGAACTAATGCAACGGACTGCATTCCTCCAGGCACCAGCTGAACATTCTGAACAAGATGGGAACGCTTTCCTCTCACCCTTCCCTTTCAGAAGCAAGAAGTTACTCAGATGAAAACATACTATACAAAAAGAATACGTGAAAAAAAAAAAAAAAAAGAATACATGAAGTGTGCCTCTGTTCAGAGTCGAATCTTCAGAATATCATTGATAGTAAATTCTGGATGATTTCTCACTTCTATTTCCTTCGAAAGTTGTTTTTCTTGTCCTCCTCGTACCCTTCCTTCCTTCCTTGTTTTCTTTCTTTTGAGCCGTGCTAGTAGCCGTGGCTTGTCCGGAACACCTTTCTGTTATAAAACACCCAAAAGTAGAGTCTTTCATTAGCGCTTTGCCAGTGGGATAGCTCTGGAGTGGATTCTCAGTAGTCGAAGGCAGAAAGCATGCTGCTCGGTGCTGCTTGCCCGGTCATCTCACTGTGTTCTAATGCTTCTGGAAGTGGGAACCCAGGGGGTGGGTATGTATATTCATGGTGAGCCCAGTACCCAGGCAGAGCACAGGCATATATGTCACCTGACGGTTCTGAGTTCACTTTTGGGGGACAATGGAGCAGGCTGTTTGAAACTGGGATTGTCCATCCAGATTGCCATTTCTCTACCTACCTCTGCATTCAGTCTTCCTTGGTCAAGCTCAAAGATGCTGTTGTGGGACTTCCCTGGTGGTCCAGTGGTTAAGACTCCACGCTCCCAATGCAGGGGGCACGGGTTCTATCCTTGGTCGGGGAACTAAAATCCTGCATGCTGTACGGTGTGGCCAAAAATAGAGATGCCGTTGAATCGAGGCTGGAGAAGGGCCTGAAGCAGGGGCAGAGGCGCAAGGAAGTGTCATACCACCTTCCATACAACACAACCTCCACTCAGAGCATAGTTCAGGAGCAAAGAAGGCTAGGAAGGGAGGAAGGAACAGAGGTAAGAAGGGCTCAAATTGGAATTGCCATGGGTGAGGTGTGCCCTGCCAGCTATAGCACAAGCTCCCCAAGAGAGGACAGGAGCCCTTCCTATAGAAGACTAGGTAGATAGATGCCATAGGAGAATGTCCAGGAATACCTTCCCGGTTCCCCTCCCAAATATTTTTCCTGCCAATGCTTAAAGTTCTACCATTAGAGGGACTTCCCTGGCAGTCCAGTGGTTGAGACTCTGTGCTTCCAATGCAGGGGGCCCAGGTTCGATCCCTGGTTGGGGAGCGAAGATCCCACATGCCTCATGGTGTGGCCAAAAAATGGGGGGAAAAAAAAGTTCTACCATTAGAGATTTATTCTTGTGCCTTTGTTCCCTCCCACATTTAAGGAAAAAAAATTTCATTATAAATGTTAAATATGCTTGCGATAGAGAATTGGAAAATACAAAGAGGATAAAGACATTTTTAACACACACTCGCAACCTCCAAGGCACCCACAAAAAAGTAATATCTTCGTATCCTTCTCTCCCATCTTTTTGGCTGTTTTCAAGCATAGTTGTGTCTCCCACGTGTGGAATTCTGTGACCCACTTTCCCCACTTAGTTTCAGTCCTATTTCAGTCTGATGTTCTGGAAAGATCAAGTACCCAGCCACCAAGTACCGATCAGTTCCATAATGCTGAGGAAGTTACTTACCTTTCTGAACTCCAGTGTCCTATCTGTAAAGGGGGGACAGTGATGCCCCATGTGATACCTCATGGCCCCCTGGAACCAAATCAGAGAGAGAGTGAGAGTTAAGGCCAGTTCAAATGTGCTGGGGTAGGACGGATGGGAGTGGTCAGAACAGAACTGGTTACAATGAGGCCATAGCACAGAAAGCTAGGTTGCAGGGAGTGGGGGAGCCCAGGCAGAGGGACAAGTGAGCACACCCACACCTGTCCGGTTGGGTCCTCCCCAGGACCAGCTCCCCTGAGCAGCCATGCCTCGGGCTTGGCTTGGGCGCTGGTGCCTTCCCTCCGAGCCACTGGGTATCACTTGCCCCACTTCCTGTTGGGTCGAGTCCATTTCCGGTGCAGCCCTGAGGGTGGTTAGAGAGAGATAGCCAGCCTGGAATCCCTCATTTCCACTTGCTCACAGCCTGGTGGTGAGCACAGGGGATTGTGTGAGTGCCGGGCTCTGCCTGGGGCCTGGGCTTGACTTTGGAGCTCTGGGGGACCTGGGGTCAGACAAGGATGAATGGCTCCTGGGGGTTTGCTTCAGGCAGGGTGGCCTGGTCTGGGGGCAGGTTTGCGGGGAGGATGAAGAGGCCTGAAGCTGGATTTGATACAGCCTACACAAGCCTTTCAGATCACTCATTTGTGACCTCCATGGTGTGTGTGTATGTGCGCTTGCGCGCACAGGGGGCGAGGAGAACTCCATCCCCAAGCTGTGGCTGCCTTGGGCTGGTTCTTGGAGACAGGTAGCTGCATGTGGATGTCTAAGAATGCTTCTCTTGCATACCTGTGTGAACGTGTAGGTCCGGGAGCAGCTGTGGGTCTGCCTAGGAATTTAGACAGCCACGGGGGAGGTATGGGGGAGTCTGTGTGTCACTGAATGCCTGGACTTGTGTTGTAGAGTGTCAAGGTGTGTGTGTGTGTGTGTGTGTGTGTGTGTGTGATGGAGCACGTGTCTGGGCACGGGAGGGGGTGTTTCTGTGAGCAGGCATTGTGTCAGAATAACACTTTCTATCTCTGCAGCCCCATAAAAAGGCCTTAGACCTAAGTTACAAGCTGACGACAACACACATTACCTGAGTACATACTAAGGGCTAGGCCCTGTGTCAGGCCCTGGAGATACAGAAAGAAGTAAAACTCACCCTCCCCCCCTCCCCCCCACCCCCCATTGAGGAGCTCACGGGGCAGAGCGGGAGGTGTGAGGAACAAATCATTATGGCCCAGGCTGTAAGTCCTGAGGGCTGATCCTTGTGTCTTTCCTCAGGGGCCCCACAATATCACAACTGTGGAGATAATCTGTTTTCACCATCATCTCCTCCTCCAGACTAGAGCCCCTTAATGATGATTGGCACTTAGGAGGTACATGATGCTCTGTAAGGATGAATTATGCAAAAGGCCACTGTGAGTCAGGCTATGCCTGGGTGGCCCTCAGCCAGCCGTGGCCAATCATGAGTGACAAGCAGTGTGACCGACCCACTGGGGCTGGGCTTAACTCTTGCTTCCACTACTTACAGCTGGGTCACAAGCACCAGCTACTTAATCTTCCTGAGCTTCACTTAACTCATCTGTGCAATGGGAATAATGATTGCCCTAACCTCTCAGGAGGCTTGAGGCTTCAGTGAGACATGCTGGACCCAAGGGTGGGGTTCACACCATTGGCTGGTGGAGGCTCAAGAACTTCCTTCTGAGTTTGGGATGAGCAGATGCAGACTATTACATATAGAATGGATAAACAATAAGGTCCTATTGTATAGCATGGGGAACTATTTCAATATCCTGTGATAAACCATAATGGAAAAGAATATGCAAAAGAATGTATATATACGTATAACTGAATCACTTTGCTGTACAGTAGAAATTAACACAACATTGTAAATCAACTATACTTAAAATAAAATTTTTTTAAAAAGAACTTCCTTCTGGATATTTCCATGTGTATCTCACCATCCAACCACTAATGTCCCCAGTGAATCTTTGGTGTTTTCTCCAATTTCCCTGCATCACAGCTTTAACTGTCAGATGTCAACATGTAACTTTTATGAAACGTTGAAAATGTGTCACTTTGGGAGAATGTGCTTCCCCCTCCTCGCCCCCCCCTCCAGGCATGTGGATGCTTGTGTGTACTTGTATGTATGGTGGGTGCCCATGGGCATGAGGGGCAGCTGGGGCAGCTCCCTCCTCACCTGCCCGAACTCAGGTGCCCATTGGGGTGGCTGGCGCCTGGTGGGGGCTCTTTTTCCTCTCTGACTCACACTGGTCCAGCTTGGCCTCCCCTCCTCTGAGCCTCGTTGAGCCTGGTTCAAGGTCTTACTAGTTGTGTGCTGGAGCTGGTTTGGACTGGCTTGTGGAGCCACCTGTGCAAATCTCTTCCTAACTCCTTAGATCAAGGATGATGCCACATTGGTAGCTTGAAATCAGCCACGGTGGCAACATTTGCAGCACGGGCATCTGCAAATGATATAAATCAGACTCCCACCCACCCCGCCATGCAGCACACCACTGGTCATACCTGCAGTTATAACAACCCCTGATACTGAGTGCCAGCACCTGCTAGGCATTTGGCATCACTCTTTTTTTTTTGGCCGTACCACGCTGCTTGCAGGATTTTAGCTCCCCGACCAGGGATTGAACCTGTGCCCTTGGCAGTGAAAGCATGGAGTCCTAACCACTGGACCTCCAGGGAACTCCCATGGCATGCACTCTTATTTGCACAAAAATCCTGTGAGATATTTATCGTCATCCCCATTTCATATCTGAGGTTCATAATTTACGTGATTTGAATTCATGTCTCTGGCCACCACACTGGACCGTGTGCTTCAATAAACAGAGCCATGAGATGCGATATCGCTGTCAGAGTTGTTAAAGATCATGCATTAGCTAATCACTCCCCTCATTGGACAGGGGAACTGAGCCCAGAGAGGCTCACTATGGCTGCGGGCTTCCTCTTAATATTGCGGCTCCCATCTTCCCACCAGTCTCCCAGCGCCTTTGTGTTCACAAAGCCAAGGTCACTGTCACCTGATGTTCCGCATGCATGGTTGATTTTTTGGAAACTTTGCATGCAGATCTTGACATTCAGTGCAAGTTCTATTTTGTTTTGCTTGATTTGACCCAGTGTTCAAGACTCTCAAAAACATATTAAATCTTGCTTGGGCCATTTGTGGTATGCCTCCCTCCTAGATGGGTGCCACACACTGCCTTGATCACCGCACCTTCGCTGCAGGAATTGGGGTTAAACTTTAAAAAAGAATAAGCAAGACAGAGCTTTATGGCCCAACACTGGACACCTCCACCCTGTCTGACAGAAGTTCTGGCGTCTACACTCTTTGGAAGAAAGCAGGTTCCTCTGCCACCCCCATCCTGGCTCTGCCTGCCCTCACTGACCAGAGGATCTGCATTTTTGTTCCATGAACATCAGCAAATGCTCACTGAGACGTCCTTCCTGACAGTCTCCTGTTTAGAAACTGGGCTCCCTTCTCCCCACTCCGCTCTGACCAAGGGACCCCCACCCCGGCCCCAACCAGGACTCCCTTTGCCGTTAGACGTGCATTTCTCCTGCTCTGGAAGAGCGGCTCTGCATCCACAGCCGGCCCTGCCTTCGGAGTCGTGGAGCCTGGGCAGAGGGACCCGCACCGGCCCGTCTAGAGAGCGGACGAGACACTACTTTTGCTCAGACTCCAGGCGCCTCCCTCCTTCTACGCCCCCTTGTTCTTTGGGGGAAGGTATCCTGCGTGTGCCTCCACCCCGCCCGGAGGGGCAAAAACTCCCTGGTCCCCGGCTCGTACCCCCATCTTCGCCTCTCCAGGCGCGGGACCTTCACGTTCAGCCGCCGCATCTCCAGGCCCGCACCGCGTCAGGTGAGCTCTCACCTGGGGAGGGTGGGCGCGGGAG
>NW_020174923.1:16658711-16676714 GCF_003031525.2 Neophocaena asiaeorientalis asiaeorientalis
CCCGCCGCGCCCCGGCCCGCCTGCCTTCCCCTCCTCCTGCTGCAGCAAGGCCAACTTTTCCCTTCCGCTGGCCCTGGCCCCGGCGGGATCTCGAACTCAGACCTTAGCCCCGGTGATACCCAGCCCCATCTCGGGGTCGGAGTTCGCGCCCAGAACGCCTTCTCTGGCTTCCCCGACTCAGACCCGGATCCCACCTTCTAGCGTCCGAGCTCTGGTCCCCTTCACCGCCGCTCTTCTCACCCCGTCCTATCCGAGACCTCATCCCGCCCCCTCGGCCGGGTCTCAGACCCCCACCCAAGCTCCCGGACTCTGCAGGCGTTTCGGACCTTGTCCCCGTCCTCCCCGGGGCTCCCTGTCCCTGCCTGTCCAAGGCGTCCCTCCCGCGCTCGGATGCCCTCTCGGATCCTCACTCGGTGCCCTGTCCGCCCCCGTCCTGGGCTCTGTCCAGCCACCCGTCCTTGCCTGGGGCTCCCTCCCGACCCTCTGCCTTCGCCCCGCAGAGCGGAGACCCGGAGGGCTGGCTGGATGGGTGGGGTGGGTTGTTACCGAGGCCGGGGGAGGGGATCGCGCTGATCCAAGAGGGATGGGGGAACCTGCGGACCGTGGGGAGTGTCAGCTGGAGAGCGGGAGGGAACCGTCTGTGGGGGAAACCCAACCAAATCTCAGACCTGGCGTCGGGTGACTTCTCAGGAGAATGACGAAGAGAGTAAGAGAGGAGGCGGTATACATGATTGGAAAAGGAGGGTCAGAGTTGGGGGTGACAATTGGGGAGAGAATGGGTGGGAGTGGGCAGTGTTTGGAGAGCACGTTACAGGGCAATTGTCCCTCCTTCTCTGACCCTGAATTGCAGGGACTTGGGGTGGGAGATGGGGTCGTGGGTGTGAAGGGACTTTCCTGACCTCCACCCAAAGCCTGTTCTAAATATATACAGTCTCTTACTTTAAATCATGGCACTTTTTGTGATCCTCACCCCAAATCAAGGTGAGGTTTACAGTCTGACCCCAGCAAAGGCAAAAACAAACAAACAAAAACCAAAAAACATAAACCACGAAGCAAGTGACCTGCCAGAGACTGCTCTTAAGGACCTGGCAGGGAGGGGGCGAATAAGGGTCTGAGAGGGTCTGAGAGGTCCCGCACAGGCTGGAATAAGGGCTGTGGGCTAATTTCCAGGTCATGACCCCTGGTTAAAACATGCCTTGGCTGTGGGCAGTGGCCGCTCCTGAAATATATAGCGGGTGGCATCAGCCCAGACCCTAGCTCAGGGCTCAGCTTGCTGGTGACTTGGGAAGATCACTTAGTCTCTGGCCTCACTGTTCCCTTTTGTACAGAGAAGGGGCTAAACTTGATATGACTGAGCCTCTCTATCCACTTCAAGAGCACTGTGCATTCATGTTCGTTTCCCAATGATTTCAGTCTTGAAAAGGCACTGCTCCTGCCTCAGCAGACAGGATAAAATGGTTATAGGGCACAGACTCTGGGCTCAATCCCCAATCCATCTGGTTGCTAGCTGTGTGCTCTTGGCCAAGTCACTTAACCTTTCTGTACCTCAGTTTCTTATCCTTAAAATGAGAATAATAGTGCTTATTTCATATGAGGATCGTGTGAGTTAGTACATGTAAAGCACTTAAAACAGGGTCTGGCACATAGTAAATGCTCAACTAATGTTACTAATTATTAAGGAGATACAGTGTCTTGATATTCCAGCCCCAGCAGAGGTTTCTGAGCTGGAATGGAAAGTGGGGGCAGGAGAGGGGTGTGGACAAATGGTGCCTGCATCCTCTTGGATATCAGCTCATTTTCACAATCCTTGTGTTTGCTTGGGTTTGGAGGTTGAGGATGGGGCAAGGGCCAGATGAGATGGGAGGAGAGGGGCTCCAGGAAGCTGGAATCACCCAGGCTGGTGTGGTCGGAAGGGAAAGGAGTTTGTGGCAGTGCACGGGTTTAGAATTTGAGGGCCGTGAGCAAGGGGGCAGTCTTGGAAATGAAAAGGGAGATGGTGGATCAGGCATGGGTTGGGGCTGAGAGGGAACCTCTTCCAAGTCATGAGGCCCCCTGGACAGAGCTGGCAATATACACTCAAGGCACCACCACCCCAGTCTGGGGAGGAGGAAAAATGTTCAGAGAATAAGCTAAAACTGGGGTTTTGTGCTGTTCTGTGTTTGGTCTCAGAGAACAGACAGGATGCAGCCCGAATTCTCACTGAGGAAGCCCTTTCATGACTCAGTTAGGCCAGGTTCTCCATCGTACTATCCGAATTCGCTCTCTGGAAGGTATCTATAACACTGTAGTGAGAATGGGAGGCAATGTGCTTCTCCCCCCTCTAGGTCATTTGCATCTGAAGTCTCATTTCTGATTATAAGATCAAGTGTTTTGGCATCCTGATAAAAGAAAATTCAGACATCAGGAGAGCAGGTGAGGCCAATCTTCTTGGGGTTTTTAAGATCATAGAATCAGGCTTTAGAGCTGGAAGTGACCCCCAAAGTTTCTCTGGTCTAACTCCCTGCTTCAAGCAGGTCATGTATTATTATTCCTATTTTTCAGATGAAGGAACCATCATCCCCAAATCAGTGAGCCAGCAACTGCTTCTGGTGCTTTTACTTGAGCCTAGTACCTAATTCTGGTGATGCCGATAATAACGTAACTAGTATTGCAGTTTACAAATAATTTTCTTGTTCAGCCCCTCTGGCATCTGATCCTCAGACCCATTCTTGAGGTATACAGGATGGGTGTAAATAGTTTCCAAAAGGAAACTGAGGGTGAGAAAGTTTCAGTGACTCACGCTATGTCACACAGCAAGCTAGCGGGAGAGGCAGGATAGAAACCAGGTCCTGCCGCCAATCTGGACTCTTTGTTCTACAGAGAGTATTAGCCACTAGAGCTAATACTGTGTGGTCACCGAGGAGAGCTGCAGCTGCAAAGGAGCTGCAGAGGGTGAGGAGGTAGAGGGTTGCCCCCTCCCCTACTTGGTTAAATCTGTCAGATTCTTGGCTGTAGCGGGATGGGTGAGGTCACAGCATTCTCCTCTGTCCTCAGCAGTGAGATAGGATGCACTGAGCCCTGCTCGGGTATCAGGTGGGCTCCCAGAGGATGGCACGATGACAGTGGGATGGAAGGTGGACCAGGTTTGTCCTGGCTCTGGACCACTCTCAGTGTTGTCCACGATCGAGTCACTTGCCTTCAAGGTCTTTAGCATCTGGAGGTCCTAATGTTCCCTAACCAGCTGGTCCTGGCTTGGAAGTCTAGGATTACTCACGAGCTCATGTTTTGGCTCAGATGGCTTGGGAATTCTGCAAATCTTAAGTTCTGTGGTGTTTTATAAATGAACACTCACTGTATTATGTGATGAGCTGGGTATACGTTAGGCCTTGTCAAAAGTCATCTCAGTGAATTTTGTATCTAGAAATAGTTCCTGCGGATGCAGCTTTTAAAATCGTAGTTGACTTTGGTGGTGCTCTTTAAATGTGTGACCTCTGCCCTGTTTGGGTTTCTTTCCTATCTAGGGATGGTACAGATCCGTTTATGAAAGCACAGGCTTTTGAGTGGTCTAGAACTTAGTTTGAATCCTGGTTTTGCCTCTTGCTAGCTGTGTGACTCCAGGCACATGTCTTAACCTGTCTGAGCTTTGGGTGATGATAATACCCATCCTAAAGGCTGATGTGAGGCTTAATTCAGACAACGGATGAAAGGGCCTGGTAGGGTGCCTGGCACATACTAAGTGCTCAGTACAGGCTCACTCTTGGTGGTTGCTAGGGTTCTAACCATCCCCTTGGGTTGTGGAAGTGTCATCATTGTGAAGACGCAAAACACAACCTTAATTTTTTTTCCAAATCAACATTACATGCAATAAAATGCATGTATTCTAAGTGCACGGTTTGGGTTTTTTTTTCTTTTATTTTTTTTTGTGGTACGCGGGCCTCTCACTGTTGCGGCCTCTCCCGTTGCGGAGCACAGGCTCTGGACGCGCAGGCTCAGGGGCCATGGCTCACGGGCCCAGCCGCTCCACGCCCATATCTCTCTTTTGGGATCCTCCTGGACCGGGGCACAAACCCATGTCCCCTGCGTCGGCAGGCGGACTCTCAACCACTGCACCACCAGGGAAGCCCCCATGGTTTAGGTTTTAACAAATGTATACCCTGTGTAACCACCACCACAATTGCTATATGGAACAGTGCCATCATCCCAAAGGATCTTTGGTGCTCCTTTGCAGTCAACACTCTCCCACCAGCACCCCCTTCACCACTTCCCTGCTTTCTGTCACTTTAGTTTTGCCCATTGTAGAATTTCATATAAATGGAATCATATGGTATATAGCCTTTTGTGTATGAATTCTTTTGCTCAAAATAATTTTTTTTTTTCAAAATAACTTTTTGAGATTCATCCATGTTGTTGCATGTATCAGGAGCACATTCCTTTTTTCCTGCTGAGTAGTATTCCACCGTATGGATGTACTGCAATTTGTTTATTCATTCACCAGTTGATGGACATTTGGATCGTTTCCAGTTTGGGGCTATTCCAAATAAAGCTGCTATGAACATTCATGTACATCCCTTTTTGTGGACATATGTTTTTATTTCTCTTGAATACATATCTAGGACTGGTTATTTGGATCATATGGTCATTTGAATGTCTTTTTCTTTGGGTTATTTGTCTTATTGAGTTGTAAGAGTTCTTTACATATTTTGGATATAAGTCCTTTGTCAGAAGGTATTGGCAATATTTTTCCCCTGTCTGTAGCTTGCCTTTTCATTTTCTTATTGTTATCTTATGAAGAACAGAAGATTTTAATTGTGATGAAGTACAACTTTTGAACTTTTTCTTGTATGGTTTGTGCTTTTTGTGTGTCTCATCCAAGAAATCTCTGCCTCTTAGAGGCTGCAAAGATTTCCTCCTATGTTTTCTTCTAGAAACTTCATAGTTTTAGCTTTTACACTCGGGTCTATGATTCTTTTGGGGTTAATTTGTGTGGATGGTGTGAGGTAAGCGTTGAAGTTTATTGTCTTCCATGTAGATATCCACTTGTTCTAGCACCATTTGTCAAAAAGATGATCCTTTTTTCATCGTCATCTTTGTTGCAAATTAATTGACCCAATATATGAGGGCTTATTTCTGGACTCTCTATTCTATTCCATAAGCGTATCTTTAGGCCAATACCACAGTCTTGATTACTGTAGCTGTATGGTAAGTCTTGAAACCAAGTACTATAAGTTCTGTCCTTCTTTTTCAAAATTGTTTTGGCTACTCTAGATCCTTTGTATTTCCACATAAATTTTAGTATCAACTTGTCAATATCTGCAGGAAGGACTGCTGGGATTTTGACTGGGATTGCATTGCATCTATAAATCAACTTACAGATGATTGGCATTCTAACCAATTGAGTCTTCAGGTTTATAAACCGCCCATATCTCTCTTTTGGGGGCTTTTAAGATTTCTTTCAGCAGTGTTTTGTAATTTTCAGTGTATAGGTCTTGCAAACATTTAAAAAATTATTCCTAAGTGTTTTATGTATTTGGATGTTTTTTTTAAAACAGTTTTAGGAATTGACTGGGTCCTGAGAAAAACACGGTTGGAGGGAAGAAAGGGTAAAAGAAATTTTACTGCTTTGGGGTGGTGGATTGCAAGCCAAACATCACTGATAAGAATCATTGCATTGGGGGAAGGAATTTAGGCTAGCTTGTCTCTGGGCTCAGCTGTAACCCGTGAGGAGCTGGGCTCTAGAGCTGGGGTCAAACCAGCCTCCTCAGTGGACGGTGGTGGAGTTTCTGAGGCTGAGTGGGGAGGAAACAGAAGAGAGAGAAGCAAGGGGTCCGGGGGACACCTGGGCTGGAATCTCCTAAGGAAGAGAGGTTCTGGTGCCTTTAGGCTTGTGTGCTCAGGTAGAAGTTGGGCTCAGGAGGAGGTGGGCCAGGTGCTGTGAGGGAGACCCTCACCCTGGCATCAGCCTGAGCAGGATGGGAGCCAGCCTAATGCCCTGCTATAGTGTAAGGAGCGCTGGACTTGGAATCACACAGATCGAGTTCAAATCCTCCAGCCAACCACTTACTAGTTGTGACCCAGAGCAAGTCAGTTAACTGCTCTGACCTCAGTTTTCCCATCTATAAAATGGGCTTATCCTTACCTTGTAGGGTCATTATGAGGGTTTTATGTATATAAAAGTGCTGAAATGCTCTCCACATGTATGGAGTCCAGGAAACCTAGTGGCCCGTCTTAGAGCATCCCAGGTTAAGGAGTATCTTTTTGACATCTGTTCCTTCCTCTCTTCGTCTTTATCCAGTCGTTATATAATTTGAATCCTTCCTATACTCAGCCCTTTACGTGCATAATCTCATTTAACCATTTTGACATCCCAGGAGGTAAATGCTTGTGGAATTATCCTCATTTACAGGTGAGTGGGGGCGTGGGGGGAAGCTCAGAGAGGCCAAGTGCCTTGCCCACAGTCACAGAGCCAGTGGCGGGCAGCACCTAGATTTGAATTCTAGTCTGTCAGAACCCGGAGCCAACCTCTTCAACCCTGCCTCCTGCGCCTGTTGACTACCAGCTGAGGCCTGCCTTCCCCTGGGCAGCTCTGACCCTCTGAGCCCTCCACCCCGTAGCCTACATCTCTCACTTGGCATGTGTCGTAGGTATCTCTCGCACTGCATGTCTTCAGCTCTTGCTTTGTTACCTAATTTTTTTTTTTTTTTTTTTTTGCGGTACGCAGGCCTCTCACTGCTGTGGCCTCTCCCGTTGCGGAGCACAGGCTCCGGACGCGCAGGCTCAGCGGCCATGGCTCACGGGCCCAGCCGCTCCGCGGCATGTGGGATCTTCCCAGACCGGGGCACGAACCCGCGTCCCCTGCATCGGCAGGCGGACCCTCAACCACTGTGCCACCAGGGAAGCCCCGTTACCTAATTTTTTATGTGCTCACGTCTCCGATTCGTGCATAGCGCCCTTTAAGCGGAAGTCTTGGGGCCCTGTTGTTGGTTGACTCCACCCACGGTCCCTAGCATTGCTTCCTGGTCCACAGTGAGTGTCGGAGTGGGCAGTCCCCTCTCCCTTTTGCTGACCCTTCCTCGCCCCCAGAACCTCCCTCTCTGCCCCATCATGTTTGCTCTTTCTGCATGGCCCTCTCAGTCACATGCTGCTTGGCCATGACCTGGCCTCTGTCAGCAAAGGAATGGGAAGCAAAGCAGAGAGCAGGCACTAGCCCCCATCAGACTCCGGAGGTCAACCACACCTGGCCTTCCATGGGAATCCTGGGGGCAGCAGAGATGAGCTGGGGGTGGGGCAGACACCTCAAGCCCAGACCCTCTCACTGGAGAGGCTGAAGAGAGAGGGTGAAGGGTCTCAAAGAGTCAAGAGAAAATCAAACCACCATGTTCAGTCTGTCTTGGAAATTCCAAAGAGACTAGTTTTAGGGCAAGAGCAGAGAAGGTCTGCTTTCCCCATAGTGACAATCCCTTTGAGGCCAGATGTGTTTCAGATTTCAGGAGTTTTCAAATTTTAGCAAGATAATATAATGCTCATACCACGTATAACATCATATCCCTAGCAAGGTATAGGGCAGCCCCCAGTAATCGGACACGATTATTTTTGCAGAAAAACATCTACATGCTGGGATAAATATAGACCATAAATATTCTCACTTTGGCTCAGGCCAAGTCTTGCTGCCATATGAGTTCGCCACAACTGTACCCCAAAGTTGTAGTTGTCGGAGATTTCTGGAGTCCGGAATCTTGGATAAAATTTTGTGAACCTGTCACGTGTCATCACGAGAGGTTGGGTACATTGAGTTTTAAAGAAAGACCTGGGCTGAGTTCTCACTGTGTATCAAAGGGAGGCTCTGGCTGCCCAAGCACAGCTTATCCCCAGAAACTGGGGTTCAGAGGGAGGCAGCCTAGCTCTCCCTGTCCCCATAGGGGCTGAGCTGGTTGGAGGAGTCAGGGTCTGACTGACTGAGGCCAGACTACCCTGAGATCTGGGTCGGTCCAGATCCCAGTTTGAGGGCTGGGGCAGGCATGGCCACAGGGAAGCTTCTCCAGAGCCACACCCCTCCAGAGCCATGCCCTTCCAAAGCCTTCGAGGCTTGAGCTTGGGAAGGTCTGGTGGTGAGGATGGGGGATATTAGGTAACCCCTGCAACCTGGGAGTGAGACAGTAGGGAGGCCAGTGGTTGGACCTGGGAGTGGAGGGGACTGAGGGAGAGCCTGGAGCTATACTCTGCCTGGCAGTTAACACCTGAGGGATGTATGCAGTCAGCAGGTGCCTGGGTTGGGGATGGGGGTGCCTCAGGGGATGAGAAACCAGGACCTCTGCTAAGGGGGTTACAGCCTACTTGGAGAGACTGTCTATACAGCTCTGAGGAGGAAGAAAATAAGTGAGCCGTGCAGAACTAATGGTACTACATTAGTTCTGGTACTACATTAGTTCTGGTACTACATTAGTTCGAACAACTGGGACAACTAATGGTACTACATTAGTTCTGGTACTACATTAGTTCGAACAACTGGGAGAAGACAAAGAAGTTGGATGGTTAGAGTGGGATGGGGCTGGCAAGTAAGGAGGACTTCCTGGAAGAGGCAGACAAGCATCTTAGGCTACTAGAGCTGGATAGGGCCTCAGGATCACCTTTCCCATTCCCTGCATTTTTGAGTCAAGTGTTGAAAAAGGCTGTGGTTATAAGAGTCCAGAGGATCCACGAGGGCTTTTAGACTGGGAAAGGCAACCCAGGTAGCAATTACAGCATGAAGAAAGGCATGGAGGTTGGACTGAGTTAGCCGTGGCAGGAAGACAAGGAAGAGCATGGCCTGGCGTGAGGGGAGGGGCCCTTTGTTACAACCCTGGTTGGCTCTGCATCCAGGAGATTCCGAGGTGGGAAGTTGTCCTGGTCCTGCTCTGGAGGACCCTGCTGTATTCTCAGGGAAGCCATTTATAACTCCATCCATACCCTGGGGCTGTCCTGACCACTCGGGCCCTCACTAGGCATACTCAGGGAGCAGCTCCTTGACCAGGCTGGAGGTTCCTGCTATCCTTAGGGCTGAGGGGAGGGGTGTGGAGGGGCATGAGCCATCCCTGGGACCTGCAGGAGGACAAGTGGAATCTGCAGCGTGGAACCTCTCCTCCGAGAGCATACGTAAACTGTGGAATTGTCCACATCACAGGGCATTCACCAGGGGCCAGGCCCTCCCAGGGCCCACAGCCCAGCCTGAGCCTGCCTGTCCACAGGGATAAGGGTGACCATCCAAGAGCCTGCCAAGCTGGTTAGTTGGTCAACTTACTATGGTTAAAAAAACTTGGCCAGGGCTTCCCTGGTGGCACAGTGGTTGAGAGTCCACCTGCCGATGCAGGGGACACGGGTTCATGCCCTGGTCCGGGAAGATCCCACATGCCGCGGAGCGGCTGGGCCCGTGAGCCATGGCCGCTGAGCCTGCGCGTCCAGAGCCTGTGCTCCGCAACGGGAGAGGCCACAACAGTAAGAGGCCCGCGTACCGCAAAAAAAAAAAAAAAAAAACTTGGCCAAAGTTGGCCAGCCCATGAGCCAGGATCCCATGGTCGGGGCAGAGCTGGGTGTGGGTGTTGGCTGCCCCAAGATGATACAGCATCAGCGACTACTTGCCTTTCCCTGCCATCCCCATGCTGTGTCCCCTAAACGACTCCTCCCCTGGGTCAGGGCTGGGCCTGTGAACCCAAGAAGCTGGGGAAGCTTATCTTAAGGCTTCCAGCCCCCCTTCTCTCCTCCCCTTCCTTTCCTCACCCCAGACTTCCCCTTTCTCTCTTCTCTTCATGATCCCAGGCTCTCTCCTTTGAGCTTCCTCTGTCTAGCAAAGTATGTTCTCAGGTACTGGCATTATTATATCAGACTCTCACACTTCAATATGAATTGGCAGGCCACTGCTCCAAGCTTTATTTCTGACTCTTGGCTGAAAAGAAACTGAGTTTTAGACTAGGGTCCTCTCTCCTTTCAGCTGCTCAGGGGGCCAGAGGAGTCCTGACCAGTCTTCCTTCCCTTCAATACTACCAGCCTTGCGTTCCGATCACCGTAGACATTTACTATGGTGAAGGCTGCTTTTGCTTCCCTGAAGTGTTACATTAAAACTGAAAGCAGAGACCGTCAATCTTGATGGAAACAATCAGGAGACCCAGGGTGCAGTCCCAGCCCTGCCACCAGCTCAGTGGATCATCTTGGACAAAAGTCTTACATGAACTTCCAGGGCACCAGACAGATCAAAGCAGAGACTTGCATACTTGGCAAACCTCTTGCCTTCCTGCCTGCACTGCAGAAGCCTCTGGGGTACCTCCCAGAAGCCATCAGGGCAAAACATCTGGACTGGGTGATCCTGAAGGGTTTCCCCAGCCCTAGAATATAATGATTCAAGTGGCGTACATTTGGACCCAGCCAGGGAAGTGGGGGAGATGCTCATCATCCCAGACTCGTGAAGGGGAGGGATTCCTTTGCACAGGAGTGATTTTGGTACCCTCCATGGCCACTGTGCCACCTGATCCATCCATGCCAGGGACAAAGACTTCCCCTCCTCAGCTTCAGCCTGAGCCTGAGCGGAGTGGCAGGGAGACAGGAGGAGGAAGGGGGAAGCATTTCCTCCGCAGATGTTGCACCAGCCAGGCTCTAAATACCCGAGATTGTTGAGATGCAAAGCAAGCTTGTTGGGCGGCCTGCTTGCTGCCCACTTAGCTCCTGCACACTGGTCTCCATGATGCCATCCTCAGCAGGCAGCCCAGTCGGGCGGCTGCAAAACAGGAAGTGGAGCTGTTCTGGGAGAGAGAAAGCCCACAGCTGGGCCAGTCTCTTTTCTCTCTGAACCAGGGGTGGGCTGGTGGGGGGCGGGGAGGTGTGCTGATTCAGTCCTCAAGGTGGGTTCTGAGGCTAAGAGGTGGGGAGGAAAGGAAGGCTGAGACCCAGACAGGGATGTAGTGAGCAGTCTGGTTTGTTTTGGTCTTCTGTGGCCTGAAGCTGATGCTCAATATTGATATTTAAATAAAAGAGTGAGTGAAGGGATGGGGGAGGGGGAGTTGGAGGAAAAGTGGGAAACGGTACCTGCCAAATCTGCCATTAAGGCTGCTCAGTAAGGACATCCTCATGGAGGACGTATGAGGTGACAGTGAGTCTTGTCAAGGAGAGAGGAGTCTGAAGGATGGAGAGAGGGATGTGCTTCTCAGCAGAGTAAACCTCGGGGCCCCTCAGATGGCGGGAGGAGAGGAGAGGAGCCAGGGGTGTGGAGGGGGCCCCTCTCTGAAGAAGGACTGCCCGGAGCCATGTGCCCTCTTTTCCTGGGCCAGACACTGTCCTCACTAACTCTCCCCTGCTGGGAAGAGGTGGGGACTGGAGAGGGCAGGTGGGGGTGGGGAGTGTAAGTGTCAGTGTGAGTGTGTGTGTGTGTGTGTGTGTGTGTGTGTGTGTGTGTGTAGGGGGATTTAGTGAGGGCGGGAGAGGTGGGCTGAGATATTTGAGATGAAAGCACAAAAGGTGCACTTACCATGCAAATGGCCCTGCAGCGGAGGAAGCCTGTTATCAGAGCATCTAATAGGGTTTTGCGGGGCCAAGGCCAATGCTCCAGGCAGGGCAAGGCTTTCCTGGTTCCCAGGTAGCTGCCTGCAGTTGGCACCAGCCCTGGTGCCAGGAACAGCTCCTGGTCCCTCCAGCTAAGTGTCCAGACAGGCTGGCATTACCTGGTGTCCTGGGAACCGCCAGTCTTGTCCTGTGCCACCCACCTGCTCACCCACCCACATCCCAGGGGCGGTCTCCTCTGGAACCATCAGACCCTCTCAAGCAGAAACAGGGATGGGGGTGGGGGTGGGAGAACAGAGCCTGGGCACCCCCAGGTGATGGGAAGTGCTCTACACCTGCCGAGCCTTCTCCAGAGAGCTCCCAAGAGCTTCCTTCAGCCACCTCTCCACCCCGGGCCTCCCACTACAGGCAGGAGGGGACTGGCTGAGGTCAGGGTCTTACCCAGATGGTGTTAGGAGATCTGATCCAGGCCCCTGAGCAGCTATTGTTCCTCCTGGACTTGGGCTGGTTCAGAGCCTTCTCCTTCCCTGTCCCCTGGGGTCTGGGGAGAGTTTGCAGTGCTCTGAATCCAGCCAAGTTCCCTCCAGACTGTGAGCTCCTTGAGGTTATGAGTGTGTGTCCCAGCACCCAGCACAGCACCTGGCACGTAGTAGATGCTTAAGAATGACGCTTACCGTGTGCCAGATACTGTTCTAAGAGCTCTACAGATGTTAATTCATTTAATCCTCACAATAACCATGTGAAATAGGTCCTGTGATTATCTGCATTTCACAGATCAAGCACAGAGAGGTGAAGTGCCTTGCCCAAGGTAGAGCAGCTAGTAAGAGGCGGAGGTGGGATTTGAACTGAGGCTCCAGTCATGCTCTCCCACTAGTCAAGGTGTATTTGTTAGATAGAATGAGCTCAGGGGGTGAGTGGACATCCCTGGGGTCACCAGTGAGTGAGGGCAGACCTGGGACCAGACTACCCAGGCCAGAACAGCTTTGGGGGCCTGAGGTCCTTTGGTCCCCACACTCTAGCAAGTGGCGGGTGATCATTCCAGGGTGAACTCTAGTTCTGCTCAGGGCTTCGCTGGTCCCTGGTGTCCTGTTGACCATAGACCAAAGCAGTCTCCTGGGAGGCTTCCCCAAAGCCTGGGAGAACCTACTTTTGCTTCCTTCAAGGTCATCCCAGATGGGGCGGCTTTAGCCAAAACTGGATGGTGTGAGCCTTGCGCAGGGTGAAAGAAGGCATGGGCGGGAAAGACCAGGCATGGACAGAGGGGGTCTGGGGGTGCGGGATGTGAGATGAAGTCCGGAGGGGCACCCTTGACTTTTCCCACTTTGGAGGGAGATGTGGTGGCCTGGAAAGTGGCTGGGGAGGCTCTGGGGTCAAAGCCAAAGGCATCTCATTGTGTGAGGGTGGGGGCTTCCAGTCTTATCGACCTGACCACCAAGGGCCATGGGCTGAGGGTGCAAAGGACAGAGGGGGCACAGGTTGGGGGCAAAGAAGGGAGGCGAACGGAGCTGGTCACGTGGGGTGGTTGCTTTCCTAATGGGACAAAAGACGCTGGAAGTCAACCTGGGAGAGCCCGACAGGAAACAGGAATGGGGGAGACAGACCAGCTGGGCCAAAGCAGATGCAACTGATGGGGAAGGGTTGGTCCCAGGTGGCTCAGGGGCACTTGAGTCAGGCAGGAGCCTGAAGGTGCTCTTATCCCTCAGCTCAGAAGGGTAATCAGCAAGTTTACAGGTTATTTGTCCTCTGCTCTTCAGTCCAGAACACCGCTCGCTTGCTTGACTGATAGCGTCCCACCTGACCATGGGGAGGTGTCTTCATTAAAACCCCAGATTTTGTCTGGACTCCTTAGACTCAACAAAGCTCACTCGATCTTCTCTGGTTGTACATCTTACCCTCAAGATGCAACTAACATGTAGAGATTTTTGCAGAAGGGCTTGGGGGGTGGGGTTCTCAGGCTTGGAGTGCCAGATAGAATGGTTTCTTCAATGGGAACGGATCATGCCCACGGACCCCGGAATAGATTGGAACCTGCAACACCTAGAATTCTTCTGAGGTCCAAGAAGAAACCGTCTCTAGCAGATGCCCTGGCATCCACAGGGCCTGTGTCAGAGCATTTACTAGCACTGTTTAAGGAAATCAGTTGAGGTATCTTCTAAGTTTGATGTCCTGCCACTATTTCTTCAAAGAAAAAATGGTCCCAAAGTGCAACATAGAAAACAAATGAAAGGCAAACTGGGTCCTGGTATGTCTCTCGGTTGTCTTCCTAGGTCCTATGGGGGCCCCTGAGGCAGTGTGAGGGGGCCTTTTTGGAGAGCAGCCCTGGGCAGACCAGGGCCCAGTACGGCCTGAAGCTCCTGTGCGGTTGGCTGCCTTTCCTGACCATTAATCGCTACTAAGTGTCATTACTGCTAATAAAATTAACCGACTTTATACTGGACTCCTGGGGCCATCAATCACAGGGTCTATTACACGAAATTAAAGAAACAGTGGCCTGTTGATGGGAGGAAAATGTGTTTGCCGAGCCTGGCTCACAAGTACAGCGTAGGGTGTGCTGGTACTGCACAGCTGTCAGAAGATGGTGATCAGGGACGGCACCCTTAATTAGACAGACTGACTCTCAGCCTTGACATTGTTCTACAGATAGGAGTGTCTCAAGTAAGAACAGAGATGACCACAGGGAGACTCTGGGGCCAGGCGCTGAAAAGCTCCCCAAATTCTCCCTCCCGTTTTCACCTCTGTTCCTCTCTATGGCTTTGGTTCATTCTTTTTCTCTCTCTTTGGACCAGCTTTCTATCTCTTGAGTTACGAGCCCAAAGAAAGAGAAAACAACTGTGTGCTCTCTTAAGTCAAAGAAAGAGAGAAAGCAAATGTATGCTCTCTTAAGTCAAATTCCAAATTCCCAGAGAAAGAACTGATTGGCCCAGCCTGGGTCATGTGATCCTCAGTAGTCCAATCAGCAGGCCAGAGCAGCAAGATCATATGGTATAAAATGGCCGACAGGGTGACCATGTAGATAGAAGGAACAGGTAGGCAGCCAACCCAACAAGTGTCTGAAAGAGTAATTTAAAGGGCTTAGTAATAAGCACTCAAAATGTGGTAGATAAGGGAATTCCCTGATGGTCCAGTGGTTAAGACTTGGCACTTTCACTGTTGGGCCTGGGTTCAATCCCTGGTCAGGGGGTTAAGACCCCACAAGCCACATGGCATGGCCAAAACAAACCCCGTGGTAGATAATATTATATAATAGAATATAAATTATACATTATATATTATTTAATATAGCTATAATGATATAAAAATAATAGCTATTGTTCTTATAATGGAATTTGATCCTTGAAGGATCTGCTGTCCTGTTGGCCAAAATTCCCATCATTCCCTGCTCATTCTCTCATCTGTTAATCACTACTACAAGGGAGATCCCAACTTCTGAAACACAAGAACTGCGTGAACAGAAGTTGCCCCTCACACCAGTCCCTGGTGTGGGGAGGAAGACATCTGAGGGGCTAGATGGCTGCTGCACCCTTTGCTCCTGCAGCCCCCAAGCTGCCCTCCACACCGGAAGTCAGTCAGGGTGGGGTCTCCTGGGCTGGAGTTGACATTGGGCTCTGCTCTGGACCTGCCAAGGGTCAAGCTCTAAGGGTTTCCTGCCAGACTGCAGGGAGGGGTTTGGGTGTAGACCTGGTGGACTGGAAATTTACCCATTTGCCCCCAGATTAATGATTAACGGGTCCCTGCCCTCACCCTGTCTGGGAGGGGAGCCCAGGGCCAGGCTGGGCCAGGAGGAGCCCGATAGCATCTGTCTCTCCTCGGGGGTTTCCGAGATTTGCTCCACACTGGGTTGGCTGCACCTGATGGATTTGGGATCTACGGGCACTTTCTGGGGGCAGCTGGGACCCGGCCAGGACCCACACCCTCCCTGGGGTAAACGGGGAAGGTTTACCAGATGTCCTGGCTGGGGCAGGTGGCTCCAAACAGGAGAGCTGTGCCCTTGGCTCTGTGGGATGTGCGCCTCTCTGACCACTCAGGGCTTGGCCACAGGGCTTGCCTTGGCTGGGGGCACTTGAGCACTATGGGGTGCAGCCCAGACCTGGCCACACAAGTGACAAGTGCCACATCCAAGCAGGAGCTTTAAGAGCCATCGCCTGGTTCCACCTTTGATCTTTTACCACGGCCACAAGGCCAGCAAATTCCAGAAAGGGGCTGATTCCTCCAGCCTGGGTGCCAGAATGATGTATATTTCACCCACTCCGAGGGCCACCAGGGTACAGGACAGTATATATTTTGAACTGGGAGAAACATCTCATGGACCGCTTCTGGGCGGAGGGAGGGTGAGCTCTATTTGTAGTCCAGAGGGCATGGGTTCGATCCCTGGTGGGGGAAATAAGATGCCGCGGGGCACAGCCAAAAAAAAAAAAAATCACTGTAGTCCCCACCTTGCTGCTGATCTGCTGTAAGACTCGTTAGTCACTGCCTCTTTGTAAAACCTTTGTTTCCTTATCTGTACAAAGGGAAGACTCTGCCCAGGTTAGAGAGTAAAACATCTTGCAAGAGGAAAGAGTTTTGAGAAACTCCAGCTAGCAGGAAAGTGAAACAGCAAGTCCCAGGCCCTGTGGTTAGTAACTTTTCAAATAATCCTCCCAGCAGCCCCAGGAGGTAGCGAGGATCACACTTTCCATTTTCCAGAGGAGAAAATCAGTGCTTCTAGGTTACACAGCTAGGAAGTGACGGGCTACTGGAACGTGGCAGCCTGACGTCAGCATCCATGGACTTCAGATATAGTAGAGCAAGGAGTCTGGAGCTGGTGGCCTGATGCAAATATACTTCCTTCATGTTCACCCACCTGTCAGTCCATCCACCCATCCTTCCTTCCTCCCTTCACCTCTCCATCCTTCCACCTTTCCATCCATTCAGGTATTCCCTAAGTATCTTTTTGTAACAGGCATGGAGTGGCCAGATGATTAAAGATCTCTCTGGGGATTATGGAAACAAGTTAGGTTGGCATGGCATTAGTTGGGCAGCAACCTAATGTAAGGGAGAGAGGGATACCAGAGAAACTGGCTGGACGTCTTCTTCCTGTTGACATCCCTCTGCCTGCCTCTCTTAGGAACATACAAGCCAGGCAGCAGCCTATGCTATGTGCAATGTTTCCCAAACTGCCCAGATCCCCAAAGCTGCCCAGGGAATGTGGAAAATATACAGATTCCCAGGTCCTGTTCCAGACCAAGAGAAGCAGAATTGCTAAGTATAGATCCTGGGCATCTGTATTTTTAATAAGCACCTCAGACGATTTTTCTGATTGGGCAAGTTTGGGGAATAAGGTGGGTAAGAAGAGCAGAGACTTTGGCTTCTGGAAAACTTGGGTTTGAGATCTTGCACTAGCTCTTGTTATAAGCACCTTGGTTTCCTGCTCTGTAAAATGGGGGCATGACCCCATGGGGCCAGCCTCCCTCCTAGAAGGGCGAATAGTACAGCCCCCAGGAAGGCCCTTCCACTCACCTGCCCCACATTCTTAGGGATTGTCATCCTTCCTCCTCCCCTGTCACGACCCAAGGGTCACTGGTCTCCCTTCTTTCTTGCCCCCTCTAGCCTAACCGGGCGGGAGGTCCTGACACCCTTCCCGGGTCTGGGCACCGCCCCTGCCCCAGCACAGGGTGGGGCCCACCTGAAGCAGTGTGACCTCCTGAAGCTGTCCCGCCGGCAGAAGCAGCTCTGCCGGCGGGAGCCAGGCCTGGCTGAGACCCTGCAGGATGCCGCACACCTCAGCCTGCTCGAGTGCCAGTTTCAGTTCCGGCATGAGCGCTGGAACTGCAGCCTAGAGGGGAGGACGGGGCTGCTCAAGAGAGGTAGGGAGGCGGGCTGGGAGGAGGAGGGCTGGGGGGAGGACTGAGAGGAGGAAAATGAGGCCTAGCTTTTCCCTGTTTGGCGGGGGCAGGGGAGCAAGGAGGACACAAGAGAGGAGAGGAGGAGCACAACCCATTCCTGGAAGAGCCCACAGATGAGATGGGTGGTCCCCCAGTCCCTTCCCTCAGCCTCCATACACACACACACACACACACACACACACTCACACATTCACACACACTCACACTCACAAAGGTATGAGAGCAGTTAAGGAGGGATGGCAGTTAATAGCTGGCCAAGTGACATGACACAGGCCAACAACAGACTTCATTTGTTCATTGACTCACCTGCTTCTTTGTTGGTCATAAGCATCAGTCTGTCCCTCCCTCCTTCCCTTCCATTCCCACGCTCCCTCCCTCCCTCCCTGCCCGCCCCGTGTCTCCACTTGGCCATCACTTCACTAAGCATCTGGTGAGGCTCTCCATGAGCCAGGCACTGTGCTGGATGCTGGAGATATGGAGCCAAACAAGACCCCATCTTCCCTCAGAAAGCATTCAGCTCAAGTGGGGGAAAAGGTCATCCTTTGACAGAAAAGGGAGCGATGGTGGATCAGAGCAGCCCACCACCTTTTAGGCAACTGTTCCCCGTGGCTGGGAGCGTCTA
>NW_020174923.1:16676850-16753379 GCF_003031525.2 Neophocaena asiaeorientalis asiaeorientalis
CCCCAGGTATATCAGAGAGCAGGTAGAAGGTAGCGAGCTCACAGGGGAGGCCAGCTCTGGGCTGCACCCCATGGTGCAAGCGTTGTGATTGTTTTCAGAGGATCAGGGGCTCAGAAACGGGTTGGTCCAACTTGCTCACACATCAGCTTGGAGTCAAGATCAATGGTTTAACCCAGCTTCGCCACTCGCCAGATGCCCATGTCACTTCTCTCTGCATCTGTGTTCTCACCTGTTTAGTAGAAGGAGAAGCCCCTGTCCTGCTGCCCTTAGAACCTGGGCACACACTCCCTTGGGAATTGGAAGTTCCATTTAAACAGCAACTTGCATGCTGAGTTTAAAGGGCAGGTGACAGGGAGGCTGCCCTGAGCTGTGCCCTCAGGTTCACAGGCCCTTCATCCTGCTCGCCACAGTGGCCCCACCACCCACTCTATCCTCAGAGGGCAGCAGACAGCCCCTGAGCCCACTCTCCTCCTCCCTCCCGATCCCCCCGGGGCCCGGCCCAGGTTTCAAGGAGACGGCTTTCCTGTACGCGGTGTCCTCGGCCGCCCTCACGCACACTCTGGCCCGGGCCTGCAGCGCCGGGCGCATGGAGCGTTGCACCTGTGATGACTCTCCAGGCCTGGAGAGCCGGCAGGCCTGGCAGTGGGGCGTGTGCGGCGACAACCTCAAGTACAGCACCAAGTTCCTGAACAACTTCCTGGGGCCCAAGAGAGGAAGCAAAGACCTGCGGGCACGGGTAGACGCCCACAACACCCACGTGGGCATCAAGGTGAGCACGTTCCCGGGTGACCCAAGCCCTTCCCAGCCAGAGTGCAGGGCTGGGGAGCGAGGTCTCTAGGCCATTATCCGCCCTGCCCCCTAGCACACCCATAGAGCCGGCCCAGGATGAACCGCATCCTTGCAACCAACATTCCTTGGGCATCCATTCTGGACCATTACCAGGTACCAGGAAGTAGAGAAGGATCCTGGGCATCACTGTCGGCTGGGCAGCAGGTGGGAGCTTGGCTCAGATGGGGCCTTGGTGAGGCAGAAACGTGTTTGGAGAAGGGTCTCCATTCCAAGCACTGGCCTTCCTGGAGGTCCTAGAAGCCGAGGTAGTTTGAAAACTGATCTGGTACAACCCCTGTCCCTTCTCCATTTTACAGATGGGAAGACAGAGGAGGCCCAGAGAGGGGAAGGAACTTGGCTGAGGTCACACAGTAGTGGGAGGGAGGGAGGGTAAAAAGTATCTAGGTCTACTCAGACCAGAAAGCTGGGAGAGGCTAGGCCTCCATTTCTTTAAGAAATTGAGTTCTGTGTTCTGTTTCCTTATCACTGAATTTGTGTAAACCAGGGCTGCTGTGCTCAGTTGTGCAAGCTGTCTGCTCCACAAGGACTTTGGGCCAGGGGAGGAGCTGGGGCTAACATCCGGCCCACACTGCTCTCACCAAGATGTGAGGACCGTCTCTGCCCAGAGGAAGGGGCGCCTAGAGCTAGTTTGCACTAAGGTGCCACGTGGGCCAGCTAGAGTCTTATCTGCACCCCCCATGGGGACCTTCCCCTGTCTCTTTCCCATCCTCCTGTTGTTCCCCAGCCAGGGTTGGTGCTCTAGGGTCTGTGGGCCCGGGTCTCTGACCACGCCTCCCTTCTGCCTCTCCTCGCAGGCCGTGAAGAGTGGCCTCAGGACCACGTGTAAGTGCCACGGCGTGTCGGGCTCCTGCGCCGTGCGCACCTGCTGGAAGCAGCTCTCCCCATTCCGCGAGACAGGCCAGGTGTTAAAGCTGCGCCACGACTCAGCCGTCAAGGTGTCCAGCGCCACCAACGAGGCCTTGGGCCGCCTGGAGCTGTGGGCACCAGCCAGAGCAGGCAGCTCCACCAAGGGCCCGGCCCCACGGCCTGGGGACCTGGTCTACATGGAGGACTCACCCAGTTTCTGCCGGCCCAGCAAGTACTCACCCGGCACAGCGGGCAGGGTGTGCTCCCGGGAGGCCAGCTGCAGCAGCCTATGCTGTGGGCGGGGCTACGACACCCAGAGCCGCCTGGTGGCCTTCTCCTGCCACTGCCAGGTGCAGTGGTGTTGCTACGTGGAGTGCCAGCAGTGCGTGCAGGAGGAGCTTGTGTACACCTGTAAGCATTAGGCCCCCTGCCCAGTGTGCCAGCTGGACTCTGCCAGGACCTCGCATGGCACCGGGCCACCTCGACGCCACCCAGATGTCCAGCCAGCCCCCCGGGCAGGTGCACGCAGCGTGTATGCACTCACCCACGTGCATGCCAGTGCACATGTGTTCCTCTCCCCACTGGGTCCCATCAGCCTTCCCCTCCCTCAACTCAAAAGGTGGGAGCCCCACCCCTGAACCCAAGGGTCCCCAGCCTTGTTGAGGACTTGGAGTGGGAGGGCAGAGTGGGAAGGATGTGGAGGGAAATAAGGGAGGCCAAGAGAAGGGCAGGACTGAGGTTTTGGAGAGGAGACGGGGTGCATCCCGCCATCTCGATTCCTGGGATTAGTGGCCTAAAGCCAGCAAGATGTTGGGAGGTGAGCTTCTGGGCCAGGAAGGCTCAGGGAGGCAGGGTCAGTCAGAAGCAAAGGCCGGAGTCTGCCTGGGATGGGTCAGTCCAGCTGTAAGTGTGACCGGGGGTCCACTTGTGCTGTGAGGCCCCAGTGCAGCTGGCATTCGTGATACACAAGACTTGGTTTATGAGTTCTGATTCGGTTACGTTTGTACACTCACAGCTACTCATCTAATTAAGATTTTTACCGGGGCTAGCATTATAGGTGTGGGAAAGTCTTTGCTAAGCCTGGCGCCTTGGGGGACCCCTTCATTTACTAATGGTCCGCCACTTTGGCTCTTACCTGAGGAAGAGAAGTGACTGCTAATTCCCTCTGATCCTGTGGACCTTTCCATTGCTGCCTACTGAGGCCCTGAGAGGGAGGAGAGAGAAGATGGTACATACACACGGGTGCACACAGGCACCCCCCCACACACATGCATGCACACCCCTTGGACCTGCCAGGCTGAGGGCTCTCATTCAGTGACACACACCTCTCTGGTTCAGGATCAAGACCTTGCAGGTGTCACTTTGCTGGAAGCTGTGTGCTTTCCCAGAGCAGAGCCCGATGCCAGCCGGGAGGAAGTGACCTCCTTCGGGACGCCCTTGGCTGCTTTGCTGGCCCTGCCGCACCCTCTGTCAGCTTCCTTTCTCCCGGAACCCAGAGTTGCTGACCCTTTGCTGAGACAGGAAACTCTTCAGAATCAGCCGAATGCTGAGAAACCATCTGTGCAGGCCCAGGAAGAAGCCCCCGGGGCTCCCCGTGATCTCCAAGGGTGAGGAGAAGCTGCCCCGTCTTCGGTGGATCAGGCAGCCTCCAGAGGGATGCTGGAAGGATCTTTGGCAGCAGAGGCTCTGATGAGAAGCCAAATTGACCTGAGGCCCCTCCCGAGAGTGACTTTGCTGACCCAAGCAGCTGGCCCACATCTTGGCAGGAAGAGAAAAAGGACAGAGGGCTGTTTCCCTAGTTTCTTCCACTCCCCAACCGCAAGGAGACTTTCTCTCTGCCAGCCCGCTCTATCCTCCTCCTCTGAGACCCCAACCCTACCTCCACCCTGGCTCAGCCCTAGGCATAAGGCAGCAGGAAGAGGGCGCCCAGTCCACCAACATGCCATCTGCATCCAAGTCCGTGGCTGGCAGTGCCGGGGTGGCAGGAAGATAAAGGGTAGCCTCTGAGGGACTGTGGCCACAGTCGGCCACTAACACTGACCAGGCCAAGGGCACGGGTCAGGCTCTGAGGGCCCCTCGGCCTGTGAGGTCTTCCCTGTGCAGCCATCTCCCCTCTTCTACTTCCCTGTTCCCACCCCTTTCTCTTCCAATTGCCCCCAAAGGTCCACCTCAGCCCCGCTGGGGCCCCTGGGACCAGTGACCACGGACCTCTCCTTCTACAGCTTTAAGGGAAACACTCACAGGGTATTTTTTTTGTCTACCTCGCATATATAGTTTTTAGGGCAAAAGAGAATAATTTATATAGCTAAGATATATGAGAAAATATTTATGTTATTTATATAGTTTCTATATTTTATGGGCAGCTGCTCTGGGGCTTGTGTATTCTGCTGGAAGCCGTCTATCTGGGGAGATGCAGCTGCACTGACTGGGGCGCCCACCCAGCTGGACACCAGGTGGCCGGGGAGAAGGTCTTGTGGGCTCCGTGTCCCTTGACGCGGTCTGTCCCAGAGCTCGTGAGCAGCATCCCTTCTGCACAAGAGCTCTGATGGGCTTGATCCGGATCCTCCTTGTAAAGTCGTTGTAAATTCTCTGCTCTTCTGGGTCCCAGGCCCCCTCTTCTGCTCTGGCCAAACTTGTCTTGCTCATGGTAATAATGATGACAAGGACGACCACACTTTGCATTTGTAAAGCACTTTTGATCTTTGGAAACACTTTTGTCCCTTTAATCTCACTTGATTTCCCCATTATCCCTGTGAGGTAGGGGCGGCTACATAACTGTGCCCATTTTACAAGATGCGGCCCAGAGATGGAGGTCTGTGTTCAAAGTCACACTGAAGAGGTTCTTTCAGTGAATATTTATTGAACTTTAACCTGGGCCAGATTATGGGTGCTGACTTACCCAGAGCCTGGGAGCCCCAAGTCTGGATCCACCCTGAGTCCAAGAACCCAGGGATGCGGCTGCTTCCCTGGCTGTGTGCGACCCTGCCTTTTGGATCTCGGCAGCATGTCAGCATTTCCTGTGTCTCAGGGGCTGGGACTGCCTGAGAGGCCTGGAGAGATGAGGACCCCGTAGACGCCACTCCAGGGGCCCCACCACTGGGCCCTCCCTCCTTCTGCCCACACTGCCTGAGAGGGTTGGGATACGACAGCCAGCCCACAGATGGGCTTTGTTTGCTCTCATCTGTGTTTTTCTTTTAAAAATGATCTGTCTTCAATTGGCTTTCTGGCTTCTCTTGTAAAATCAGCTGCACTGGCAAATTGGTCCTGCATTCCCACCTTGGCCGCACTCAGCTGGAAAGAGGGACCCCTATCAGACAGGATGCACGGGGGCTCCCCAGTTTGCGAAGTACCTCCCACCTCACTTGTGCATGCTGCCGCCTGGCTCTTGTGGGCACATCATGTCTTCCCCTGGTCCAGATAAGCCCAGCTTCCCTGGTGTCCTCCACTGGCTGACAGAGCGACAGAGACACCCATGCCAACCCTGAAGATTATTTCTTACTTTCCAGAATTTCCTTTCTCAACAACCATGAACTTCAAAAGCTTTTGTCTCAGCACATTTTAGAATCACAACCAGACCTATCGTATATCGAGCACCTGTTCTGTTCATCCATTCAGTCAGCGATGGTTTAGGGAGCTCCTACTGAGGGCCAGCCACCACCCCGGGTGCTGGGGTGCAGCAGTGAAGGAGACCAAGTCCCTGCCTCGTGGGGCTGCCACTCTAGCGGGAGAGAGAGAGAGACAATAAACCAATAAACCACGTGTCAGCTATTTGTACCTATTTTGTCTCGCTTTATTGCAATAACTCTGCGTATTGGACACGACCACGCCCATCTCATGGTCAAGGAAACGGAGGCTATGAGGTGTGAAGGCTCCCGAATGCCACTGGCAAGCTTTGGTCTCAGGATTAGAACACAGAGCTGCTGGCCTCCGAAGTATGAGTTCTTGCCTCCCCTCAGAAGTATGTAGCACGGGGATGGGTCATCCCATTCTATGGATTCTGGGGAAGCTGAGGCCCAGAGGAAAGAGGTGACCCATCCAAGGTTATATACCTGGTTGGACCAGGCCAGAGCCTGGGTCCCTTCCTGGAGATGACAAGTATTTTTAGTGCCCGCATCCTATGGCCAGCCATGCAGGTTGGGGTGGGGCAAGTTAAGGCAGAGCAGGAGCCTTCAGGGACTTACGGTTCCGTAGGAGAAATGAGACACACGGCCGTGCCTTTTTCATGCCTGAGCTCATACCCACTGCCTTCTAGAATCTTCTCCAATTCCTGGGTTTCTTCTCTGATGACTTAGCTCTGAGCAGGGGGGAGAAGCCATGCCTTTTCCTGATGGAATTCCTGTAGCAGGTGGGGAAGGCGTTTAGAGTAGAACTCGCGGGGGGTCAGGAAGGGAGATTTCCATTCTTGCAATCATGAGACAGCCTTGCTCCAGCCTCCCTGACCCGCCTTCCACCTTAGAGGCTCAGCAGTGCCTCAGCCTCCGTCTTTGCTGCCCCTGTGGGCCCCTCACCCCTGCCAGCCCCGCTCTGTCCTTGCTGGGTTCCCGGAGCTGTGGAACATGACTGTGGTGACCCCAAGTCCTGCAGCTCCTCAGATGGGCCCAAGGTTGATGACTGCCCAATGACTCCTAAAGACACGTGGAATGATCCCCTACATCCGATTTCCTTTGGGGAGATATGGTCACCGTCTGGCCAGCAAGCATGTCCTGCCTAAGCTCTGCTCTAGAAGAAAGGCCAGAGGGATGACCTGTGATCGGAGTGGGGACATTCTGGAGGGACAGTGGCAGTGGGGTCCCCTGCCTACCCCAACCCTCCCCTTTCACTTATTTTATTTTTAAAAAAGTTTATTTACTTTATTTTTGGCTGCATTGGGTCTTTGTTGCTGCACGCGGGCTTTCTCTAGTTGTGGTGAGTAGGGGCTACTCTTCGTTGCGGTGCGCGGGCTTCTCATCGCAGAGGCTTCTCTTGCTGTGGGGCACGGGCTCTAGGTGCGTGGGCTTCAGAAGTTGTGGCTCGCGGGCCCTAGAGTGCAGACTCAGTAGTTGTGGCGCACGGGCTTAGTTGCTCCGTGGCATGTGGGAATCTTCCCGATGAGGGATCGAACCTGTGTTCCCTGTATTTGCAGGCGGACTGTTAACCACTGCGCCACCAGGGAAGCCCCGACCCTCCCCCTTTCATTTCCCACTCTTTACTTACACATCTCACACCTGGTCCCTCCGTGGAAATGCTCACTCAGAGAACACTGACTGGCCACCTAAAGAGTGTGTCAGGAACGTGCCGGGGTGCCGTGGTGACAAGACTTAGGCCCGGCCTTCACGGAGTCACAGACAAAGAGACAGACAAGGAGTGAGATCCCTAGTGGTTAAGCACTGTGACAGGCGCCCGACTACACCGAAACCCTTGCGCCATCTCCATGTATTATCTCATTTAACTGATATGGCAACCCTAGGGGTACATACAACCGCGACCCCATTTTATAGAGGAGGAAACTAAAGCTCAGAGAGGCTCCCTGCCACGCCCAAAGCCCTACAATAAATAGCAGGGCTGAAAATTAAACGGCCTCTTCATGCGTCTTCTCCCACAGTGCAGAGCACAGTTTGCGCTAAGGCCTGGACCCCAGGGAGCAGGCGGCATGGGGGAATTGCAAGGATTCAGCCCGGCCGGTGGCATCTTCCTGCCTCTCCCTCGGGCCGCCTACTTCTCATCTTCCTCTCCTTCCCTCTCCCTCTCTCTCCTCCCCGCATACCTGCAGAGCTGAGGCTGACAGCCTCTTGGGTGTCTTATCCCCTCTACTCCCATCCGTCCTCGAGTCCCCAGGGGCTGTGGGGCCCACATTCCTCCCTGGCTCCCTCGGGCCCATTAGAGTGTTTACGCTGGAGCCATCCCAGGGGAGCAGAGCCCGGGCACTCCCACCCCGCCCCCCACCACGGAGAGCAGACAGTTGCGAGGCGGTGGCTGGTCAGAGCCGCAGGAGAACCTGACCCAGTGTCCGAATTCCTGCCCCCACTGTCCGAACAAATCCCGGGCGGCCAACGGTAGCCCCTGGGGTTGCCGCACCCCTTCCCGCACAGCCCCTCCCCTGGCTGACAGGCCCTAATCTCAGCTGTCTTCCTGCAGCCAGCCCTCCAAGCCTGGGGTCACCTGACGCCGACACATTTTAATTCAGAAGCTGATTTCTGCTTGTTGGCAACATGTCATTTCTGAAATTGCTTTCTCTGCCCAGAGGCAGGAGATGTCAGAGCCGTGCAGGTGTTACAGTGGTACCGCCCCCCACCCCGCACCCAACCCCCCCAAGTTCAGGAAGGATTAAGGGGCGTGGGGGGCACACATTAGATCCTCAAGCTCTGCTTCTCATATTTCCCCAAGGGCCAGGGGGGCCAGGGATGGGGGATGATGGGAACAGCCTCTGCTTTCCTCTCCGCCCAAAGACAGAGGCCCAGACTTGGGGGAACGAAGTTGCTGCCGCTGCTGATACTGACAATATCAACAGCAGATCATTCTGAGCATGTGCTATACGGGGGCCAGGCACCCTTCAAAGTGCCTCTCACGCACTGTCACATTTGAATCTCATGACTACCCTCCAAGTCGGCGGCGTCCCTACTTTACAGCTGAGAAAATGGAGGTCCAGGGAGGTTAGATCACTTCCCTGAGGTCACACAACAAGCACGTAGCAGAGCTCAGACTCAAACCCAGTGAGAGCAACAGCTGGACTGAGATTTGGAGGTCTGGGAAGAGCTGGGCCACAGAGCCGGGGAGGACTTGGGGCCTGATTTCTCCTTTGCTTGCTTCATGGCTTGACCTAAATATCTTCAGTGAAATCTGCCTGCTCCCCTAACTTTCCCACTCCTGCAACCCCCAAAAGAGTTATTTGCTCCTTCTTTAAATTTTCGTAGCATTTTGCATATACCTGTACCTTGATTAGCAATTATCACAACACTGGCATCCTTCGTTTTATTGGATGAATGAAGGAAAAGATGAACAAATGAATTTATGACTCTTGCTCTCTGTCCTGTTGCCCCTTCTCCATTTCCCTCCCCAGCAGCACCTTACCATAACAGGCTTCCTGGAACCGTGTCCCTCCCTGACACACTGACTCCTCTCTAGCCACGCTCCCTGCTCTTTTCTCTTCTCCCTTTCCTTCCCCTCACTCCCTCTTTCCTCCCCTACCCAATCCCCAGAATCCCTGGCTGCCTCAACCACCAGGAACAAGGCCCTGCAGAAGCCTGAACCTGGAGTTTCCACAAGATGCGGGCTGCTTGCTGAATCCCCAGGCAGGGGATGAGCTAATCTAGCTGGAAAGCAGCCCACTGGTCCCCTGGTAAAGATGGTGCATGGGCCAACCCACCTTCCCCAACGTGGTCCTCACCACTCAGCTCTACCTGCTTCCCCAGGATGAATTTCTCCCTCCTGCCTCTCCCTCCAGCTCTTCAGAGGAACTATGGCTGTGTGTGCTTGACCCTGGACCGGGGCCAGAGCTAGGAATATGGCCAGATTGGCTGACGAGGAGAAAACTGTCCTGACCCACATCAAGCATTTGTTGCCTTGGTATCAAATATTAGCTTTAATCAAAAGACTTTCACAGCTATCATTTCATTTAGTGCTGGCATAAAACAGCATCAGGTGGAAGGGGTAAAGACAGAGAAGACCTAAAAGATCCATAGAACTTCAGACCTAATGGGTCCCTTCCCATTTTACAGAAGAGGAGACTGAGGCCCAAGGTAAGCAGCCATGGCAGCAATAACATCTGGGGCTACAACACTGGGGCCGGGATCGGGCAGGACCAGGGAGACTTCTGGAATATGATGATGCCCTGTTTCCTGAAACATGGCTCTTTGTTCTGTGATAACCTATCAAGGGGTACTATTTCTGTTCCAATTAAAAAATTGAACTTAAAAAATGAAATCATTTCACAGGATGGTCAAAAGTCCAAGAAGGGACAGGTGGCCTCTAAAAGTCAGATAAACAGGGAATTCCCTGGAGGTCCAGTGGTTAGGGACTCCGTGCTCTCACTGCCGAGACCCCGGCTTCAATCCCTGGTCTGGGAACTAAAATCCCATAAGCCGCACGGCGAGGCCCAAAAACAAAAGTCAGATAAACAGAATCCCTGGGTGAGCACTGTCTTGGGAGTTAGAGCCAAGCAGCCAAGTTAACTTTCTTCTCTGAGCCTCATTCGTGAAAACAAAGCAAAACAACAAAAAAGTCTGTATAGATATCTCTCAGAGAGAAAGAGCGATTATATACATAGAACTTCTACTATATGCCAGGCACTGTGCCGGGCCCTGGGAACGAAGCAGTTAACAAGACAGGCCTAGTCCCTGGTCCTAAAGGACAGAAGACAGATAAACAAGTCATCACTGTTTGGTGTGATGAAACTGACAGCCCTGGGCCTCAGGCGGCTGAACTCAGTGGCTGGGGAACAGGAGTAGGAGAGCAGGACGACTTTCCACGGTATCCCTTGTTGTGGCTTTTGGATTTCGAATCATGTGAATGCATTGCTTACCCCCAAATAAATAAAACTAAAAACGGAATAAAAATAAAGTGTAATGAGGGTTAACAAAGGGTAAGAACAGGCTGCTGATGGGACCCCTGAGTCGGGGTTGTGAGCAGACCTGGCCAAGGGGAAGTGAGACAAGGCTTCCCAAAGGAGTGATAGCCCAGCTCCAGCCTGAAGCTTAATGGGGTCTTGGCCAGGTGAGGAGTTTGAGAGGGAGGGGGATGCAGGTGTCAGCGGGAAGGTTACGGCAAGGGGTGATAAAAACAAACTTGCAGGGTCATTAGAGGGCGTCTCTAGAAAGTGACTGGCACGCAGGACGTGCTTAATGCATGGTAGCCACTGCTATTATTATTCCCCAATTATAGTTGCTACCGTTGGCAGGGGCTAGGGAGAGGGGCCCTCATGCTGCCGCTGGCTCTGACATATTCCTGGGCATCTAGGGGTCCCATGGTGGCAGGAACTCCTGGCACTGCTGCAGTATGTTACGGTTTACATGCACCCAGCCCTGGGGCAGGAAGGCAGAGAGAAGGCCTAAACTCAGGGCACATGGTGCAGGGGGAGGCCTTGGAGCTTCTGGAATCCGCCCCGCCTAAGACACAGCACCCAAACAAGCCCAGACTGTCTGACGCAGGGGACAGCTGCCCAGGTTGTTTCATTTCACGTCACAGACCAAGAAACCTCCCCAGGCTGGGAAGAGAAGGGACGGAATCCCCTCCCAGCCTCAGGCTCAAGGCGGTACATAGCATAGCAAATGAGAACCAGTGCTATGAGCACGGATAACGCGCTAACAACCATCCTCCCAGGAGCGAGGTACTAAGATTACTACCCCCATTTTCCAGATAAGGACGCTGAGGCGTGCAAGGGTTAAGGAGCCTTCATGAGGTCACGTGATCAGGCTTTGACCCCGCCCCCCCCAGGCGGCCTCTTAGCCCCTCACAGGCCCTGAAGCAGAGCTCCCATATCTCAAATGTTCTCTGCTTGTCTGCTTAGCGCGTCCCTGCAGCAGGAGAAGACCATTTCCTCCAACTCAGAGAGCCCACTAAACATAACTGAAACCTTCTTTGTGTCCTGGTTGTAGAACCCATGATGACAGCAATAAAATTGTGAACATCTGATTCCCAGGGAGGCCAGATGGTCAGGAGCTGACTCCATCTAGATGCAGGATGGCGGGGGTGGGGGTGGGGGGTGGTATGCTGCTCATTTAGAGGTGTTCCCTTCCGAATCAGGCCCCGTGGGGCAGGATGGCCTCAGCCCAACAGGAAGTGTGTCCCTCAGGAGGGGGCTCAGCATGTCTGTCCCGGTGGCTGGGGGCCAGAGAGGAAGAGCCTTGACCCCAGGAAAGCCATGCAGGTGACCATGTCCCCTCTCTCCACGGTAGAAAGTGGGAGTCACATCTTGACCCACCGCTTCGACATGGCCTTGTCAGAGTTCAGTCAACCGTCACTGGTCATGGCCTCCAGCCCCTGATTGGCTACATGGACCTCTGACCTCTGACTCCTAAGGGCTAATGAAGACCTCTGACCTCTGTGTTCCTGGTCCCTCCTCTCCCTGGCACTCACTTGGCCCGCATCATTCAGGCCTGGGTGGTGGTTATGAGTGCGTGTCCTTTCTTCTGTTCCAGACCCTGGACAGAAGGGTCCCACACAGCTAGCATCTCACTGACTCCTGAGCTCGGCCTTTGACATTTGACCTTTAGACAGAAGAAGAAGGCCTCTGTGAGCAGCCAGACGCCGGCCTTGCGATTAGGATGGGTGTTCTTTATTGATGATGGACCTCTCTGTTCCATCATTTTTACACTGTCAAAACAGTTCAGTAATACTAACACCTACATCGTGAGGGTTACATGCGTTGATATGAGAGCTTGGAACGGAGTCTGGCTCATTGCAGCTCTAACGAAGCAATAGCTGCTATTATTATTATCATCATCATCACCATTGCTATTGCTATAAGACTGTGCCCCAGTCTCCTGGGCAGCCCCTCTCACACCTCCTCAGCCCCACCGGAGTCTCCATCCCTGCGGTCCTGCCTGTGTCTGCTGTCTGTCTTTTGTCCCCGTTCCTCCTCTCTCTCCCCTCCCCTCGCTGCTATCCCGCTGCTCCCGCAGCCCTTGGCTGGCTAATAACACTACTGTCAACTCAGATTAGAGCCCGTTACGTCCCTTCATCTCGGCTTAACATTTTTGTGGTTTCCCAGCTCTGCCTAAAGTGCTCCACGAGAGGCAAGGGCTGCCCAGCTGGAGGAAGCTTCGGGAGGAAGAATGCAGGTCTGTGAGTTGCCCAGGTGGCTTTCCCGGATTCCTGCCCATCAGAGATGCGACTGGAGTTGGCAGAGGTTGGGGGTGGGGTGCCCAGGAGGAGCGACTCCTCTGTGGGCTGCGCTCAGGACACCAGGGAACTGGATGTCTTAGAATCTTGGCCCCATTGCCCTGGGGTAGACTCCCAGCCCAGTGTCCCGTGACAGACAGAACCACACTGAGGACTGTGTCTTGGTCACTCAGTCTGAGAAGTGTCCCAGAGTTGCGAAATTCTGCACCTGGGAGGTTCCCAGCAAAACCACTGGGCCCGGCCCTCACTCTGGGGTCCAGCTCCTTCGGCCACTGGTGTGGCTTCTCCGCTCAGACCTTCTCAGACCTCACCACTGCCTTCCTCAGGCCCAAGCTCCAGGGATCTGACCGGCCACAGGGAACACTAGGGAGGCTCCCAGGAAGTGACAAAAGTGGGCACAGAGGAATGGGAGGGGGCTGAGCATGACGAGGAGGATAAGAGGACAAACAACCACTCTGGTGAGTGCTTTCAGAGCCTGCAGTCTGGCCACGGCCCTTAATTCCCACAACCGCCCCCTGGGGTAGACACTCCTGTCACAGCTCTACAGGTGAGGAAACCGAGGCACAGAGATAGGAAGTGCCTTGCCCAAGGTCACACAGCTGGAAGGGGAAAAGCAGAATGGGAACTCAGGTTGGTCGGTCTCCATTGCAGAGCATCTGACGACGAGAGACAGAAGGAGGGCCCCCAGTGGAGTCCGGGGCTCTCTCTGGCTAGGCCCAGCCCCTAGCAGATCTGGGTGCAGAGCCCTGACCTTCCATGTCTGGGTTGTCCCTGCTCTGTGACTCAGGTGTGACACGTTCACGATCACAGCTGGCTTTTGTGTAGGGCGTTCCCACTTACAAAGCATCTCCCATGGCTCTTCTTCCTTTGTCGACCCCGCCCCCACCAACCGTAGTTCACAGGGTAGATAGAGACTTATCCCCTTTTCCAGATGAGGAAACCAAGGCTCAGAGAGGTGAAGACCACCTTGCCAAGGTCACAGGTGGAAGGTGACTGAAGCAGAGCTCAATCCAATGTGCAAAGTAGAGACACTGCACTCCGGTTTCCCCACCCTCTGCAGAGTTCCCAGCTGTGCTGCCCTGAGAGCTGAGAGGCTTCCCGTGGGTACCCGAGCAAGGGTGGGATCTCATCTGGGGCCCTCAAACCTTCTCCTGTCCCAGCCCATCAGTTCAGTCGGGAGGACCTCAGCTTGCCTGTAGAGAACGCCAGGGGGAAAATTGCCAGGAAATATCTCCCATTCCACTCATCCCAACAGCCTTCCCACTGGAAACGTCCTCACAGGTGGCCCCATCTCGCCCTGCCACCAGGTCCCAGTCCTTCTTTGTGCTCTGCTCCCATGGGCCAGAGGGCCGCTCTCTGCAGCGGCTTCAGGGACCCCAGAGCTTTCTTGGCTCTAAATGAAACGGTCTCTGTTTTTAGTGAAGGTTCATTCCAGTCCTCAGGGTTTCTTGGTGGGTGGACATTTCACACCCTTGCTTGAAAACCTTGGCTGTTTATCTCCAGGCGAGCACCTCAGCCCTTCCCCGCCCTCCCGGTCCAGGCCTCTGGGCCCTGCTCAAAGTGCCCCACACCCCATTCAGCTGAGCCACTTCACCTCTCCCTGAATGTGGCCCATTTTCCCACCTCTGTTCCTCTGCCATCCAGTCCTGCTGAGAATGACTCTGCTACCTGTGTCCACCTGACTCAGTCCTGCTCAGCCCTAAAGACTCAATTATAAACTTCCAACGCTCCCCAGAGTGAATCACTCTCTCCTCTTAGCCCCGCCCCCACCATCAGACTGCTTTTTCTTTTCCATTTGCACCAATCACCCTTCACTGTGGGCAACTGTGTGTCCACCTCTCTCTTTCTCTCCCCCACTGGACTGTGAGCTCCTTGTAAACAAGGCCTGACTCTCATCCATCTCAATTCCTGAAAAAGTTCTTCCCTTTCTTCCTTCCTTCTTCTCTCCCTCTCTCTTCCCCTCTGTCCTTCGATACATATTTTTCAGTCTTGCAATGTGCCAAGCCGGGTGCTGGGGGTTCAGAGGTGAACAAAAAGACACAGTCCTAGTAGTCATGGAGTTTACAGTTTAGTGGAGGCTGTAGGTGGATAATCAAATACGCATACAATTAATCAAAAGATTGATTAGCACTGTGGTAAGTGGTCTGCTGAAGACGCATGCAGGGTTATACGGGCCAGGACTACCTGAGCTTTCTTAAGAAGCACCTGATGGTGAAGAGCAGGTTGCCACCTTCAAATCTTTCCTAGCACTCCAGCATCCTGTTGGTTTGACTCAGAACATCCGTGTGGCTGGTGTAGTTTCAGCTTGTGGTCCTTTATGAACCCCAGATCCTTTCTATTTATTCTTGCTCAGACTCATTCATTCCCCTCACCTGGCATTTCTAGGGGATCTACTAGCCCGGTCTAGACTAGCTCAGTGGGACGGTGTATGGGAAATGCTGGGAAGGCCAGGGCCTCTTTGACTTGGACCAGTCTTGACCTACACATCATTTGTGGGATTTGCTCACCATGCGTAGAGGTGAGAACAGCATCAAATTTGAAGTTGAGGTTAGAAGCCTGAAGAAATCAAACTGGAGATGCTCTGGCTTCTAGAGGCTGGGAAAAGAGAAAGAAGCAAGGAGGCTAATTCATTCTCCTGGGCAAGGGCATCTCCTCAGAGCCCAGTTGGCCACACAGGGCTGTGGATCCCTAGTGGAGCCAGATAATGGACGTCATGCTTCCAGGGTCTCCGTGGGGGCGGAGATGGCTTAGTGGACATCTTTGTCGAGACACACATAGTGAAGACTAGCACAGCTGGATTGGCACAGCTGGCTGCCTCGACACCACCTGCCTATAGTCCGTCTGCCTGTGGCACTCAGCAACCCACTCCCCACTCGTGCCTTGGTTTGTCCTGGTGACTCCAGACCATGGTTCTCACCTACATCCATTCTTCATGGCCAGTGAATTGGCTCCGAAGATTTGCAGATTGCTCCAAATGATCATTATGCTTCTTAGGTGCAAACTTTCTATCATCCACACAAGCAACAAATGCTCACTGAACACCCATGCTGTTCAAAACACTGTCGGGTTCAGTGGCATAATGAAGTCACCCTGGCCTTGATTCCTCTAAGCTAATAACCCCAGTTCCCTTAGCCTCAATACTTTAGGTATAAAGAGGAGAATTAAAGATGTAGCCCCCATCCTCAAGGGACTTACAACCCCATGGGACTAACCACATGGCGGCCTGATTGCTGAGTCCCTTTACTTCTCTGGGCCTTGGGTTCCTGCTCTGTAATAACGAGGAGGGTCAGACTCCCTGACCCTGAGTCCTTGCCAGGCTCATATAATTCCAATGTAGGTTCTACACTTAAGGTCACTGGGTGATGTGCAGGAATCATTTAAGTCCCCCTAAGACAGGGGCCAGGAAACCTACCAATTGGATAATTAGGCTTGCCCCGACCCCTCATCCCTTGAGGAAGCAGATGTGGACCTCAGCTGCACTCCCCGCAGGGGCGGAAGCGCCGGGCGCCGCGGGGGTCCCCTGGTGGAATGTGGCCATGGTGGGTGCTGGGACGGAGGGCTCGGCTGACAGATCTAAGGCTGCCGCCTGCCACCAGGTCTCCATAGGGCGGCCTCCCTCCTGTGGAATGACGAGCCCCACTCCCCCCTACCTGGCGTTTAATCTTTAATGCAGCCCCAGCTGCCCTGGGGCAGGACCCATCAACCCACCCGCTCTGATAAAAGCGATAATTAGCTCTTTTTCAAGTTTTCACTTCTCCCCCACCTTCCACTCTGATGTGTGAGCATTGGGAGAATTCCAGCTAATGGGCCTGCCCTCAGCCAATTCTCGGGCCCATGCAGGCCGGAATGCGCGGGGTCATTAGCCGGGCCTCCCGGGCAGGGGCCTGAGCTCGGACGTGCTTGCCTGCCCGCTCTGGGGCGTCCCAGCCACCGGGGAGAGGGCCCGGCCTCGGCAGAACAGACCTGCCCAGACCTGCTGGATCCCACCTTCCTCAGCAGCAGCCCCTTCCTGTACCTCGACAGAGCCCACTGGGAGGTAGCCTCAGGCTCCCACGGGGCCAGGCCGAGAGGACACGGGACCATCCGTCCCCAGGCATTGCCCTGCTTCCAGGGCAGGGAGCCCAGCCTGGGTTCAGCTGCCGGTCAGTGCGGAGACTGCTGGTTGGGATCCCCCCGGCTCCGCCCCGTCAGTGGCTTATAATAACTAACTTGTGCGCGGGGCCTGTCCCTTACGAAGTGCTTCCAGATCGCTCAGCTCAGAAGCAGCCGCGGCCGGCCGAGGGCTTAACCATGCAGGCTCAGGAGCTGCACCCCAGGAGCATGGGGCGATTCTGGCCAAGCTCCTTTTCTCTTCTTCTCCGACCAGCCCAGGTTAATGCCCACAGACTCATTGGTCACCTAGTGCCAGAGGCTGCCAGCACCTAGAGCCACGGGGCCTCCACCACTAATGCCACAGGGTCACCAGCACCCAGATTGCCCATGGCTACCAACATCTAGAGCCACCACCTCCTAGGGTCATAAACAGGGCCACCTTCACCTGGAAACCCAGGGCTAACTTTGCCTGGTGCTGCTAACACCTGGAGCCACTTAGACCCACAGGACACAGGCACCTGGAGCCCCAGAAGGGCTCACCCAGGGCGGCCGTAAACTAGACCTTTCGAGTCACCATGTTGAGTCACCAATGTGTCGCGCATCCTTGGACACATACTGGACCGAGGAGCTTCGTAGTAAGCTCCTGATGGCACTTAGTGAACGGTTTTCCTCAGATGGGCTCTGGGAATATTTCCCTTCACTGACTCTGCTCGGCAATGAAATATCCCAGACACTCCTGGGCCACTTCTTCCACTGCCTGAACCGAAGGGCTCCTCGCCTACTTGGGTCCTGGATTCTCACTGTGAACTTTGCAGAGGGAAAAAAGAGGTAGCATGTGTCACATAGGTGGATCCTGCACACCCAGTGTCCATCCCTGAGTGGGGCCTGTTCAGCAAGGGAGAGAGTGCATGGCCTCCTAACGTGGTCCCCTCTTTTTCCAGAAAGTTCTTTGGGGAGTAGGATCAAAGGACTTCCTGGAGGAGGCAGCAGTAATGCCCCAGGGACAGAGCAGAACATTATCGGGGACTGGTCACTGGGACCAGGACCTCTCTAAATCATACCCTCTCCATCCCACCCACCCCAGGACCAGCCCTTCTCCACACTTTTCAGCCCTGGACAGTGCTGTGACCTTGCTGAGATACCCCAGGGAAGATGTGGGAAAGGACTTTTCTCTTTCCACCTCCCCACCCACCCCCAGCCAACAAATACCCAGCTTCAAAATATCACAAATGTACACAGAAAAAGTTTCAAGCTCTTAGCTGAAATCTTAGTGATTTTGATTTTAATGTACATTTTAATCCCGCTCCTAGGCATATATCCGGAGAAAACCATAATTCAAAAGGATGCATGCACCCCAATGTTCATTGCATCACTATTCAGAACAGCTAGGCCACGGAAACAACCTAAATGTCCATCGACAGAGGAGTGGATAAAGAAGATGTGGTCCATATATACAATGGAATATTACTCAGCCATAAAAAGGAATTGCAGAGAAGTGGATGGACCTAGAGATTGTCATATAGAGTGAAGTAAGTCAGAAAGAGAAAAACAAATATCGTTTGTTTGTGGAATCTAGAAAAATGGTACAGGTGAACTTATTGGCAAAGCAAAAATAGAGACACAGATATAGGGAACAAACTTATGGTTACCAAGGTAGGGGGAGAGGGAGGTGGGATGAACTGGGGGATTGGGCTTGATGTATATACACGACTATGTATAAAATAGGTAACTAATGAGATCCTACTGTACAGCACAGGGAACTCTACTCAATGATCTGTGGTGACCTAAAAGGGAAGGAAATCTAAAAAAAGAGTGAATATATGTATACGTATAGCTGATTCACTTTACTGTACAGCAGAAAATAACACAACATTGTAAAGCAACTAGACTCCAATAAAAATTAATTTAAAAATATAAAAAATAAAATTGTACGTTTGAAATAATTCCCATGTGGTGCCTTGGCCTGCTATCCCAAGTGTTTCCATTGCCAAGTTCAAGGGTTCCCCAGGAAGTGGGGTTCTCAGATCCTCTCCTCCCACTCTGGCCATGGTCCGTGCCCATGGCTGTTCTCATGAAACCTGGCCTCATCTCTGGTCCACCAGGACCTTCAGCCACCACGTGGTGTATGAGCAGGGCACAGGTGAGAACCGTGGGGAAAACAGGATTGGGGGAGAGTTAGCGATCAGGGCAAAGAGGAAAGTAAGAAGGCAGGTGGAGTGGAGAGACAGCCAAACAAAAATAAAAGTCATGCTGGGGGTTCTTGCCTTGTAGAACCTCAAAATTCAGGAGGCTCTAGTCAACCATATATTTCAACAGTAATACAAGAGCACCTAGCATCCTTCATGCATTGTAACCCTCCTACATTGCTGGTGGGAACATAAAATGGTACAGCTGCTTTGGAAAACACTCTGAATATTCCTCAAAATGTTAAACATAGGGTTATCATATGACTCACCAATTACACTCCTGGGTGTTTACCCAAGAGAACTGAAACATATGTCTATGCAGAAACTTACATAGGAATGTTCTAAGCAGCATTATTAGTGGAAAGCTGGAAACAACTCAGAGTCCACCAACTGGTGAATGGATAAATGATGTGGTCATTAGGCCATCAGAAAAAGAAGTACCAGGACTTCCCTGGTGGTGCAGTGGTAAAGAATCTGCCTGCCAATGCAGGGGACATGGGTTCAATCCCTAGTCCGGGAAGATCCCACGTGCTGCGGAGCAACTAAGCCCGTGCGCCACAACTACTGAGCCTGCACTCTAGAGCCTGTGCTCCGCAACAAGAGAAGCCACAACGAGAAGCCCGCGCGCTGCAACGAAGACCCAATGCAGTCAAAAATAAATTTACTAAAAAAAAAATGTACCAATGCGTGCTATAACATGGTGAGCCTCGAAAATATCCTACTGAATAGAAGAAACCAATCACAAAACACCATCTACTGAATGATTCCATTTATATGAAATGGATAGAACAGAAAAATCCATAGAGGCAGAACATAGAGTAGTGGTTGCCTAGGACTAGGGAGAGGAGGGAATGGCAATGATTGCTAATGTACAACCTCAACTCCACCTTCTACTAGTTCAAGGACCTTGAACAAGTCTCTTGACCTTCATGAGCCTCAGTTCTCATCTGTAAAATGGGCACACTGATCTGTGTGTTACACACACAGCACAGTGCCTGGAGTGTGTAGGCATCATTATCATTAGAGATGCTTCCTCCACACTGTCTTCCCATCATTTTCTATTTCTCAAGCCTCCTGAAGTGCAGTCACCCCTAGAGGAGAAGGAGAAGCATTTACGAGAAAGTCTTCCACCTGCTTCTCGCTGTCAGCTCACTCCTGCGTGATCAGCATTGCAGGGTGGGGAGACTATAGTTGTAGCTAATCTCTATCAGGCACTTTGGAAGGAGGTTTACATTTATTCTTTGTTGTTGTTCATTTCATCCCAGAAAAGTGGCCTGGGCTGGAACATCATTAATTAATTCATTGTTGACCACTATCTACAGGCCAAGCTCTGTGTTCCAGGATAGGGTTGGGACCAAGACAGTCCAGGGTCTGGCCCTCATAGGGCTTCTATTCTAGTGGGGGTGGTGATGATAGATAATAAAGAAGTAAATCTATAAAGAACATATTTTCTGATCAGCTATAATGCCATTAAAGTAAATCAAACAAAGGTGGAAGGGACTTCCTTATCTAGGTGTTCAAGGAAGCTTTCTCTGCAAAGCTGGCTTCTGAGCTAAGATAGGAGGAGGGCATTTGAGGCAGAGGGAACAAGCCTGGCACATTTAAAGAACAGCAAGAAGGCCAGGGTGGCTGTAGCTAAGGCAGCAAGTGGGAGTGAGCAAGGCGAGGTCCCGGAGTGGGCATAGGTCCTGCTACACACAGCGAGCAAGTCTGCATCAGGGACTTGATTTTTGTAGTGTGCTTGGCTGCCACAGGAAGGTTCTCTTAGATTTGCTGCGACAGGGAACCGAAAGGGAACAGTAGCCTCCCAAGGACTATATCTAGCATGGTGTCTCTTTATGCTTATGGCAATGAGGTAAAGGTTGAGTCATTCACAACAAATCTTTGGGTTTTCTCCGCAATGTCCAGCTGCCATGCACTGTCTCTGGGCTGGATGGAGCAAAATATTTTACCACTGAGATTCCTTTCGGTGCTTGCTACGGACGCAACTGGATAAGCAGCCTCCCTCCCTGAATGCTGTCCCATAAGCATCTTCCTTCTGGAGGGGCCACATAGAGCACATGAGGTTAGATGTCGCTTTTCCTTTGCCTTAGATCAAGTCCAGTCTTTGGCTGTGAGTTGCTTATGAAGAAATGGAGGTTCAAAGATGCCGACTTGTGCAAACCTTGTCAGAAATGAACGGTGGTGTCTGTACTGCACCGGAACAGGCATGCTCCTCACGTAGATGTAGGATTTAGAGTAATTCAGTGTACACCTAGATTGTGTGTGTGTGTGTGTGTGTGTGTGCGCGCGCGTGTGTGTTGTAAGACTGAGATGGGGAGAAAGAACGCCATGGCAGGAAGTTTTCACACGGCCGAGTTTTAACAACAAACAAAGAGCAGTTTGTGGCCAAGCAGTCAGTCTAGAGGGAAAAACAAACAGATCAGGGGGCTGAGAAAGGCAGGGATGGGTTTCCCAAGCTGCTCACGGGGTGGGGGAAGAAACACAAAACGCTGGGGTTTTTCTTCTGGTTACCAACAGGTACTATGGGTAGCCAGCTTCTCCTTCTTCTCGGTAAAGAGAACCCCAGTTCTGGTGGGATAGCCATCCTCCCTAAGGAAGGGATCTCCACTTCAGGGGTAAACCCTGATTCACCTAACCCTTTTCAGAGATTAACTTGAGTTTGGGCAGGTGATGAAATGCCAGCCAATGAGAGTTGAAGGCAATTTCTGCTGGGGTTTGTGGGAAAGGTCTCCTCTCTCTTAAAAAGGGATGCAAGAAGGAACTGTTCCTCTTACACTTCAGTAGTTTACAGTATTGGCCTGCAGTACATGGACGTGTGGCAGCCACTTTGACACCATGAGGTGAGCTGGCGGGCACTTGGAGGGTTGGCAGGTGGAAAATTTTTTAAAAATCTAAATTCTCAGTGACACCATTGAGTCCCTAAATTGACCAATCACAGAGCCTCCTTCCTCTGGCCCTCTTGCCATGTGAGATAAGTTTTCCTTGTTGTTTGAGCCATTTCAGGCAGGGCTCCCAGGTACTTCTATCCTAATCAATGTTGTCTTCCTCACTGGAAAACAATTTGAAAGTAAGGACCATGGCTTCCTCTCTTCTGGATCTCCAGCACCCATCGCGAAGCCTGGCTTATCGTGGTTGCTGAGCAGAGGGATGGATGGATAGACAGACGGATGGATAGAGCTCACCATCTCCCACAGCATCTTTGTTCTAGCATTTGCTCTTCTAGTTTGCATTTTATCCTTGATCAAGTTCAGAGGGCCCTGAAGAAGCATAAAGTCTCAAACTCGGGAGGCCTGCATGAAGCCTCCACGTGAACACAGGGCTGAGCTGTGCCTGGGCCTGCCAGGAAAACCATGATCTTCCCAGCAAAGATCTCAGAAAGAGCCCCTTGCCCAGAACTGCCTCTCCCCTGGAGATAAGGCACTCATGTCTCCTTGGGGGTCCCCTCCCAGTGTGCAGAGCAGGAAATGCCCACCCCTACCACAAAGGAACCAGCTCTGGAATCTTGGAGCTGGTCTCTATGTGTCCCAAAGCCACTGTTGCTATATTGGATAAAGGGGAACCACAGTGGTCCTAGTGAGATGACCTTCTTAGATAGCCTGCATCCCAGCATCCAAAGGTCCCCTGTGAAGATGATGCTTGGAATAACCCACCCCCAGCCAGAGTGGGCAGCAGCAAGAAGACACAGTTTTCTCTTTCTGCTGAGTCATGAGCTGATCCCTTTTGGACATGTTACACATGTTTGAGAGAGCAAGCTCTGGTGCAGGGTGACGTCTGTGACTATGGGAGAGAAGGAAATCCATGGTCCTATCTAAGGATTGACCCATGACCTTGACCTCTTGGGCAATGAACACTGACAGCTAAGCCATCACTCCCAACAGCCCATTTTGCATCCGGACAGTGGGGCCTTGCAGCCTGGGACAGCCCAGTGGAATGTCAAGCAGACAGCCAAGTCGACAACTGGTTGCTTCATCCCACAGCCCCGGGACTGTGCGTATGTGTGTGTGTGGCGAGTGGGGCATTGTGTGCCTGTGAATGTGTACCCAGCCCTGCAGACCAGGGTCCTCCAAGGGGCCTGCCCCAGTGTGAAGGAAAGACCCCGCCCAGCAATGACGAAGTGGCTAGGACATCTTTCCACAGCATCTGGGAGGAATGGGCAGGGCCGGATGTGGGCCACTGACCTTCTCCCTTCCTCCTAGAGAGGAAGCTCCTCCCGCAGCCACCTTTGTGCTGACCACTGGGCGGTCACCAGTGTGTCCCCTGCCTGACGGTCTCTTCCTGAGCCGTGAGAAGCAGTTTGTCTAGCCCAGCCCAGCCCCCACTCGCGAGAAAACCAGCGCAGGGGAGGAGCTGCAGGCCCTGGCTTCTGACCAGTGCTCACGGGTGGGGTGGGAGGCAAGGACCAGTGACCAAGCCAAGGCGTTCACCCGGCCTCTTCTGGAGCTCAACTCCCTCCCCATCCTATAAGAAAATAGATACAGGGTCAGAAGGGACTTCCCTGAACAGGACAGTTTCTGCAAAAGGCCTGCACGGGGGCCAGCAGATGGATGGTGAGCATCTCTGGGCAGGGAAGGTGGTCAATAAATTTCATTTGACAAAACACTCCTGTAGCTTGTATCATGTGCCCTTTATAATTCTTACCTTATTTAAATCCCACAACAACCCTAGAAAGAAGGTGCCATCATTATGTCCATTTTACAAATGAGGAGGCTGAGGCACAGAGAAGTTAAGCAACTGGCCTGAGATTGCCCAGCTATTAAGTGGCAGAGACCGGATTTGAACTCAGACTGCAGAGTTATGCTCTAAACTGATATGCAACCCTACTTCCCAAAGGTATAAAAATAAGAGCACTGCCTGAACACCATGCGTGTGCTGGGCGCTATCACGGGGTCTTGCCTGGAGCCCACCACTCAGGAGCCCAGCATATAACTATGCCACAGTTACACTGAAGTTAGGGCAATTAGTGTGATTGGAGCTATATTGTGAAGGTATCTAGGGAAGTAGGAGGGCGGGAAACAGAAGCATGAATTCCACCTGATGGCAGCACCCACTATGTATTGTGCCAGGTACTTTCAAATACGTGATTTCATTGAATCCTTGCAAAAATCTCATAAGGAAAATGGTCAGAGTAGTCAAGTGACTTATTCAAAGATGCATAGCTAGCCACTGGCCCAAGCCACATCTCTCTGATAGCAAGGCCAGATGTCTTTCCACTATACTAGGAGTATATACTAGGAGCACACCAATTAAGGAAATGGAGCTCGGAGAATTCAAGTAGCATGCCAAGGTCAAAGGGCAACAAGGGGGGCTGAGTCAGGATTCAAACACAGGCCTCTCTGACACCTCAATGAGCAACTGCCAAGGCTTGGGGCTCTTCTCGGCCCTGCTGTAGTCAGGACTGCAGTCCCCCAGTCGGGGCTCCCTTGGGAGGGAAGGAGAGATGGGAAGTCCATGCTCTTGTCCTACCTGGCAGGGAGGGCCTGGCTGTGGACGTAAGCACTCAGCACATCTGAGGCCGGCTGACCCCTGGTGCTTCAGGAGGGCAAACCAGGTGCAGGTGATAGACCGGGTGGGGAGGATAAGCGGCCCTCTGCTCTTATCTGAGGGACCCTTCCCACCCTCCAGCCCCACTCTCCAGCCCCAGCTGTTGGCATAAACAAGCCTTTGGAGACCCCCCCCCACCCCGCCAGTGCAAGCCAGCTCTCCTGATTTTAGAAAAAGAAAAGATAGTCAAGATTGCCTCTCAATTTGTGTGCTATTTTCTTAAAAGCAGGGGCAGACAAAAAGGCCCCACCGATTTCTATTTTGCCCTGGGCCCCTAACCACAGCTCCAGCTGCTGGGTGGCGTATAGGAGATTTGTCCCTGCACCGTGAGTAAGCAGGACGGGGCGGGGCCGGGGGGGGCGGCCCAGCCTGGGTTGCCGACCCCCTAATCCCCCACCAATGGAATGTGCTTGATTCCGGGAGGCTAAGGTTTGGGGGGTTGGGGGGTGCTGCAGAAGGCCCCTTTAAAAAGCCAAATGTTCAGGCAGGCCTGTGGCCCTACTGTTTGACGGTTCTTGATGGATGAGCCCACGACCCTCCTGTCGAGCCTCCTCGTTCCCCCTCCTCACGTGCCCCCCTCACTCTGTGAGGTCTGGCTTGTGCAAGGAAGCCTGTCAGTGTTGGGACACGTTGGCCGCATGGCCTGCAGCAGGACGGAGGCCTCTGAGAGATGCCTGCTGTCTGGTCCTCGCCTCAGAGGGCTCCTCTAGCCCCAGGCCTCGGGGTTTTGGGTGCTTCCCTTTCAAAGCTGCAAAATTATCGCCATTAATGCAGCTTGTCTCCTGGAGCACACTGAAAGTAGGGCGAGGAGGCCCTGGCTACTGAAGATCTGGGCTTGATCTGGCTCTTTGGGGCCGGCGTGGTGGCTGTTGAGTGGGGGTTTTGCCCATGCGAGGTGTGGGCTATTAGGACCACCCTGGGACGGCGGTGAGCTCAGCTGTGGACCTCTGTGGCGATGTGGCTCCTGCCCGGGCCCCACTGAAGGGACCGTATTGGAGCCTGACAGGGCTGGAAACAGGGCGAGCAGCAAGCAAAGCACCTGGGCTCAGTCCCTGCGCCACCCTGAGAGTGAGTTCCTCCTGAAATTTTGTGACCTGGGTACCTGGCTTGCCTCATCCCGCTCTGAAGCCCCCTTCGCCTCCAACAGGAAGACTGCCTTGACTGCCTTCATACCCTAACTCTGAGACTCTTTGGATCTAAGCGGACCTCAGAGGAGCACACACGGAGGGGCTTTTCAGTCTGGAGAACTGGGGACACAATCTGTGCATCAGCATGTGCCAGGCCTGGGATGTTTCCACTGCAGGGCATGCGGGTTTGATCCCTGGTCAGGGAACTAAGATCCCGCATGCTGCATGGTGTGGTGCAGCTAAAAAAAAAAAAAAAAAAGGCATAATATATTTTATTTAACCCAAGACATCCAAAAATGTATCGTTTCAACATGAATCAATGTAAAAAAGTATTGAGGTATTTGACGTTATTTTGTACTAAGCTTTTGAAAGCCGGTGGATATCTTACACGTACAACACAAGCCGATTTGCACTGGCCACACTTCAAATGCCCCATAGCCACATGTGGCTAACAGCTAGTGAGCGTATTGGACAGGGCAGCCCTAGAACAGGTGGCTTAGGCTATGGTGACAGCACCTTCATTTCAAGGGAAGAAAAAAACAGGCCGCCCCAAGGTATGGCAGGTTTAGGAGTTTTGGAGAGGGGCTTAGAGATTCCTTCTTGGAAACTTTTCAGTCTGGGTGGGTCTACTCCACCTCCTGGCAGATTAAAGGCTATTTCAATGGGGGAGGCTGGTTCCCAGGCCTGTACTTCCGGAATCCTTGCCTGCGGACCTTGACCTGTGTGTGTCACCCAAGAGATAGTGTGAGGTAGGGAGCTGAGCCCTGCACTGGAGTCAGGACATGCAGGTTCCAGCCCCAGCTGGGCTTTGAACTCTGTGTGATATGGATAGGTCACACCCCTCTTGGGGCCTCAGTTTCTCTCTAGGTAGATGAGCAGGCTGAATGGTCATCAGTTCATTGGTTATCAAGGGCATGGAAGGAAAATTCCTCAATACTCCTGCTTGCCACCAGAATCCCTGAGGAGTTATTGAATGGTGGAGATGAAAGGGGATGACACAGAGGCTCCTGTATGCTCAGGGCAAGCCCTATGGGCTGTAGAATAGAGGGCTTCTAGGTTGGTACTCTTGGCCAGGTCCCACAAACTTGCCACCAGCCAGAAACAATCCCCGCCTCCATATTGGCCTGCCATGGCTCACATCAACTCATGGATGTACAATGATCCCTCCAGTGAGCCAGATCCTCAAAGCAGCACTGCTCAAGGGGCTCACGTGGCAGGTTAACACTTTCTCCTGACTTGTAGATGGATGGAGTCCTGAGGACCTCCCCTTAAGCTCACTGCCTCTCTAGCCTAGATTTGTTGAGCAGATTCTTTGAAAGACGCAGACAGGTCTTTGTCCTCAAGAAGCTGATGATCTAATGTGGAGACTGGTTATACATGGAAAGCCAACATGCCTAGGAAGTGAATGCTAAGGGACAGAGAATGATAAAGACGAGAGGGTGGAGAGGGTGCGACAGGATGGGTGGTAAGGAAGCCAGCTGGACGAGGGGTTGGGATCTGAGCCAACTTGGAAGAGGGGACAAATCTCTACAAGGAGCCAGCCCAGGCGCACAGGTATGAGAACACACAGTGTGTTTAGACACCTCAAGTAGGATCCGTGACTCAAGGCCATGGTCGGGCAGGAGAGCAGAGGCTCCAGCTTTGGGAGTGAGAAGTGAGCCAGTTCTGGAAAGGTGAGTTTCAGGCCAAGGAAGCAGTAGCAGGGAGACACTGATGGTTCCTGAGCAGGAGACATGCATAAGGTGGTATGTTATGTATGTGAATCTGAAGGCAATATTCCTGGAGAGGCAGGTGGCTGAGGAGGTGAAAACTAGAGGCCACAAATTCACTCAGGAGGTCCCATGACAATCACTGTGAAATTAACACTCAAATCACTTGCAAATCCCTTCACATTTAATCCTCCTTCAACCTGGTGAAACACCGAGAGTGGATATTAGTGTCCCCATCTGACAGAAAAAGAAACTTAGGCTCAGAGGAACTGATTGATTTGGCCAAAGGGACCAAGTTGGAAAATCAAACTCAGGCCCCCTGTATCAAACTCTGAACTCTTTCTATCCCATGCTCAGGGGTCCAGGAAAATGGGGGCCCGAAAGGAGGAGACAGAGATGACCAAGGAAGGCTCCCTGGAGGGGTGAAGTATATTCAGAGAAAAGCTGAACTCACTTGATGTAAGCATCCCTTGGAAGTCTTCACACTTAAACACTGATGTGGTGCATCTGGTCCCACTGACACTGAAGTGCCCAGACTGGCAGTCAGCAAGGCCTGAGTTCAGGTCTCAGCTGGTCACTCACCCGCTGTTTACTGTGGACACTTAACCTCTCTGAACCTCAGTTTTGTCATCTATAGATTAAGACACCTGCCACACAGGGGGTTGTAAGGAATGAATGAGATCATTAGAGCCCAGAGAGACGGAGCTCCCGGTCAGTCCCTCAAGTCTAAATTAAGCCAACCCTTGGGTCCATGTGCTGATGCCCAAGCCTCCTTCTCCCCTCCAACTACCAGCCTCCTGCTACCTCTGCCTTCTTCAGACTACCTCTCTTTCCACAGATGCCTCCACATATGCCCTGCTCCAGGTGGCCCCAAAGAGCAGGGGCCTCCGAAGGCATTTCTCCAGTCTGGCAGAGGGCTTCCTAGAAACTGTGCTGAGCCCCACAGATGCCTAATGACCATGGAAATCACTTAGCAAGGGGAAAGGCAGACCTCTGCCCTGGCTCCGCTCACAGGTGATGGGGTTAATCGGGAATTCTCTTTCCCTCCCTCAGGGCTGCTGGTGGGGGTCCAGCTCCCCGATGACCTGGGGACACATTAGTCCGTGATAAGTGGGGCTTTCCAGCCCCTTTTATCCTGTTTACAATACACTGGCTCTCCTCGGACCAAACCCTGCTCCCCGACCTTGCTCCTGGCTGTTATGGCTACATGAGACAATTTGCTGATGGACTCTCTGTGGAGGGCAGCTTCCCTGGAGACCTCTCCCCACCTCCCACAGCACCCGGGGCAACATCTCCTCCACCTGGTGGGTCCTGGAAGGGGCCCCAGATGCTTGCTGTGCTCAGTTCATTGCAGCCTCTGAATTCAGAAATGTCATCCTTTCTGTCTGCTCAGCTTTAATCGAAGGGGTTAGGGAGAAAACCCAGAGGCGGTGAGATTATGTTTCTCCGGCTTTGGGGGCGGGGGTGACTAGGGTTTTGTTGCTGTCCAAAGCAGAAACCATCAGAGGTGTTTTATTTATCTGTGCAAGGACCTCGGAGTCAAAGAGGCAGGATGACAGAGCAGCTACCTGGAGGGCGGTGTGTGACTGCAGCCTGGACCTCGTTCCCCTCACCCACAGTCAGCTTAGGCAAGCAAGTTCATCTCTGAAGCTCAGGGTGCTTGTCTAGGAAACCAGGATGGTGATGCCCGTCCTGCCTCTGACCGGGTGGTTATGAGCACAGGATGAGAAACTGTTGTGAGATCGCTTAAAGAGGAGACATTTTGTTTAGCGCTCTGCACTGATTTCAAGTGACAAGGCTTTCAACAAGAATGGCTCTTCTGATGCAGGCAGTTTTTAATTGCCTAAAAGTCAACTTTCAAATAATTCTGGGCCTCTGAAATGGCAGGCAGGTGGAACACTTAGGAGAGTGAGTTGATTAAATGGAGTCCATTTCAAGGCAACAAGATATTTAACAAGCACCTACCTTATACCAGTCACTGAGCTGGATGCTAGGAAGATACAGGGATGAAAGACACACCTCCTGCCCTCGGGCTGGTGGACAGAGAATTGGGACACTTGTGATAAGTGCTGAGAAGGGGCACCAGGTGCCAGAGGAGCACAGGGGAGGAGCTCAGATCCAGCCTCAGTGTCAGAGGCCCTCCCCAAGGGAGGGGAAACCAGAGCTGAGACTTGAATGAGTTCATCAGGCTTGAGGCAGAGGGAAGGGTGTTTGAAGCACAGGGAACAGTGCATGCAAAGGCCAGAGGACACAAAGGCCCTTGAGAGAAGAACTCCAGTTACTCTAGTTAGGACGGGGGAAGTGGCCAGAGATGTGGCCGGTAGGAGAGCTCTGTCTGCCAAGATAAGAACTTGTTACTGTGTTCTTTAGGCATCAGGGAGCTATCAAAAGGCTGAACGTTGAAGAGAATGATCGGAAAGGGGAGGGAGTGGTTGAGGAATGATGAGGGCCTCTCTCTCTCAGGTTTGGTAGGGGAAGTGGGACATATTCACAGCTGGTACCAATTGTGCAAGGTGCTGCATGAGCATTGACACAGGTGGGATAGACAATAGGGGGAGGGGGGCTTAGGAGGCAACAGAATCAGAAGGTGCACTGGGAGGGCGGTAGACACCAGGGCAGGGGCAGTATAGGGAGCAGTGATGGTTTGGTAGAAGGGATAACAGAATTGTTCTATTCCATCAGATTGAGTTGACCAGAGAGACACAACAGATTAATGGCTTCAGAGAGAAGAATTAAGTTCCTCAAATTGGACACATCAAAAATACTCTTCAGGGACTTCCCTGGTGGTGCAGTGGTTGAGAGTCTACCTGCCAACATGGGGGACATGGGTTTGAGCCCTGGTCCGGGAGGATCCCACATGCCGCAGAGTGGCTGGGCCCGTGTGCCACGGCTACTGAGCCTGTGCTCTGGAGCCCGCGAGCCACAGCTGCTGAGCCCACGTGCCACGGCTGCTGAAGCCTGCGTGCCTGGAGCCCATGCTCCGCAGCAGGAGAGGCCAACGCAATGAGAGGCCCGTGCACCGCAGCGAGGAGTAGCGCCCGCTCGCCACAACTAGAGAAAGCCTGTGTGCAGCAGCGAAGACCCAACGCAGCCAAAAATAAAAATAAATAAATTTTTTAAAATGCTCTTCAGAGTATTGAAGTTTATCATACCACAAAGGGAAGAAACAGGAGGAATATGGATTAGTTTACCAAATCCTGGAACAGTAGAACTTTGGGACACCTCTTAAAGTTCAGATAAAAGGAGAGGGCATAAAGTCATCATATTGATTTTCCTGAAATCAGTGGAAACTTGATTCCATTACCCAAGGCTCAAAGCCCTCCAGATGTTCCACAGGGTGGAGGCAAAGCATCTTTCCTGTTTGTGTATATTCCTCTACTGCAGAAACCCTCTGCTCTAGCCAAGAGGAACCACACAGACTGCCTGGGACTACCTACAGCTTCTGAAAATTTCTCTCTCTGCTTGCCAAGAACTCCCTGTGCCCTGCATCTCCATACATCTTAATCCTTCTTGTACTTCAAGGTTTAGCTGAAATCTCATCTCTTCTGGAAAGCCTTCCTTCATCACCAAATTGAAAGGGATCTCTTCCTTCCCTATGTTATGACAGAAACGAATTGTCTTTACTACTCATTACACATTCATCCATTGTCTTGCACTGTTACCTTTTCATAATCCCTGTACCCTGTCTAACTAGCTGATAAGCTTTTTGAGGTCGGGTATCTATTGCTGCAAAATGAACTACCCCAAAATTTAGTGGCTTAAAATATCACCCACTTTACTGTATCTCTTGATTTCCTGGACAGGAATTCAGGCACAGGCTCAGTTGGGCAATTCTTTTGTTCCATGTGGAGTCTACAGAGGTCACTTGGTGGGAGTCAGCTGACGGACAGACCAGTATTGAGGGTACAAGATGGCTTCACTTACAAGTCTGGTGCCTTGGCTGGAAGAGTGGGCTCAGCTAGGCATGTTGACTAGAACACATATAGACATGGCCTTTCCAGCATGATGGCTTCAAGGTAGTCAAACCTCTTCCAAGGTGACTCAGGATCACCAGAGTGAGTGCTCCTTTAGAGGGCTGAGTAGAAGCTGCAAGGCTTCTTATGACTTGGCCTTGGAAACCCTAGAATTTCACTCTTACTACGTTCCGTTGCTCAAGCAAGTCACTAAGGCCAACTCAGATTAAAAAAGAATGGAATTAGACTCCACCTTTTAATTGGAACAGTAGCAAAGAATACAAAGCCATCTTTATTCTACCACACAAGATTGTCCTAAGACCTAGGCAAGCCAAGTCCCTGGCCCAGGTCCCGGGCCTCAGGGTGTCCCACGCTTTGGAGTGCTATTTTAAATTTTTTCTAAGTCCTCCTTAAGTGGCTGGGATCATTCTAGTCTGTTTCTCTAGGGCTGTGTCTTACTTCTATTCCTCCGCCCCCCCCCCCTGAGTATCTGTGCCTGGTAATAGCAGGTACTCATTAATAAATATTAGAATAAGTGCAAAAATAATGTTAGGGAAAGAAGGTACATGGGTGGACAGTCCCTTGGGGCACAAAACTGGGTGGGATCCAGGATACAGGAAAATAGAAGCATCAACTTGTCAAAGGAAGAGGAACATCTCCTCCCTTGGGAGGAATGGTAGATAAGCCTGGGAGGATGGAAACGGATTAGGTCTACGTGGAGAGGCAAGTGTCCAAATCCTTGAAGCCCTAACTCAAATGCCACCTCCTACATTATCTTTCCTGAATCTCTCAGTGGAGCCGACTCCAGCTCGCTCAACCTCTTCAGACTTTCTACCTTGTAGATGTTTATTTGTACACACATCTTATTTCCTTTCCTATACCAAGACCTCTTTGAGGGCAAGAACCGGTTTCCTCCACAGAACATGTGATACATGGTAACTACTCATTCACTCTGGGTTTATTAGACGGATAAATGGGATGGGGGACGAGACAGGAGATGTTTGCACCAGAGACTCCAGCGAAGAGTGAAATCTTCAGACGCACAACAAACAGTTTGAAGCGAAGCCAAGCAGGAACCTTCCCACACTCCCTCCCGCAAAGATGAACTGCTGTCCTCTGGTCTCCAAACTTGCTCTGAGGACCCCACGTCGGTACCTTGCGACTGCCCTTACCAATGCCTGACTCAATGCTGGAGACGGCCTCCGGCCAAAACCTAGGCTTCCTCGTCCCCCATCTGAGGCAGAACCTCTGACTACACTTAGCCTTCTTCTCCAGGCCCCTTTACTCGTTTCCCTTCTCCTTTCTCGCAGTCACCACCAGTAGGGCGCGCGTCGGGGCAGCCCTAGCCAGCAGGGAAGGGAGGGTCCTGAGACCGGAAGCCGGAAGCCGGAAGTGGGGCTGTGAGTACGTGTTCTGTGGAAGCCAGCGCGGGACCCGGTGGGGCCGGCAACATGGAGCAGTTGTACCAGCAAACGCACAAGTGAGGGACGAGTCGGGCACGGGCTGGGGCAAAGCCAGGCTGGGCGAGGCCTGCCCCCTGGCTGGGGCCTCGGGCGTCCGCCGGTATGGAGGCCGAGTCCTTCCGTCCGGGCGCTTCAGGGGGGAGCAGCTCGGAAGTGCTCAGTCTTTGGCGGGATGCCCAGGTAGCGGAGGCCGGAGGGTCCGACCTGGTGCCCGAGGACATTGGGCCGAATGCCTCCGGGGACCTTGGAGGCCATGACTGCCCGCTGGGTAGACTAGGTGAAGGGGAAGTCGCACTTTGTCCAGCACCTGCCAACTCTGTGGTCCGATTTGGTAGAGCTGGTGCGGACTCAGGGCCCCGGCACAGAGGAGTTTACTAGTTGGAGAGTCAGGACGTGTACGAAAAAAGGTCTAATGTGTGGCACAATGAGGTGGAAGGTAAATGAGCAGTACCAGCAGGATCTCCTTAAGTAATTTAGAAGGATCCATCACTGGGATAAGGTCGTCAGAAAAAGTTTAATTAATAGCTCACAGCTGCTAAATGATGTTAGTCCCTACTCTTTATTGACTCAAAACTTGTTGCTTCTACACTGTGATTTTTTTCTTTTATTCTGATTGTGGTTTATACTAAAGACTGTATTTTTATAATACAAAGAAATTGCTCAGATAGCATTCAGTATTATACGGTACTTGTTATTCATATCTGGTTACAGGTTACCTTTAAGGAAATTGAATTTTGGTTTAGCTTCTCATAACTTAAATTCCTTGGTAGTGTCCTTTATTCATATTGTCCTGCATTTTTGGAACTTGCTGAAATGTGTAATTGAATATGGAAATAAGATCATACCTATCGTATTTGGGGGGATGATTTATCTTTCATTGTGGTCAGACATGCATTAACGTAAAAATTTACCATTTTAAAGTTAACCATTTAATTTTTAATTGTTACCAGTATCATTTAGTTTACCATTTAAAATTATAATCATTTCTTTTTTATATTTTATTTATTTATGTATGTATGTATGGCTGCATTGGGTCCTCGTTGCTGCACACGGGCTTTCTCTAGTTGTGGTGAGTGGGGCTACTCTTCGTTGTGGTGTGCGGGCTTCTCCTTGCGGTGGCTTCTTTTTGTTGCGGAGCCCGGGCTTTAGGTGTGTGGGCTTCAGTAGTTGTGGCACATGGGCTCAGTAGTTGTGGCTCGGGGGCTCTAGAGCACAGGCTCAGTAGTTGTGGCACATGGGCTTAGTTGTTCCGCAGCATGTGGGATCTTCCCCAACCAAGGCTCAAACCCATGTCCCCTGCATTGGCAGGCGGATTCTTAACCGCTGCGCCACCAGCGAAGTCCCTATAATCATTTCTAAGTGTACAGTTCAGTGACATTAAGTACATTCACAGTGTCCATCAACATTATCCATTTCAAGAACTTTTTCATTATCCCAGTCAGAAACTCATGTACCCATTAAGCAGTACCTCCCCATTCTTCCCCAAGCCCCTGGTAACCTGTTCTGCTTTCTGTTTCTGAATTTGCCAATTCTGTATATCTCATATAAGTTGAATAATATAATATTTGGCTTATTTCACTTAGCGTAATGTTTCCAAGGTTCATGTATGTCATAGTGTGTATCAGAACATCGTTCCTTTTTATGGCTGAATAATATTCTTTTGTGGATACACACACGCACACACACACACCACGTTTCGTTATCCATTCATCTATTGATGGACACTTGGGTTGTTTCCACCTTCTGGCTGTTGTCAATAATACTGCTGAGAACATTGGTGTACAAATATCTGTTTGAGTCTCTGTTTTCAATTTTTTTGGAGTGTATGCCTATACCTATCCTATTCTAACAACTTTCAAATATATGCTGTAGTTTTGTGCTGATGAAAACACTTAAAATCACACCTCCAGGGCCTGGGAAAGAAAGAAAATGGGGACCCACCTCTCTAATGAATTCACAACAAAAGCAATACTTTGGAGCATTAGAATAAGAGGAAGATGATCCAGTTATTGTTTCATTTTCTAAGTTTATGTTTCATTAAGTTACTGTTTCATTTTCTACTTTTCTTTCTTTTTACTTTATTGATTAAGTGTTTGATTTGGGTGGGTGAAAATGTAGAGCCTACTTTGTAATAGTATTGAAATGACAGAATTGGTCTTACACTGGGGAGCCCTATTCTCATATAATAATTGTAGGAAGGAACTTTAAAAACTAGATCTGAGAGTCAGTTGGAAAAGGAATGAAACAGGAAATTATGCTCATGTTATTAAGAAAGGGCAGATCTTTTATAATAATAAGGCTCAATGGACTGAGTAGTGCTTTGAAGTTGATCTGTGATGTACAGTCTCATCTGGTTAGTTAATTTGGTTAAAGGATGTTGCTAAGGAGGCCGCGACCCAGTTTATTTTTAAGAATAATTTTGTTCACAGAGTCTCAGACTACCTGTTATCATTGCAGCAGGTAGCTGATCACATAGTAAACTAGGAAACTCAATTCTATGTAAACTTAGAGGAGCAATACTCAACGGTGTCCCAAACAAGATTTGTGGAGTGTAGATGAACTGCTTACCTCTGCAGGCCTCCAGTGATTTACCCTCAAACTCTGGAGACCCTTAGAGTCTATAGCAGAGCTTGCCAACTCTTTCTGTCAAGAGCCAGATAGTAAATATTTCAGGCCTTACAGGCCGTACGGTCTCTGTAGCAGCTGTTCAACTCTGCTATTATAGTGGGCAAGCAGCTGTAAGACAATATGTAAACAAATGGATGTGACTGTATTCCAATAAAACTTTATTTACAAAAACAGACAAAGGGCAAGATCTGGCCAACCACTGCTAGGCCTTCTACTATGCAGTGGTTCATTCATTCATTTATTTAGCACCTGCTTTGTGTCAGGCACCATTCCCAGTGCTAACTGTACAGCCCTGCCCTTAGGGAGTTTACCTTGTTTCATGCTGCAGTATATTCTGATCTGCCTCCTTTCCCCTCAAGGACTGAACCAGGACTGCGGATTCTGGTTCTAGACCTCTTCACCTTGTTTTCCTCATCTGTGAAATGAAGGTTTGGGGCTGATTAAACTGTAAGGCTCCTTTCAGCTCCATAATACTGGTGATTGAGTGTCTTTAACAGGAGAAACACAGAATCCTGTGCGCATCAGCAGTTAACTTTTGCAGTTGCAGAAATTAGTGATTGCAGCTGAACTGACACAACAGTAACTGAAAGTATTAATTTTACTGGAACTTTGAACCCAATTTGTAGTTATCTCTTGCCACGTCCCTGAAAGTACATTGAAATTAGATCAACATTTTAAAGTGTGTATCTTGAAAACGCCTGAACTACCTGAACAATGAATGAAAAGAAAAAAGATGAAAAACAGGTTAAACATTTTGCACTTAAATAATACTGTGTTAGGATGAACTTTATAGAGGAGCTAATAGCCAGGCTTCTATTTTTGAGATCCCAGTGCTTGGAAAGGTGCCCATATTTGTCCAGGATCATTCAGTGCCCTGGACCTTATTATCACTAGAGATTCTGATTCAATAGGTTTGGAGCACAAGAAGCTCTATTTTTAACAAGCTCTCCAGGTGATTTTGATGAACAGCTGGGTTTAAAGACTGCTACCTTATCTCAAAACCAGCTTTTCCTTTTTTTGATTTTCCCTTCTGATGAGAGGCTAAATATAGTAGAGGCAAAGTGGGTGAGTGAAAATGCCCAGATGGTTCCCACTACTTTTAAGCAAAGCTGAGTAAAAACAACAAACTTCTGTATGGTGCTGTATGGGTTACACAGCAGTTCCATATTGCATTTGGATCTACGCTTTAAATAATTACGATTATCAGTACCCCGTTTTACAGTTGAGAACACCGAGGCACCAAGGAATTAAATGACTTGTTCAGTGTCCCTCAGCTACTGCACAGTGGCACTAGAACGTCATCTCAGATCTTTTTACTCCAAAACCCTGTTTCCTGGTCAGGTTGGTCAGAGGCAGCATGGGTGCAAAGTGGGTGTATATGATGGGGGTGGGGTAGTTCCATGGACTTTTAAAAAACAATTCTGTTTTAAAATTCTTCCTAGATCTTCTACAGACTTTTTTTTTTTTTTTTTTTTTTTTAATCAGCAACAGTGACCCTTGCTTATTTGCTACTAAGTCTCTGCTTGGTTATGTTTTCACCCAAGCCCACCACGGACCCCATGCTAGGCAGGGCTAGGACTTCTGATTTCTAGTGTCCACACTCCCAAGTCATGCTTGTGTAGCAGCTGTTCCGTATTGGCTTCAAATGTGTGTCCGAATTCCCAGTTCAGTATAAAACAGATCTGCCACTCGGCACGGCAGTTCCCACCATGCCATTCATGCTTGCTTTGTTGTTTTGCATATTCCTCTCGGGCATGACATGTAGAGATTGTATCGCTTTATTGGCTCTAATGTTTTCAGTTCATTCATAGCAAATAGAGATTGGATGGAAAAAGTCAGTAACGTTTCCCTGCAATTTAAAGTTTATCCATTGTAGCTTAGGAAACAGTAAAAGCCAGCTGAAGAGTGGTTATAGGGTTTTGTGGGTATGGGCATCATCTCTCCTGCTGTCATCGTAGAATTTCGGAATTGAAAGTGACTGGCAGGATCTTCCATTCCAACTCACTTTGGTTGGGAAGATCCTTTATAAACTCAAGGTAGTTCATGTACTCTGTGTTTAAACATGCCGGAGCTCTTTTTTTCCCCCTATTCTTGAAGAGAGAGTTTGTAATTGTTCTCATTTTTCCTGGGGTTGAGCTGAAATCTGTCATCTTGAAATTTGTACCTTTTGGTTCTGGGTCTCCCTTAAGGAGCAGAAACAGAGAACAAGCCCACTCCTCTTTCTGTATGTCATCTCCAGCTACTTGAAGAGCCCCAGCTGCCCCATTTTAGTTTAGTTTTTTCTTTTCTTTTCTCAGAGGGTCATTATCACTAGCTCTTTTGACCATTCCTCTTCATAACTTGACTTCTAAACTCTTTTCCAGCCGTCCTGTTCATCTTCCATTGGGAGAAACCTTTAATTGGTAGGGTTCCTTTAGCAGATGGCTCCCAAAGTTGAATGCCAGTCTGTATTGTGCATTTGACTTTTTTTTTAACCTCAAGTCAAAATGTGTGGGGTTTTTTCTTTAACATCTTTATTGGAGTATAATTGCTTTACAGTGATGTGTTAGTTTCTGCTGTATAACAAAGTGAATCACTTATACATGTACATATGTTCCCATATCTCCTCCCTCTTGCGTCTCCCTCCCTCCCACCCTCCCTATCCCACCCCTCTAGGTGGTCACAAACCTCCGAGCTGATCTCCCTGTGCTATGTGACTGCTTCCCACTAGCTATCTGTTTTACACAAAATGTGTTTTATCCCTGACAAATTCATCTTACTACTTTAGCCTAAATGAAAAATGTTAATATTTGTTTTGTGGTACAATATCCTAAGCACTCACTAGAACACAGAATCATGTGCAAATTTCATAATCAAACGTTGATTTTTAAAAGTTAATTAATTAATTAATTAATTTTTGGCTGTGTTGGGTCTTTGTTTCTGTGCGAGGGCTTTCTCTAGTTGCGGCGTGTGGGGGCCACTCTTCATCGTGGTGCGCGAGCCTCTCACTGTCATGGCCTCTCTTGTTGCAGAGCACAGGCTCCAGACGCGCAGGCTCAGTAGCTGTGGCTCACGGGCCCAGCTGCTCCGAGGCATGTGGGATCCTCCCAGACTAGGGCCCGAACCCGTGTCCCCTGCATTGGCAGGCAGACTCTCAACCACTGCGCCACCAGGGAAGCCCTCAAACGTTGATTTTTAAAAAACACTGAGCAAAACACAGAGCCAAAGGCAGTCCTTTGGTGGAACCTGGAAGTCTTCCCAGGATCCCTTGGGGGATGAGGGATTAGCTGGAGGAAACCATTAGGGCCCATGGGGACCATGGTTTTGCCTGCTATGAGTCCCTCATCTTTAAAGTTTAAAATATTTGTCAATCTAATGGGAGAAATATGATGTCATTGTTTATTATTTTTTAAAATAAATTTATTTATTTTGTTTATTTTTGATGGTGTTGGGTCTTTGTTGCTGCGCGTGGGCTTTTCTCTAGTTGCGCGAGAGCTACTCTTCGTTGTGGTGCACGGGTTTCTCATTGCAGTGGCTTTTCTTGTTGCAGAGTGCGGGCTTCAGTAGTTGTGGCACATGGGCTTAGCTGCTCTGTGGCATGTGGGATCTTCCTGGACCAGGGCTCGAACCCGTGTCCCCCGCATTGACAGGTGGATTCTTAACCACTGCACCACCATGATGTCATTGTTTTTAATTTGCATTTTCCTGATTACTAGAAGAGAGTCTCTTCATATATTTATTGGCCATTTGGGTTTCCTTTTCTGTCAGTTGCCCTTTGCCCATTTTAAAAGCTGCTTTGTTTGACTTTTCCTATTGATTTGTAGCAGTTCCTTATACATTCTGAATACTATTCCCTTGTTCCCTGCTGCAGGTATCTTCCAGTCTCTGCCTGTCTTTTTTTTTGTAAATTGTGCCTTTGGTGTAAAAAGGGTTTTGTTTTAATGTAGCCAGATCTATCAGTCTTTTCTTTTGTGGTTTGTGGGGTTTTGGGGGTAGTTTTGGTTTTTGTCTTGTTTAAGAAATCCTTCTTTAACCTGAAGTCATAATATGCATGTCTATATTTTCTTCGGAAAGTTCTAAAGCCTCACTTTTTACATTTAGGCTTTAAACCATCTTGAGTTTATCTTTGTGTACTATTACATGAGGTGTCTTTTTTCCATGTGGATAACGAGCTGAGCCATCAGCACTTATTGTAGTCCATTCTTTTCCCACTGCCATTAGAAGTTACCTCACTGCCCACATCCAGGCCTTCAGGGAAGTCCTAGTTCTCTTTTCCATCTCAGCATTGCCATCCAGTCCTCTCTGGCTGTTTTCACAGTTGCCCTGATCCAGATGTTGGTTTCTTCAAGCTGCCTTTCTACATCTGCCTCCATATCTCCACATGCCTCCATTCTGAAGCATCCAGACTTGCCTTCCTGAAGTAGCAGGTTCTAGGAGTGATTTCCTGGTGCCTCTCAGGACCATGGGTCTTGCCCAGGAGCGCTCCGAGAGCCGTTAGAGAGCTGCTCTTGCTTCTGGGGCCATGGGTCATGTTTAGAGGCCACAGGGACACCCTGGAAAAGACTAGAGGCAAGTTCAAATGAAATTTGGGCTCCTGGCTCACATTGGTAAATTTGGGGTCACAGTTTGTGGTGGTCACGGTGGAGGATGGTTGCTGACCTTTCCCTCAAGGGTTGGTGATGATGGAAGAGCTCACAGGTCCCTCTCATGTGGCTCTCACGTGGAGAGACCAGAGGCACCAGGAGGCGGTTGTTGGAGTAGGATAAACAGTATCCCCAGGACTGATCACAGAGGACGGCTCGGAAGGGCTCAGCGGGTAGGTGACCTTGCCCAACCCCCGGGGAGCCTCCAAAAGATGCTCTGGGGCCTGATGTCCGGGACCATGCCAGAGGTTCTGGGTGCAGTGTTGGCGTTGCCAAGTGAGATGACAGTCTCCTCATATTGCCAGGGAAAGATATTGACCAAACAGGAGATCCGTATCTTTCAGGGCCTTCCTCTAATGGTTTCCTCCAGCTAATCTCTCATCCCCTTCTTCCCTCTGACCCCAACCCTCAGGCAGGCCAGCCTGCTGGTAACGCACGTGATGTACCTTGCAGGCCTTTTTGCATGTCATTTTCTCCGCATCTTCCTTCACCAGATCACGTCTGTCTTCTTCAAAATGATGTTGAGAACTCCCTTCACCCACAAAGCTTTCCCCAGCTCACTCTTCTGTTCATTGCCTTTGCTTAGCACTGCTGCGCGTAGCTCCTCAGCTTTCTTTTTGTTTACACTTCTATGTGTTAGTGTTCTCTTAAATCTTCTTGGGACTTTACATGTCTATCTGGCCTGTCCTTCCTAATTACACTGTTTCTCAAGGACAAGGATTATATCTCTCTTGCCCTTTGACTCTCCCTAGTACAGACCAGTGCTCAGCACATTGGGTCAAAGAACAGAGAGTGGGATTGGCTGCGTCCAGATCGAGGTTTATCACTTGGTGTGTGACCTTGAACAAGTTACATAACCTTTCTGGGCTTCGGTTGTCTTATTTACAAAATGAGGATGATAATAGTACTTTCCTCATAGGGTTATTGACTTTGCAGAATGTGTCAGATGCAGTAAGCACTCACTAAATGCTGCCTGTCAGTATTATTATTAATATTAATGTTAAAATATTAGAAGCCGTGCCAAAACATGTGACCTGAAGTGCCACATACAAATTTTACAGTTCAGCGATACTGTCAATTTAAATCAGTTAGATGTTGGCATTAGAAAATTTGTCTTTCCTGACCAAAGCGCTGTTGATTACTCCTGTCTCACTCATTTCCTCCCTCTTCCTTTGATAGGCAGGTCCACGAGATCCAGTCTCACATGGGACGCCTGGAGACAGCCGACAAGCAGTCTCTGCACTGTGAGTAATTAACTACGGAGACCAGAGTCCTTTCTCTGATGACACGGTGCTAATGGGCTGGGTTTCCTGACTGCGTTTCTGCCTCAGGGGCTTAATGATTCAGCGTGGAATGAGTTCTGTTGTTAGGGTGGACAGAAAAACCCTATGGCAAAGTCACTGATTTCCCTGATTGTGCCCTTTGGAATCCCACAAGTCTTATCCCCCATTACCCCTCCACTCAACCTGACATGGCCCTATGGGAATGGAAGTCCTTTCCTCCATCTGTCTTAATCTCATTACCTAGTCTGTAGAGGAATGTGGTCCATAAAAATTCAGAGATGTTTAACTGGAATTGGCCATTTCTTCTGAGCCGAGAACTGTGGCTTTTTAGGCGGATTATTCAGAAACGATGAGCAGTATTAATTGGTTTAGTTCCCACACCGTGATTTCCTTTTAGAAGAGTGCTGCTTTCTGTGTTTTCGTTTCTTCTCTGTTGAAAGAAAAGGTCATTTTTCTGAGTCGGTCACACAGGCATTGCTGATCCCCCACCCACTGCAGATGCGGTCCCCTCCTCTCACTCCTGGCTGGCGCCGTGCCCATTTCTCCTGTTTTCTCACGTCCGCTTTCTGCAGCTCCGAAAGCACCTGGTCTCTTGGTCCTGTGCCGCACCTTGTTCTGAGCCGTGCTCGTTAGCTGTGGGCTCCCCTAGGAAGGTGACATTTCTGTCTCTGCTGTCGTTTCTGTTTCGGGCAGGAGGCAGTCTGGACGCCTTCTTCTGCGCAGTTCAGCTGCTTCTGTCCGTTCACTTTGTTTGCCTTCCCAGCAATCTCGTTGGTACATGATTAGAAATGGAAAAGTGGTCATTTTGACTGTTTATCGAAAGGGATAAGGTAAATGACTGTATTTATCATATCGTTACCTCTGTGGATTCTTTCCTGTTGATATTCGGTCTATTCTGGGGACTCCAACATCAGTCTGCCCATTCTTAAGGGAACTCTTCTCTATGTTTTACATACTAAATCTTTCCCTTTGAGCTTTTTTTTTTTTTAACCTCATTATGTTCTGTGGGGAGTTCAGTTGGCAGTCTTTCTACGAGATATTTATAACCCATATCTGAAAATAATCTCAAATGAAAAGAGGCCTCACTTTGCATCAGAAAATATTACATTTTGCTTAAAATATTTATTTGGACAATCTTTAAATGTTCATTTTATTTTCTAAAGGCAGGAAATTTATTTCTACAGATGTATCTTCAGCTTTTTAAAAAATTGGCGTTGTTATGGCATTAACAGCTATATATATATATATTTTTTTGAAACGTTTACAGTCACTTACTATAATTTGAATTTTTTCCCCATCATCATTAGTGTATGCATTTTTCTCCTTTTGAAATACATATTTTTGAGTTCATTTGATATAGAAAAAAGATACATTTGATTTCTTCCAATTTAAGTTCACTGTTATTATTATTCTTCCAGCAGTTATTCTTTGACTCTGTTTGCCTTCCCAGCAATCTCGTTGGTACATGATTAGAAATGGAAAAGGGGTCATTTTGACTGTTTATCGAAAGGGATAAGGTAAATGACTGTATTTATTATTTTTCCAGTAATTATTCTTTTTTCTCTTTTATACAGTAGTAGAAAACGAAATCCAAGCAAGCATAGACCAGGTATTCAGCCATCTAGAGCGTCTGGAGATCTTGTCCAGCAAGGAGCCTCCTAACAAAAGACAGAATGCCAAACTGTGAGTACTCTGACACCCCAGGCCTATCACAGCAGGCCTTTCTCCCAGGGGAGGCCATCACATATTCTGAAAATCCCATTTATACATTGAAATCTGAGACTATGAAAAGATAAAGTCCCATAAAGAGCACAATTCTGTTCGATTGGTGCCCCGTCGGAGTAAAAAGCCTGTGTTGTATAACACGGGGAATAGAGCCAATGTTTATGATAACTGTGAATGGAGTATAACCTTTAAAACTTGTGAATCACCATGTTGTATACCTGTAACTTACATCATATTGTATATCAACTATACTTCAATTTTTTTAAAAAAGGAATAAAGAGCCTGTCAGGTTAGCGGCTCGGAAGCCTCATGTCTCCTCTTCTCGTTGGTGTCATTTAGAAATTTTGCCCCAGCACTGCTTTTCTGACCAGACCCGTGGCCACATGAAACCTCATGCTACCGGGGAGTTTCGGTCTGCTCTTTGGTTCCCACTACATTCTTGGGTGGAAATATCTTGCTCTTAATCACTCCACTCGGTGTATTTATAATGAAATACTGATCTAATGTTTGATACACCCCCATGAAATTAAAATGAAATCACCCTCACCATCTCGACCCCAGCCCCTGCTCCCAAAAGTTTTATGAAACTTCATTGATGCTTTACTCCAAAGATGCCCTTGGGCTTCTTCCAGGAGAGTGATATAACCCCTAGAAGGTCAGGAAGAGGTCGTCAAACCTGCTTCCTGTCACCTGTTCCCTGTCATGCATCCAGAATCAGAGACCAGCAGATATTTAAGTAAAGCTGCTGGAATCTCATGTGCTACCACCCTGTGCTAACCACAAGCTCCTTCTTTACTTTCAACATCATTGATCAAAATCAGATTATTTGTGGGGGATGGATGGCATGGAGTGGTGTAGGGGGAAGTAAGGAAATGTCTTTTTTCCTGAAGACAAAGCCTGGCTACCTCCAATCACTGCTGCTCTGGACTCCTGGAATTTAATCTCTCTGTCAATTCTAGTCGTGTCGACCAGTTAAAGTATGATGTCCAGCACCTGCAGACTGCTCTCCGAAACTTCCAGCATCAGCGATACGCAAAGGAGCAGCAGGAAAGACAGCGAGAAGAGCTTCTGTCCCGCACCTTCACCACTAATGTAAGCCAGGCTCCTGGGTGGGATCTGCGGGAACTCGACAGGTTGTGGGAGCTGCAGCTCAGGGCTCTGAGTGGCGGTCTTTTAGGGGGTGTCTGAAGCAGACTGATCGGACAGGAGGAGAGCAACCGGAAGTGACGGCAGACTTTGTGCGTTGCCACAGAGACTAGACCTAAGCAGGGAGTCTCTTTCTCTGTCACGAAAACCTGAAGAGGAAGCAGTTAAATTGAGGGAACGAGCAGAGGTGAAAATTACCTGGTTTGACTGGTCCGATGCAGAGAGGTGGACATTCACATGGTGGAAATGTTTTCCTGATCAGATCGAGACAGATGATTAGAACTTAGGCTGTTTGCAGTGAGGGCAGCGTTTCAAAGCTGCCTTCAGGCAGTTGCCATTGGGAGGGCGGGTTGTGGTGTGTGCGTGTGGGGGGTGTGTGTGTGGTTCCAGTGTCAGATGCATTAAAATGTTTTTGCCCCTAGTCTGAGCGGCAGTTTGGAGGGATTTGTTAACAGATATTTCATTTTAGCGGGATTGCTTGACTCGAGCCTGTTTGAAAGTGGCCTCTTGGTTTGCACGTTGGATTTCTTAGAACACCCTTGTCCGTGTCCTTTGGTCTCAAGAGGATCATTTCCCACACATGGCTGTAGAACATACTGGCCTTTGTCGTGTCCTGCATAATGTATTCCACCAAATTAGGTGGGTCTTGGTGTGTGGGGGGGAGAGTTGCTTGTTTGTTTTGACAGAGAGTTTCATTTTCTAAAGAGATCTTAGCTTTCTAAGCCTATCATCAGAATTCAGATCAGCTCCCGCTTTGCAGACGTTTAACTCTCTTTGCAGTGTCCACACTTGGAATAATGTCCCCAGGTGCTTCAGAATGTGCCTATGTAGTTTGGTTTCTCTAGCACAAGCAGTCAGGTAACCGTGATTAACACTTCAGAAGTTCAATGAACATGTGTTGGTGGTATAATGGTAAGCAGAGCTGCCTTTCAAAAGAGTAGAGAACTGTACAACACACGAAAAGGTGGTGGCATTGGTTATTCCAGCCTTTTTAGGCCATGGATGATGGCTCAGAATTATTTTGTTTCTTACCAGCCTAGTGTGATGCTGTGCATACACTGGGCCCTTAATAAAAACTGATTGGCCGAATGAACTTCTTCCTGGTCTTTCTACGATTGGGAGGTATAATACATTTTTCTGAGAGATAACAGCCCATCAGCTATACCTTTTCAGATGGGAGGGTAAGAAAGATTTGTATATAAAAGGCATTCAATAGATATTTGTCAGATAAATGAAAAGAAGTCTCTAATTGATTCAAACACTGGAGTCTTGACCCACAGAGCATCAGCTTATGCAGAATGCTTTACGAGAGTAAAGCGTGTGTAAATTAAAAACCATGACTCCTACCTCTGAGAAACTCCCGTGTTAGGGTAGGGGGACGTATACCTGAATGAGAAATGATTGTGAACTTGAGCAGCCAAGAAAAGGTGCTTTAAGCTCTTCGTGATGATGGAAAGTGATAAAAGTGGCACCGCTTGGCAGAAGAGTTTGTAATGGTCAGGAGGTGGGAGAGAAGACAGTGCTGTGGCTGGTCGTGCCCTGCTTCTGTGTCCTTCCCACTTGCCGTGTAAAAGTGGAGCCCTGGGATTGGTCTTGCTTTTCTCCCTACAGGATGGTTAAGAGGGCAGGCTCTGCACCCAGCACTGGGATTCGTGCCCTGCTGGACGTCTTACCAGCTCTGCGTACTCTTGAACAAGTCATTCCACCTCTCTGGGTTTCCGTTTCTTCATCTAAAACAGGGATAATATCATAACTACTGTGTAACGGTAGAGTGAGGATTAAGTGAGCTTAGGGTAAAGAGCATGCAGAGTGGAAAGCACTTGATCAGCATTAGTTTTTTCTCCCTTCGTTTCTTTATAGACTTTTCTTCCCTGCTCAGGTGGATAGACCCATCCTCAACACCGTTAGGCCTTTAATAGAAAACAGTCTCTTCTCTCCTTAGTCAGTCTGTCTAATTGGAGGGATAAGCTGTAGATAAAATAGCCGGAGGACAAAAGCAAACCTTTAACACTGCACTGAGGGAAAGCCAAGTAAAGGAACATTTGGAATAAGCTAGTTAGCAAGGAGTCAGAGAAAGCCTTTAGGAGAAGCCCAGCAAGGTCTTAGAAGAATAGAGTTTTTCCTAAGTTGGGGGAATGATATGGAGGCAGGGATGAACAAGACTTGTGTGGTGGAACCCACTTGCAGAGTGATAAGTCTGAGAATTCCTTTTCCTCTGAGTGAACAGAGGCCACCCCAGATCTTTGCTTTTTCTTCTCTGTTAAGTTCCTCTGATTCTCGCACCATTCCCTCTGGCTGTTTTTCCCGCGTGACCTTGGCCAGGAGGCAGAGCGGTCAGATGTGGTGGGGCCCCTGGAGCTGACCAGCAAGCAGAGTAACCAAGCGCCTGCATTTCTTTCACAGGACTCCGACACCACCATACCAATGGATGAATCACTGCAGTTCAACTCCTCCCTCCAGAAAATTCACCACGGCATGGATGACCTCATTGGAGGCGGGCACAGTATTCTGGAGGGACTGAGGGCCCAGAGACTGACCATGAAGGTGGGGGCCCTCTTGGGGGACAGGGAGAAGGGCTTTTGTTTTGGCTTTATCCAAAAGTGTGGGACCTGCGTTTACCTTTTGATCGCATACCCCTAAATTGTGATACTGTGATAGAGCCTTTGAGTTTGGGTTCCTTTCTGTTGGAATTGAATTATTATGAGTCCAAAAGGAGCCAGATTCCCTTTGCCAGTAGGTGTTTCTTGTGTTTGCAATGAACCATAATGTGGCATCTCTTGGTATCCAGGTCTTTTTCCATTTCCTGAACTTAATGTAAAGTGACTGCTGCTATGAGAGGAAGCAGTAATGGGAAATTCTGTTACAGAATCCGCTCTCGCAAGAAGGAAGACGCAGCTGTACTTGGCCTCTCGCTCTCTTTCGGTTTTCCTGTGTGGCGCCCCCAACCCACCCCGCGCCCACCGGTGGACGGCCTTATAGCCGAGACCTCTGTACTGCAGCAACTGAAGGGGGTCTTAGGGCTGCCTTGGTTGACTAGCAGTGGGTGCCTTCTAGAGCACAGGCTGGTGATCCCCAGTGACTCTTCACTCTCTCTTTAGCAACAGGTATTCCTAGAAGCCCTGCCCCATTGGCTGAGACTCAAAACCCCTGGGAGTGGTTTACAGAAACATTACACAGCCTCTGATGTCAGTTGTGATGTTTCAGCCTCAGCCCTTTTCCTGTGTCAACCCTGATGGATAATGGGGTGTGGGCTGTGTCTGTTATCAGGGTGTGGTCCCCAGTGGACGAAGCCCTCCCAGCCACTGAGCTGTGAGAAGCAGTCACTCGGAAGCGTGAGCTTTATCTTAGTTTTTGTTGGACTGTGTTGAGCCTGTCAGCTCCATGGGACTTCTGTACATTTCTGAGCAGCGCCTGCCACCTTTACCCAGGAGAAGGTCAGGCGAGCTGCGAGTAACACTTATCTCTTGCTGATGGCCGCAGCGCTTCAAATGGTTTGGAAGCGTGGTCTCTGACAGCTCCATGGGTGCCCCCCTTTCAGAACAGCCACCTGCAGTAATCTAAACTGATACATGATGGTTAATCCTCCCTTTCTTTAGAAAACTGCTGGCCTCCTTCCCATATCTCAGAAAAACAGTAAAACCCTTTTAGGACGAGGCTCACCATGTCACACTCAAGTTGACCCGCTGCGGGTCAGAGCTTATTGTTAAAGCACATGTCAGCTTCTTCCCGAAGTCGTGTCACTGAGGAGTCCAAGCAACTTCTGCCCCAACACTGCCCCCAGAGGTGAAGCGCCGGGAAGTCTGGTGGGCAGTCAAGGGCTGGAATGAGAGGTTTCTAATTCCGTTTCCTCTGCACGCCTACTATACCTGTCTTTTGCCTCTTGGTTCCCTCCACCTGCCTCCTACCCCACTTCTGTCAGGGAAGTTTCTGCCCAAACCATTTAAAAGGAACATAGGAGGGAGCATGAAGGAACCGGGCCTTGATTTGGGGTGGAAAATGAATAACATTTTTGAAATTAATGTTAATTTTCAAGTGATTTTCGAAGCTTGGTACTTGAACTTCACAGAGTGATGAAATAATCTGCTCTTTCAGAGCTAAGCGGAGTCTTTAGTGACAGTCTAGTTTATACCACCATTGTTATGGGAAAAACATGTCTCTGGTCTCTGGCAGAGATAAAGTTTGACCTGAGAGATCTCTCTCCGTGAGGCTTGTATATCATTGTCTGGGCAGAGCGTGGGTCTTGAACTCCTGTCCGTGATGCCTTGTGTTCTCACCTCTCTTGCATCTTCTCTCAGTTGCTCGTTACTGTGTTCACTTAGAAAATGGTTGCAGGACACTAGGTTAGATGCCGTCCTACAGATGCAGTTGGTGATGTGTGTAAGTTAAGTTGGGGTCTGCCCAGCTTTCATTTATATTTGTTACTTCATACGAAATTGAATGTGCTTAAAAATGAAAATTAGAAAGCAGAGAGGAAGGGTGGCCTGGGTGGTTTGGGCTGTTGGTTTAGGAATAAAATACCCTTTTGTTTTGGGTGGTGGGTGGTGACATTCATATAAGGAGTTGTAGGTCCTTGGGTTGGTGTCTGCCAGTTGTGATTCTGTGGTTCCATCTTGCCCCCTTCAAACTCTCTTATAATGTGGACACAGACCCATATGTTGTACTCAGCAGAATCCCTGCGGTTTCTACTCTACAGAGTACACAGGCTGAGAGCAAGCATTTTAGAGCCAGGGAGCAGAGAGAAGTTTTTTGATGTTGCCTTTTTTTCAATATAAAATATTCTAATTTAAGACTTTTTTTTATGGAGGTATAATGTGCATACGGTGAGGTATACAGATCTTATTTGTACAGATCATTGAATTTTGACAAATACACACATCCGTCTTTGTAACTCACACTGCTGTCAAGGCAGAGACCGTTTTCATCACCCCTGAAAGATCCCTTGTGCCCTTTCCCAGTCAGTCTACCCCTGCTCCCTCCGCCTGCCCCAGGCAGCCACTGTTCTGATTGATTTCACCATTTATTAGTTTTGACTGTTATTGAACTTAATGTAAATGTATTCACATGACGATTTTGTGTGTGACTTCTTCCTCTCAGGAACGTTTTCCAGGCTCATTCATATTGCTACATGGTGCAGTCAGGCCCTTTTTATTGCCCAGCAGTATCCCGTTGTGCACAGAACACACACTGTTAATCCATCCTCTGGTTGATACACACCTGGATTGTTTCCAGTTTGGGGGCATTCTTCTGTTTTCTTCTAGAAGCTTTATTATAGTTTTAGCGTTTTTGTTTAATTCTATGAACGAATTCATTTTTATGTATAATATGAATCAAAGGTCTTTTTTAACACATATGTATTATGTACAGACATATATGTACGTGTATATGATACATACATGTGATACTCATTATACACCATTTGTTCCAGCACATTTGTGGAAGACTTTCCTTTCCCCCTTGCTTTGCTCTACAACCTTGACCAAAAGTCATTTGGCCGTAGGAGCGTGATCTGTTTCTGGTGGCTGCTGCTTCTTGTATGCTTTAGGCATGACCAAGAGACTGTCTGTTGGTAAAGCCCCATCTCATGATGACATTCACCCATCCTTGGTAGAAGGAGTTGATCTTTGTTTCTTCCTCTTCTTGTCTGTCCCAGGGGACCCAGAAGAAGCTCCTCGACATTGCCAATATGCTCGGCTTGTCCAACACAGTGATGCGGCTCATCGAGAAGCGAGCTTTCCAGGACAAGTACTTCATGATCGGTGGGATGCTGCTCACCTGTGTGGTCATGTTCCTTGTGGTGCAGTACCTGACCTGAGCCAGCCAGGCCCTGTGGCTGAACAACGGTCCCACGGCGTGAGAGTGTGTGTGAGTGTGAGTGTGCAAAGAGAGGGAGGCCCGGAGGCTGCCTTCTGAAATGTGTGCCCATCTTAACTGTGAAGACCACTCTGAAGCGATTGTGACCTGCAACCTGGTGGGAGTTTCAAACCTCTGTTTTTTGTGACGTCTTGGAGGGGAAACTCCTGCTACCAAGATGTGGTGCTTAGGAAATGAACGAAGTGTCTGTTCTCTCTCATGCTCACTGTCACTCTCACTGGGGGAGGAAGTGATGCAAGGGTAAGGGAGGACCAGGGAGAGGGGAGGAAGAGAATGGCCTTGGTGGTTTTTGTCCTCATAGCTGATGTGCACCCAGGAAGGCTTTCACGGTGAGCTTGCAGACAGGACTGTCCACTCTTTGCCATCCACTGGCCTTTCTGGCTCCTAGTAGATAGTCTAGAGCAGAAGCAAAGAGAGGAGGGGAATGAGGCCTTCTTTTCCTGCACCCACTACAGTAGGTGGGTTCATATGCCCTTGCTACTAGCCACCTTCCCCCACACCCCTCCAAAAAATAATGACATGCCAGTGACTGACTGCTAATACTCGTCGTCCTTCCCCGGGAGCAGCTACTAGAGGAAACAGAGGCACTGGCGCTGCTGCTGATAGCAAGATTTTCCACATCACGGATGTTGGGTGTTTCTCCTTTCTAAAGTAAGGCCACTGTTAACTCCCTGGGAACGGTCAGTCTTGAAACTGAAGACCCTAGTCACCGATATTTTTCCCAGTAGTTAATGGTTGGCTTTTAAGACTGCAGCCTGGCGCCCGTGCCCAGGCTTTGGTGGGCGTTTGCCCCTTATCAGGTAGCTGTGAGCAGAGGTTAGTGATTTGTCTTTTACAGTCTCATCTCTAGTTTTAGTGTCTAATTAATAATTGGCTCTCTTCCCTTCCTTGAGATATATTAGCAACTGCCAGCCAAGCCTCCGTTCTGCCCAGCCAGTGTGGGCACATGCCACCCTGGAGACGTCTCTGGTGTGTATGTCCTTGTAAGACTGTTTTCAGGGACCAGGACCTTTCTCCTTCTCGGACCAACCCTAGATTAAGGCTGTACCGGTACCCGGCGTATTGTAGGATTTATTGTAAAGCCAGCCTGTTCAAGGAGACTAATCACTGAAAGTACCAGAAAGACCTGGTTAGCCTATTTTTTCATCTGTCACAGGCCCTACCAGCCCTAGGCTCAGTATGGCAAGACATAAATAACACTCACAGTTTCCCAGAGGAACTGTAAACCTGGTCAGTATTAACCCCACCTTTGACTGTCTTGCCCTACCTACTTCCCGTCTTTGTTTCTTGTCATTTGGACTATCTTCTGTCATCTTTCTCTTTTCTGTGTGTTTTCTCTTCCACCTTCCTTCTTTACCACCCCCCCGCCCAACCTGTTTCTGTAGCAGTATTGATCTTTGTAGGCACATCTGTGGCGTAGATCCCTTTTGGGGGAATGATTCTTAATTGTCACAGGTTTTGTTTTTTTTGGTTTTTTTTGCTGTACGCGGGCCTCTCACTGTTGTGGCCTCTCCCGCTGCGGAGCACAGGCTCCGGACGCGCAGGCTTAGTGGCCATGGCTCACGGGCCCAGCCGCTCCGTGGCATGTGGGATCCTCCCGGACCCGGGCACGGACCCGCGTCCCCTGCATCGGCAGGCGGACTCTCAACCACTGCGCCACCAGGGAAGCCCTGTCACAGATTTTTAACATGAGTTTCCTGGGTACTGATTTCACACTTTTGGTAGGATCTCTGTTGCTCTTACTTGTCTGGGCTAAACAGGGGCCCTGGGTTTCCAAGGAAAGGGGAATCTTTGATCCCTTCATAAAAGGATTGAAGGCTCTGCCAGAGTGAAAACGTTGGCCTGGTGGATGGACAGAGGGGTGGAAGCATCTTCAGACCTAGCTCTGACTTTGGGGAGGCCCAGTTGGAAATTTCCATCATACCCAGCACCCCTGCCATCCCAGGGACCCAGCACAGGTCTCTTAGCAGTGCATGAAATGGGTTTTTAAACTGCACAGACTTGGCTCTGAGCCTGGGCACCTGAGGATCCTGCCAGACAGTGCACTTTGGAAGAAGATGTACAAGGAGCAGCTAAGCCATTTGGACTTGAACTCTGGGGAGGCAGAAACTCCCCCCACCCTCTGCCCTCTGTTGGTTGATGTGACACCTATTTGTAATGTACACCAGTCTGTTTCCACACTTGCCTTTCTAGTGATTGTTGTCCTCGACGAACCAGAAGTAAGGCCTTCCTTCGTGCTGCACCTTCAGAGCCATTCTCCCTACTTTGTAATAAAAATAGAGGGGGCGATTCGTGGGTCTTCACCACCTGGAGCTAAGGAACAGCAGCCACAGTATGTCTGGAGACCCTGGGGCACCTCGTGTCATCGTGTGCTTGCCCTTCCCTGTCACACGTTGGCTTTCAATGCTCTGTGAGCAACACACTTTGTCTCCACAGTCCTCAGAGTATAGGGCAGGGTCTCCAGGCCAGGGAAGGAGCACCCTCTAGTGGAGTTGGGGTGAATTCTCAGGTGCAAGAATCTCCAGGAGCTGCCTCTGAGACCTTGTACAGGATTTTGGTGTACCTATTGTGGTTTAGGACAGGTGGGTTGTCAAGGAACTTGGAGAATCTTCATTCCGTGGATGTGTACTCCAGGTGTGATAACCTTAAGAAAAGCTGAACTCCTCGACCAAGTAAGTAGGAGAGTCTTCGTTTTATAGAAAGCTTCGCTGCTGAGATTTTTCCTGTCCTTTGCCCTGATGAGTTTAAATGGGTTTGATTTGCAAATTTGGCTTTACACTCATTGTTTCTGAAACACATCAGTTGAATAAAGTTGCTGTTTATTTTATTTAGAAAATTACATTTTGTAAAGGAATTTGACATTCATCGTCATAACCAATGACCCTTTTTTTCTCTCAGGCCAGAGATTCTGAAACACTGTTCCGAGACGAGGGGTGGGTTGGCTGCCTCAGCAGTAGCTGGGAAACTTTTTTAAAATTATGGATTCCTCCGGCCTACCCCAGACCTTCTGCATTAGAATACTTTTTAAGTCTCTAAGGTAATTCTGATGTGTGTCTTTTATTTATTTTCCACATCTATTTAGGTATTTTATATTTGGCTGCGTTGGGTCTTCGTTGCTGCGTGCGGGCTTTCTCTAGTTGCGGCGAGCGAGGGCTACTCTTTGTTGTGGTGCACGGGCTTCTCGTTGCGGAGCACGGGCTCTAGGTGCGCGGGCTTCAGTAGTTGCGGCACGAGGGTTCTATAGTTGTTGCTTGCGGGCTCTAGAGCACAGGCTTAGTAGTTGTAGCACACGGGCTTAGTTGCTCTGCAGCATGTGGGATCTTCCTGGACCAGGGCTCGAACCCTTGTCCCCTGCATTGGCAGGCAGATTCTTAACCACTGCGCCACCAGGGAAGCGGTAGACAGAGGCTTTTGTTTTTTTGCTTTTTTGTTTCTGTTTTTTGATTTTTTTTGCGGTACGCGGGCCTCTCACTATTGTGGCCTCTCCCGTTGTGGAGCACAGGCTCCGGACGTGCAGGCTCAGCGGCCATGGCTCACGGGCCCAGCCGCTCCGCGGCGTGTGGGATCTGCCCAGACCGGGGCACGAACCCGTGTCCCCTGCATCGGCAGGCAGACTCCCAACCACTGCGCCACCAAGGAAGCCCCAGAGGCTTTTGTTTTAATCAAAGACTATAGCATTTGAAAACATGTGAACTAAGCATATATGAGTGAAGAGCAAAACTTATCAAGTCCAAAATAAAGTCTTAATTTGTTTATAACTTATTCCAGGAAAGATTTGAGGAGACTTAGAGGAACTAACTAAGACAGTGAAATATAAAGAAGTGAGAACCAAGAACAAGTCAGTAGAATGTCAGTGCCAAGAAAAAGACACATGCAAGTCATGAAGCCCCACACAAAAACACTCTGGGGAATCCCTGATTAGGCCTGGAGCCAAAGCAAAGAGAGAAGCATGATCTGTTACTGTCTGTTGAAGGGTAGGATGTCATATTTGCTCAGAGGAGAGGCCAGACCTTGACTACTGCTAGCTTGCCTGTGGCCCTTACTGGAAGTGTCAGGCATGGTTAGTTTCCCGGGTCTTCCCTCTAATCGTCACAAACCCTCTGAGTTAGGCTATGTGTCATTTCCTTTGTGCAGATGAAGGGATGGAGCTTTAGTGACTTTTCTCAAGGCCCCACAGGGAGTCCTGGAGGAACCAAGCCCTCCTCTGTCCGGCTTCATAGCCCAGGCTGATAAACACTGCAGCCGTGCTCGGGGCGAGATGCAGGAGACCAAGGCAGCTTTCTGGGATTGGGTAAAGGGCAGTAACGCATTTGGTGCACCTTACATGGCAGGTTCTCTGCTCTGAAGTATTTTCCTTATTTGAAGGGGGAGAGAGAATTTGAGGAGGAGCTTCTGGAGTGGAGAATGGAAGGTGTACTCAGATCTTGCCACTAGGGGGCGACATAACCCTTTCTGGCTGGTCTGCCCAGAACTCGGCTCTGCCTTACGGCTGGTGTACTTGGAAGAGGAGGAAACACTTGCAGATTTAGTTTGCTTCAGATCCAGAAATTCCCTGCCGAGTAGCGGCTTCGGGCTCCCTTCGAGCTCCCTGGAGCTCGAAGGGTATGGCCCCAAATGCCTTCTGAAATCCTAGTTCATTGTGGTTTCTAGGGCTCCCCTCCCCTTTCAGTCTTTCCCTCAGCACACGGGCATATTGCAAACAAGGGTGGAAAGTGTTCCCCGGTGTGATGTCAGTTCCTTCTCCCCTTTTTGTGTCCTTTCGTGTCATGTGACACATGGGAGAGGAGGGAAGTGGCATGGCGGTGAGGGGACTGTGCAGGTCCTTGGCCCGCTCAGGTGCGGTTGGCAAGCCCCCCCACTATAGAACCTCCTTGATGAGCAGGCCCCCCCCCTCATCCCCGCGTCCCGCTAGCAGAGGGCTCCCAACCTTGGCTCCACATCGGGATTCCCTCCAGAGCTTTTAAAGATACCTGTGTGTGGGTCTTACCCTGATCCACTCTGATATAATTGGCTTGGGTTGCAGCCTGGATATGGGGAGTTTTAAGGGTTGCCCAGGCATTTGTAATGTGTAGACAAGGGTGAGAGAGACTGGTCTAGCACAGGAGGGTTCTACCCAAGGCAAGGCGGGGGACCACTTCCCCAGACCAGCTGGGGATGGGGTAGAAGCTTACTTCTCCCATGTGGTTTGGGAAGGGGCCAGATCCTTCCTGGCCTGTGGACCCCCTCATTGACTGATGCCTCTGTGTCTTCTGAGGACAGTACCTTAGTGTGACAGGCCAGCCTGTCACTGCCCCCTCCAGTGCACCTCCTGGCCCTCCCTACCACCCCTGCCCGGTTCTCCATCCTCCCTGGACTGCTTGGCCTTCTGGGAACATGCCATGCCCTTTTGTACATCTGCATCTTTGTTTCCACCCCCAACATACCTGTAGCACCACATAGTCCCTGGGGAATGGTAGTTGTTGAGGTGTCCTCACTGCAGGGACCTTTCTTGTGCATCCTGTGCACACAGTAGGCGCTCCACAGGTATTGGGTCGTGGCCTGTAGGAGGGCACTTGAGCCCGGCCCAGTCAGCTGACAGACTTCTGAGAATGGAGGCCATGGACCAGCTGCGCTGCTGTGACTAGGCCAGGAGGGAGCCGGAAGGGTGAAGGCCACTGGTGGCACTGGCCTTGTGCTTGTAGGCCCTCAACAGCAGCGATGGTCACCGTGAAAGCAGGCGAGGCACGGGAGGGAAAACGTGCCAACCAGCACTGTTTGGGGAGAGACAAGAGGGCAGCTAATTCGTTCCGGCTTTAAAGCTGAAAGTCCTGAATCCTGGTGACCTCCTCAGGCTGGAGTAAACCAGGGTGGTTGGTCACCCTGTGGACACTAAAGACTGTGACTGATTCAGGGCACCCAGGAAGAGGGGACTGTGGCTGTGGAGGCTGTCTCCCTGGCCTAGCAGTTACGTTGGTGGCGTCTCGCCAGCCCCTCCTCCTGGAGAGCTGACATAGACTTGCCCAGGCCCAGCAGGGAAGCCTTCCACCTCCTCAGCCTTGGGTACCCAGCTACCAGAGCCCTGGCACATGCCCAGCACCGTGTTAGCTGTTTCAGGGCAGACAGAGGGGTTGGGAGCAGCCTCTGCCCTCTGCGGCTAGCAGTAGTTAAAGAGGCACGACGCAGCAGTAAAAGCCCTGAATCTAGGATGCGGACGCCTGGTCTCAAGTCGCAGCCCTGCTGGCAGCAGCCACATGGCAGGCACCTCTCTGAACCGAAGCTCGCTCCTCTTAGAATGGGAGTAACACCTGTCTTTGTCCCTTCCCAGGGTGGACATGGGGCCCAAATAACCTAGTGTTTGTAGCAGACTCCAGAGGTCTGAAGAAGTGCTTCTCAGCCTAGGCCACTTACGGGGGAGCTTTAAAAAGTCTTGATTCTGGATCTTGCCCCCAGAGGATCTGAGCTACTTGATCAGGGGTTTGGCCTGGATTTCAGGATTTTTTTTTTTTTAACCTTCCAAGAGATTCTCACGTGCAGCCAAGGTTGAGAGCCTCTGCTCTAAATGCCTTCCAGGTGTGATAGGTTATTCCTGTTTAACTGGAAAGGCAAGAACTAGTCGCATGAACCAAGCAGAGGACAAAGTAGCATGCAGAATCTCCCAAGGTGGAGGGACAGCAGTTTAGAGTGGCTGTCTCAGTGGGGCATTAACTAGGATGGGCTTTCTGGGAGAGAGCGCGGTAATGGCTGCAAGATGCTTGAAGGAGAGGAAGAGTCATGGGAGAAGTTGAAGGGGAGGCGGCTGGCATGGGGGAGTTAACAAGCTCTAATCAGACTCTTAAGTGTCAAAGGCGGCGAGGGAGAGCCGCTGGGAGGGCTGACTGCCATCGTCTGCTTGGCTCACAGCCCATCGGAGAAGTGGTTGATGCTCAGAGTCTCAAGAAGCCTGAAATGGAGCTGAAGCCTTGGTGGGCTGTCGCTCATCAGGGGCGAGCAGGTGTGGGCTGTGCAGGAGACGGTTCCACTCCCCCTTCCCCTTTCCAGCCTGGGCCACGGCCCCCGCTTCTTTCAACCAAGACATCTGGGGCAAGGCCTAGCCTCTGGCTCTGCTCACCTCCTGGCACCCGTCGGCATGCTCTGCTAAGAGTTCCTCATGCTAGGGCCTGTGCAGGGACAGGGGCAAGGGGTCGGAGAGCTGGGACCTCTGTAGGAGCAGAGAATAATCATCGCTGTCCCCTGCACCTCTCCATGTTGTTGTGAATATCAAAAGATAAAATTCTGAACGCTCCTGGATGTTGTGTGAGTTCTTGTTGCTGCATGCATGTGTGGGCGCAAAAGTCAGTGTCCAGGAAACCATTTCTTTCTTCTCCCTCCTTCACCGCTGTGGCAGGGAGCAGCCTCTCTTACCGCGGCCCACAGGCCTTGGGAGACCCTTGGCAGGCAGCCCCCGGGGGCAGAATTCCAGATTGGGAAACCTTGGTCACCTCCTCGAATGAGAAAGCATCTTGAAACAAATTTTCTGAGATCATTCATTTGGAGGGAACAGCGCTCAATTAAAGATTTAGAAGGGCTGGGATATTCACTTAAGGAAAAAAAAAGCTCACCCCTAGTATTGTACCCTTTTAACATAAGAAGTCGATTTAATACCTACAGGAGGTGTCACAGGGCAGGGTAGATACGCAAGATGAGAGCTTATCGAGATGGGGGCGGAGTGGTGTTGGAGTGCTTCCTGGAGGAGGGAGGACAAGGGCCGGGTGGAGAATAGGTCAGTGGCCGAGGATGATACTGACTGATGTCCTCGCAGGACATCCCTCCCTGGGGAGGGGTGCTGCTTTGAAGGGGAGGAGTATGAGCTCAGTTCTCAGCTGGCCGGGTTTCAGAGCGGCCTGTGGAAAGAGTGGGAAAGTATTGGGTAGGAAGCTGGCACTGAGGGTGGAGGAAGGCCCTGCTGTGAACGCAGATGTAAGGATCCTTAGTTGTTGTCCTGAAACCAGAGCAGTGGGAAGGATCCCTGCGCACACCCTGAGCTCTGTGGACTCAGGAAGGAGGAGGGGGGCTGCTCCTAAGCCAGCCTCGCCATGAGGGTCTGGGTTAAAGCCTGCTCTCTGGTGTAAGTGTACAGGAGGGAGGGTTTACTGGGGCTCCGGGTAGCCAGTCTTTCTCAGGAGCCCCTGGGTCTGAACTCCTCAGACATGGAGCAACCACCAAACGGGCACAGGTTGTGGAGGCAGCGGCTGGCACTGCCACATACCCTGAGAGCTCACCACAGCTCATTTGTGACATGCTGATGAGACTTGGTGGAGAAGCTGTTAGTCTAACGTGTGGTGTGGACAAGTTCAGCTCTCCTGGGAGGACCTGGCCACCAAGGACCTTGACGTGATCTTGTGAGATGCAGCTAGCGTGACGAGGGTGGTGGGATGGTATTTGTGATGGGGTTGGCAGACATGGCTTAGCCACTTCTTAGCAAGATAACCTTGGGCTTAATTGTCCAAACCTGTTTCCTCATCTGTGTGACGGGAATGATAATAGCTACCTCATAAGGGTGGCTTATGTGCCCATATTTGAGGTCTTGGCAGTCAATGGAAGTGATTTGTTAAGAGGCAGAAAAGTTTTAAGTGGTTGGAATCAAGCAGGCCTGGGTATGCAGCCCATCTCTGTCATTATTGTGTTACCTCAAGCAAGTCCTATCACCTATCCCAAGACTCTGCTCTCTTGGTATCTCTTAGGGATAAATTATGCCCATCCCAATGGGAGGCTGGGAGCCAGTGAACACTGCAGTGTATATAAAGTGCTTCTGCACAGCCTGGGACGTGAGAAGATGGTAGCCGAAGGTTTTTTTTTAATTGTTAATTAGTATTGTATAAGACCTAGGTCTGGTACATTCTCGTTCAGCTGACGTGGCTGTTAGTCAAGGACCCGATATCCCTAAAGAAAGTACAGCAGACATTCACAGTTAGACTTTATTTGTGAACAGGTATCATGTCGTGGATATAATAATGCATTTGGCATCGGAAGATCTGAATTCAAATCCCTGCTTTATTACTTATTATCACTTGCTTACTGTCTCTCTCAGCCTCAGTGTCCTCAGGTATGAAATGGGGATGGTAATAATGACCTACTTCACAGAACTGTGGTGAGGACAAAACGATCAATTGCATGGACCAGTGAGGATGCTCTGGGCTGCAAGCACAGGCAACTCCAAGTAGCTTAAAGAACTGATGGAGCTGAAGTAGGCTGCAGGGTTGGTTGATTCAGGGCTCAGTGATGTCATCCAGGGCAGGCTTGGGACTGCCTAGGTTCCCTGAGAGCAGGGGAACTCCGGGGAGAGGATGTAGGAGAGGTGAGAGTGATGATTGAAAGGTTAGACTAGAATTGTCACCTGCTGAAGTTCATTCATTCAGTCATTCAGTAAACACTAATTGGGCACCCTCTATGTATCATCTTGGGGCTGGGCCTTGTAGTACAGACGTGATTCACGAGGTCCCACCTGCATTACTTTTGCATAACATGTCACCACAAAACATAGGGGCTTAAGATAGCAGTACTCCACTGTTATATCTCACTGTTTCTAAAGATCTGGAACTAGGACAGGGCTGGGACGGCTCGTCTCTGCTCCATAACGTCTGGAGCTTCAGCTGGAAGATTCCAGGGCTGGGGATGGGAATCATCTGAAGGTTCACTCACATAGGAGCTTGGATGTCCGCTGAGCTCCTTGGCTGGACCTGTCCACTAGAACACCTGCACGAGGCATCTCCATGCAGCCAGGGCTTCCTCACAGCATGATGGCGAGGTTCCAAGAGTGAGCACCCTAAGGGTAAGAGCCTGGGGGGAGCTGTATCCTATTTATGACCAAGCCTCAGAAGTCACACGGCATCAGTTCTGCCATACTCCTTGGTCTATGGCAGTCACAAGCCCCCCACTCCCTTTCGGAGGGAAGAATGTCAGTCACGGGAGCATGCGGGGGGCAGCTGGGAGCTTCAGGAGTGTCTGCGTGCTCAGACACCCCCAAGCTCAGGAGCAAGATGGCCCTGAGCAGCGAAGGGGCTGCCGCAGCATCTTACCTGTCTCAGAACCTGCTCAGCAGCCTGAGAAGAGCCGGGACTGGTCTCTGTGGGGGACACCCTGTGCCGTGGTGGGATAGTGCAGTGGGCTGAGATGTGGGGCTGATGAGATCAAAACTGTCAGGTTCCAAATCCCAGAAGAGAGGAAAAGTGGAGCTGGAAGGGTCTTAGGGACCTTCTGGGAGAGCGACTTGCTAGGGATCACTCAGTCAGTTGTAATAACAGATCTGAAGTCAGAATGGAGGTCCCCTACTCCCAGTCCAGTGCTTCTGCCATTTCACCCCTGCCATGGGCATTCTCACCTTGCCAGCTTGTCCTAATCCTAGCCTGTGGCCCTCGCCCGAGCTACAGTCCCATTGCCTGGCACTGTACCATACTCTTGCCAGGCACAGCTAACTCAGGGTGGCAGGAGCCATGCCAATTCTTCTCTGATTAGGGGGTATCTCCCCAGGCCCCTCAGATATTGACGTGATCTGGCACGCACATTGCCAGATTGTGATGTCCCTGAGAGAATGCAGACAGAGGTGGACAGAGCCCACGAACGTGGCTGAAACGGCGCTTCCAGAGGTGCCCGCTTGCCGCCCACAGTGAAAGCCTGGTGGTGGGTGGCATTCTCCCCTCGGGTTACCCATTGGACCATTTTTCATCCTCCCAGAGTCAGTTTCCATGGAAACAGCAAGTTCCTTTCCCATCATTTTCATCCTTAAAGATTCCCACCAGAGCTGTCTGTGCCTGGGCTCCTCGCCCAGCGGCTGCATCAGCCGGCACCAGATCCCAGGTTTAATGGTGAATTGTCACGCTGCCAGGTAGAGCCGCCTGGGATGTGTCTGATAACTGGCATAGCCCTTACTGGGTTAGGAACTTGCTCTCAGTGGCTCCCTCTTGCTCCCATGTCAGAGCCACCTCCCTCCTCTCCCCTGCAATTTGGCATTGGAGGTCTTCCCCGTACCCCTCTGCCCCACCTCGCAGGCCAAGATAATTCTTTTTTTTTTTTTTTAATTTATTTTTGGCTGCGTTAGGCCTTCGTTGCTGCGTGCGGGCTTTCTCTAGTTGCGGCGAGCGGGAGCTACTCTTCGTTGCGGTGCCCGGGCTTTTCATTGCAGTGGCTTCTCTTGTTGCAGAGCATGGGCTGTAGGTGCGCGGGCTTCAGTAGTTGTGGCACACGGGCCCTAGAGCGCACGGCTTCAGTAGGTGGGGCACGTGAGTTCAGTAGTTGTAGCGCGCAGGCTTCAGTAGTTGTGGCTCGCGGGCTCTAGAGCGCAGGCTTAATAGTTGCGGCGCACGGGCTTAGTTGCTCCGCGGCATGTGGGATCTTCCTGGACCAGGGATCAAACCCGTGTCCCCTGCATTGGCAGGCAGATTCTCAGCCACTGCTGCACCAAAGCCAGACAGTGACCCAGCTGGGAAAGGGAAGCCTCCAGTTTTCTGGGGACCAGGTACACTCAGGGAGGACCCCACCCTCACAGCCTCAGGGTGGGCTGTCCACTCCTCCTCCCCTCTCTTTCCCAGCCAGCCCTGTTCCTGGCCTCTGTGTAGTGCTTCTCCCTCTGGGCTTTTGCCTCCCTGCTCCTCCTCTCTAGCCATCACCTCCTTCACACCCCAACTCCAAGTTCACTCCCACCAGGATGTCTTCCTTTCTAAACCATTTTTCTCAGTGCAGCTCTGTTTGGTTCCTGCAGTATAACTTTGTATATATTGTGTCAGGGAGAGGAGGAGATTCCTGAAGCTATTTTTCTTTTTAAAGCTTTTTTTTTTTCCGGTATATTTTCTTTCTGTACTGGAGAATTCTTGTCGTGGGCGTATGTTGTTTATCTGCCCAGCATCCCCTCTTTGGACTACAAGCCGTTATCCCCTTCTGCTGGTAACATAATCTCTCCTTCCTATGGAAAAATCTGTTCCATGGGATTCAGCTAGGGCTGCCTTCTTCAACAGGGGGAAGCCCCTGAAGCAAGCCTGGCCAATCAGAGGACTCTATCCGTAGGCCCTAGTGGTCGGTTCAGGGATGACCACATGACCATGCAGAGCCAATAAGAATCTTCCTTGGTATTCCTATAGACAGTGCTGGCTGCCCCACCAATGTCCTTTCTCCCTTTGGTTCTCAATAACAAAACCCTAATTTTATTGGAAGCCCAGTTGAAAATACTTGCCTCTGCAGGCTTTCTTGCAGTGGGAGAAGTTATGTCACCCAGTTCTGGTCAACAGGATGTGGGGAGAAGTTGCTGGAAGGGACTTCCGGGAAAGTTTCAAAAGGAACAGACTCAGACTGGCATGGCCCCTTTAGTACTGATTCTAACTGATCACTGCCTCCGTGAGAGCAAGACATCTTAACCTGGAGCTTTTGTTCCAGCCATGTGGAGAGGCTGCCTGAGAATGAAGCCCTCCAAGAGGAAAGCACAGCCAAGAGATGGAAAGAGAGAGGAGAAAAGAGAGGGGGGAGGGAGGGAGAGAGAGAGGGAACAGTATCAGTTAAGCCCCTGGATTGAGCCATGCCCTCAGAACTTCCCGATTTAGGGAGCCAGTAAATCCCTTTCCTACTTAAGCTGGGTTTCTGTGTCTTTCATTGAAGGCTCAGAAGGAAACCCTCTACAAGACCAAAGCCATGCCTTTGTCTGTCTCTGTTCTCTCCTCCCAAGTTATTTACATTATAAGATGCTAGATGCAAAGCTGGCACACAGTAAATATTAACTCAAATAGACCTTGAGCCCCCCAAATTTTTGTCTTGACAGGAGTCAAAGTAGAGCTCGGAAGGACTTGATTTCTGAACCAGACTCATTAAGGAACACACTCATCAATTCTCTGTGGACGTCTCAGGCCAAGCACACCTCCCATGCAGTGCATGGCTTGGAATCTCTTCTCTTCACCAAACCATTCCTTCAGCGCTCACCTCCTCCAGGTAGCCTTCCAAACCAGGTCTTAACTTCATCACCATTCCTCGCTTTGTGATTCCTTGCTTTTGCTAACACTTTGGTCCAGCTGTACTTGGTTAGATGTATTATTTGAGCGTAGCTGTGTGTGTGTCATCCCTCTCACCTCACCCCTGGCCAACTGACTAAAGAGCTTTTTAGAACAGGGGCTGTGTCTCCACCATCAGTCTAGGGACCTTCTGGGGGCGGGGACGCTAACTCCCCTGTGAGATCGGGGATCCAGATGCTGCCTCTCCTCACATCAGACGAGGCGCTGCACAATCTAGGGTCACCTCTCCGTGCCTCACGTAGCCTCATTGGCAAGGCAGGAAAATGCGGTCTGACCTACAGCCCCGCAGAAATGGAGAGCTGGAGGAAGGGGGTAAGAGTGGCCCTCCTCACTCACAGGAGGGTCCGTCTTAACCTTCCGGGGAACGCTGATGAAAAGCCCATAAGGTTAGTCCTGGATCGGAATGCTATTCAGCAACTCCAGAAATATTCTAACTCGGCTCCTGTTCCCTCCTGTGTAGCAGCGTAAACAGAAAGCTCCCCACACAAGGCCAGAATTCTGCCTTATAAGCCTTCTTGCTTCCCTTGTTCCTTGTCTGTTGGGTAACAATGAATCCTTTATTGGGAAGCTTGTCAAATCCACGTAGACACCGAGGGGGTGGCCATATGTTTTCTGTCTCGTGGCTCCTGTTGGATGGCAGCCCTGGAGTAGCCTGTGTAGCTGACAGTGCTGGTGGGACACAATACCACCCTCCTGCTCTCTTCAACACGCTACCCTGTCTTTGTATCTCCTGCCCCCATTCCAACACTCAAGCCTTTGCAACAGCAGCTGTGCAGTGAGCCATTGTGGAGGAAGGATGCTAACGTAAGTTCTCGGAGAAGGTGATGGATTCCCAACAAGGGTCAGAGAAAGTCATTCGGGGAGGACAGAGCCTGAGTAAAGCCAGTCTGAGCACGGTGGGTGAGGCGGCTCTCGGAGAGCTGACCTGGAAGTACAGAGGGCAGGGAGCCAAGGTGAGGAGGGGCAAGGTGGAGAGGGCATAAAGGGCTGGCTTGTTTGGTGGGAGAGGAAGGAATTGATGAAAGCCCTTGAATGCAAGTTGAGTCTGTAGCTGGTAGAAAAAGCAGTGGGGAGATGAGGACAGACCTTGGATAGGAAAGAGACGTGGTAAAAATAGTGCGAGTGATCCAGTCATCTGCATGTGGGAGGCTGAGTGCTCGGGGAGACGGAGGCGAGGTGCTGAGCCTGGATTCTGCGGCAGGATTGGTGTGCCTGCTGATGATTATGGAAATGGGTTGGAGCTGGGGTCTAGGTGAGTGAGTCCTCATCTTTTAGACAGGCTTCATCTCTTGGAGGAAGGTGCTGGGAGCTCTGGCTTAATTCCCCAAGGGGATGATGGCTCCAGGAATGGGGGCTACTGCTTTGGGGATCTGTTGCTGCCAAAAGTCAGTGGATCTGGGTGATCCCGCTCAACCCATGGAGAGCAGGTCTCCTTGTCCTCAGCTGCACCTGGCTGAGCTCTGCCAGAGGTGTGTGTAACCTTAGAAGTCACGAAGCATCCTGAAAGTGTTTCCATTCCCACGAGGGATAAACACATAGAACAAGAGGAATCATTCTTACTGAAGCCACTGAAGTATGTACTTAAGGATCAATAAGATTACTCTTGCGGATCTATGCTTATTCAACATTCATGCAAGAAATAGTGATTAAGTGTCTGTTATATACAGGCACATTGCTAAATACTGTATATGTAGCTATGAGTAAGACTGACATGGGCCCTCGCCTGTCAAGCATTTTGTAATTTATAGAAATAGGTGTCTCTGAACTTGTCCAGGACTTTCTTTCCATTGGCAGCAACTGGCCAGAGACCTTGATGAAGACAGGAATGGGGTGCAGGCTACCAAGAAGCTCGGGCCCAGGTAAACCAACTTGCATGGCAAGGGCGCGCCTTCAGCCTCCCCATTTTACCCGCATTCATATCACACACCAAATAAGGAGAAAGATGGGACACATTTGCACAATAGTTCAAGACAGGGTCTCCATGGCAACAATTACCCAAAAATCTACTCCTGACAGCCGCAACAGCAGGAGCTAGCAAAGAAGACTCTGGGGGTGGGAGATGCGCGTGGGGGCTCAGAGGATGGCTTCCTTTTATTCTTAAACTGAAGGAAGTGCTGATGGCAGGAGCCAAGGCGTCTCAGAGCCTGACTAAGCCAAGAACCATTGGAAGGGGGAGCTGGAAGGAGACTTAAAGATGAGCTACTCTGAGGCCTAGCTGTAGAACACTCCAGGAGGATGTGCCAGCTCAGGGGTGAGGACTGGGCCATCAGGGCATCGTCCCTCCCACCACCCACGTCCGGTGTACAAGAGCTCTCCCTGCCTCCAGAGGTCGTGGGATGGGGACAAGGGGTGGACCCAACTTCCTGGGAAGTCAGGGGCTCTGGGGAGTTTGAGTCTGCCTGAAGACTGAGTCCAGTCCATGAAAACCCCCCACATGGATGCGGGTTGAGAGAACATGGGCTCTAGCCCACTCCATCCCCCAACTTGCTGTATGACCCCTCAGTTTCCCCAACAGTGAAATGTACAACCTACCTTGAAGAACTAGTACAAGGCTGAATGAGTAGTGTGAGATGGGAAATGCTTTACCAAAGTAAACTCCAATGCAAAGACAAGAGGTCTCCATGTGTCCAGGCAGGACAGCTTGACAAAATTAGGTGTGCCCAAGGCTCTCCTCCACAGGCAGAGCCTGGGACAAGCGAGTCAGTGTCAGGAATGCAAGGGGAGACCTGAGTGTGGCCAGAGAGCAGTACCAGGGAGCTGGTGGGAAGGTGGGGGCAGAGGGTGCCTTAGCAGCAGAAGCATCACCTGCTTCCTAGCAGCAGACAGATGGACAGACTGACTGAGAGCAGTCAGCAAAGTGCATGATCTCCAGTCTTTAAATTTTTCAGAAGAGGTTTGGCTCAAAAGGAAAAGTATTCTGCTTTCCTTTTTGGAAAAGCCTAAATCTACCACTAGCCCACCCCAACTTCTAAGTTTACTTCTCTTTGTCTGGTAGTGCTCAAGAACCACTGACTGTTTTTCAGATCCTGTAGATCACGACCACACTTAGGTCCCCCATTGCATTCCTGACACTGCATGCAAAACCCTGGAGAAAGGAGAAGTTCTCCATCTTTCTTTGGGGAACTAAGAAAGAAGGCAAGTTGAATCTATCTCTAGAGCAAAGAAGGCTCTGCAGCATTTGGAAATAAAACTTCTCTACCAACCCCCACAGATAGCAATCCCTTTACACTGAATAATGGTGAGAAGGGATTAAGCTAGAGTATTTCCTGAACACTTTTTTTGTTCCAGGCTCTCTCCTTTGCCCTCCCACTCTCCACCCCCAAAACTTTTCTCCTCCCTTTTTATCTCTCTAACCACGGAAAGTCCTTCCATCCCTGGGGGTCCCCAGAAGCCAATCCTCCCACCCTGGAGCTGACTTCCCTCCCTCACCTTCTGGACTGAGCAGGGAAGAGAGAGATGCAAGAGAGGTGCCATCTGAGGAAGGTTGTCTGGGCCCTCAGGCAGGACCTCACAGGGTGGACTTCAGAGTGACCATCATGGTCCAGGCTTCATTAGGGTCCAGACGTTGGGCCAGGACCCTCAACAGTGGCCACAGCCTCTCTGGACTGACCAGACTCAGTGATGAGCAACCAGAGCATCACTTCCTAAACTCAGGATGGAAGGGATGGAGGCTGCCTTTTCAGTCACTGGACTACCCATGCTCACTATTCTGGGGACTCCTTTCTTGGAGTCAGGAGACCAGGGAAGCCAAAATAAAGATCAGAAAGCCACTTGGAGAGCAGAGAACCAGCGCAAGAAGGCAATAGACCTGAGTGATGCAAAGCCCAGACCAGAGTGAGTCACCTCTTCATTCACTATTATATCATCCACTCAACAGACACCTGTGGCATCCCTGCCATGCAGGTGCTAGCTAGGTACTGGGGACACAGTAGCGGTGGTGGGGGTGGCAGTGGTTGGGGGAGGTATGGAACTCTGTGAGAGACTCTGTTAAGAGAATGAAAAGACAAGGCATAGGCTGGGAAAAAATATTCACAAATCACAATCGGCCAAAAGACTGTATCCAAACTATACAGAAGTCAACAATCAGAAACTAACAACCCAACTTTAAAACTGAGCAAAAGACGCTTCACTCAAGAAGACATGCAGATGACAGATGAGCCCATGAAAAGATTTTCAACACCACCATTCATTAGGAAATAGAAATTTAACTCAGTGAGATATTGCTACACACATACTAGAAAGACACATGTACAAATAAAATACAAAAATTATAATAACCCTGACATTACCGAGTGCTGGTGAGGATGCAGAGCAACTAAAACATTTGCACATTGCTGATGGGAATGCAAAGTGTGACGTCCACTGTGGAAGACACTTGGGCAGTTTCTTGTAGAGTTAAGTATATACTTTCTATATGACGCAACAATCCCCCTTCTAGGTATTTACCCAAGAGAAATGAAAAATTTTTGTACACATGCATACGAAACTGTACATGATTGTGATGGATTTTTCATAATCACCAAAAACTGATACAACCCAAATGTCCTTCAGCTGGAGATAGATAAAAATCAAAAATTAATTTAAAAAATCTGTGATGCATTCATATGATGGAATACTACTCGACGATAAAAAAGAACGGACTATTGGTACGCGCAGCAATGTGGATGCTTTAAGCTAAGTGTAAGAAGCCAAACTGGAAAGGCTATTTATCTCATGGTTCCATTGATCTGACATTCTGGAAAAGAAAAACCATAAGGACAGAGAACAAGTCAGTGATTGTCAGGGGTTAAAGGAAGGAGGGAGGATTTGACTACAAAGTGGCAGCATGAGGAACTGTGTTTGTCTGGTAGAACTGTTCTGTATCTTGACTGTGTTGGTGATTACACAACTCGAAGCATTTGTCAAAACACCTAGTACCATACACCAGAAATAAGTGAATTTCACTGTATGTAATTTTAAAAATAAAAAGATTTATAACGACTACTTTGGGGAGAGTTTAAAAAAGAAAGGTGGAAATAAAATACTAGACAAGAGGGCTTCCCTGGTGGCGCAGTGGTTGAGAGTCCGCCTGCCGATGCAGGGGACACGGGTTCGTGCCCCGGTCCGGGAAGATCCCACATGCCGCGGAGCGGCTGGGCCTGTGAGCCATGGCCGCTGGGCCTGCGCGTCCGGAGCCTGTGCTCTGCAACGGGAGAGGCCACAACAGTGAGAGGCCCGCGTACCACAAAAAATAAAAAAATTTAAAAAAAGAGGTATGTGTCATTAACCCCCATTTTACAAACGAAGAAACTGAAGCTTGGAAAGCATGTCTTATAGCTGATAAGGAACAGAAGCAGGACTTGAATTAAGGACCCTTTTTTTTTTTTTGTGGTACACAGGCCTCTCACTGTTGTGGCCTCTCCCCTTGCGGAGCACAGGCTCCGGACGCACAGGCCCAGCGGCCACGGCTCACGGGCCCAGCCGCTCCGCGGCATGTGGGATCTTCCCGGACCGGGGCACGAACCCGTGTCCCCTGCATCGGCAGGCGGACTCCCAACCACTGCGCCACCAGGGAAGCCCAAGGGGCCCTTCTTGATTATGGACTCCACACTCCCAAACATCCCATTATGTCAACAAATGGGGGAGTTGAAGGGTGAAAAACATGTTTCAGAGCGAATTGTGGTGTCTGTGTCCCTCCTAGTGTGAACTCCCTTTGAGCTTTCCTTTCTTTGTCTTTTTCATCCTGTGATACTGAGGAGTGAAGCAGATTCTGGAAAGATAATCAGATAAGTAGGTGGATGATATAAGTTGGAGATTTTATTATAGTTTTGACACATTTCATGACAAGCACTAATCATCCTCAGTGTTCAGTTGTCACTTGAGAAAATGTAAATGCTACATCTGCTCACAGCCTGTCTTTTCTTCCAGACAAAAGAACATATGTTCCTAACAAGGGAGTGTGCTTTGTTCATCATCGTCAGTCCTACTAGAGAAGCCTGAGCCTTGGGACAGGTGGGGATTGGCTGAATATGTATGGGCTCTCCTGTCCCCTGTAGCCCAGGCAAGCTTCCCAGGACTATTCTGGCCCATCGGGTGTTAGGGGTCATCTTAGTCCCCATCTTAGTCTCATTGATGAGAAAACAAAGGTCCACAGGGAAAGTGTGGCTTCATCAAAAACCCATTGACAGCAAATGTCAGAGTCAGGCTGGGAGCACACCTCTAGATTCCTCCTCCAGTGCTCTCTGAACTCCAAGACCCTCTGGAGTCTCCTCTCCAGCTGCAAGCAGGTCCCTGGACTCCTGATGGAGGCGGCCTGAGTCCGCCAGTCTCTGGGAGTGCTGAGAATAGCCATGATCTATTGAGAAAAGGATGTGGCCCAGGAGCTCAACAGACAGATGTTCAGCACCACAGACAGCTCCGCTGGCCTCATTTACTTGAGAGGCTGGTTGCCCCTCGAGGCAGAGTGTCATGGGAGAGAGAAAAGTACTGGAATGATCTTAGAGACCACCTAGTCCAGCTCCTTGCTTTGTATGGGAGGAAACCCAGGAACAGATAGAATGACTTGTCCAAGGTCACACGGCAGGTCAATACAGAGCCAGAGAGGAGGGCCAGCAGCCCTCTTCCTCACACCTCTTCAGGGCCCTCAGATACCTGATTCCCATGACTTATTAATGGCACAGCCAGAGCTTGAATCAAAGTCTTCAAAATTTAAATCCCTTGCCTTTGGGGATGGCAAGAAAAGAAAAGAAAAAAAGAAGTAAAAAGAAAATGAAAGAGCACCCGGCCCTGCCCTAACTTTAAGTGTTTTTTTTTTTTTTTTTTTTTGCAGTACGCAGGCCTCTCACTGTTGTGGCCTCTCCCGTTGCGGAGCACAGGCTCCGGACGCGCAGGCTCAGCGGCCATGGCTCACGGGCCTAGCCGCTCCGTGGCATGTGGGATCTTCCCAGACCGGGGCACGAACCCGTGTCCCCTGCATCGGCAGGTGGACTGTCAACCACTGTGCCACCAGGGAAGACCTAGCTTCAAGTCTTTGACAGGAGCTTCCTACTTCCCCAAGGTGATGTGGCATTTTAGAAACAGTTTTGTTTCCATGGCAACCTCATTCCAGGTTTCATCTCCATGGCAATTCATTGGAGTTTTTCACCCTTTTGGTAAGTACACATGTGACTGCCGATACGTACATTGCAGGAAAGTTAATGTAAAGCCACATTTTTAGAAGTGGAGCATCTCATTATCTAAGTCTGCAGTCCGGAGCACAACAGGCAGGTTCCAGGGGAGACAGGGCCCATGGCATCAAGGACCCAGAGCAGTCTTTGGGCCAGGTATGCCCTCTGACTGCCATTGTAAACCTCTTCTAATCTTTACAGATCAGTATATCTTAAGCTCACCATGTCCATAAATAATTTCTCCTTTTCTGTATCATCCCTCGTGCCCTGCTCATGACAAAGCCTCAGAGTTGCTTCTGATGGCAAGAAGTGCTGGGACAAGGAGAGAGGAAGCTGATTCTTCTGACTACAACCTCTGCAGTACCCTGGGAGTGACTCCACCTGCTTCCCTTGCCCATGCACCCCAGTTTGGCGCACCCTGGAACAGTTCCCACCTTTTGTGGCAGACCTTGCTTTCCTGATCTGTGAGCTGTGAGTACCCCTTCCGACCTGACCTAATCTGACACCTATTTTCCAGGGTATCTTCATGGTTTCTAGTCCACTGAGGGCACCCCTTATGTTTTCCTGCAATGCTATAGATTTTCTTTAATATCTGTCCCAGTGTTTATAATGACTCAGGGCTGGATGGAGTGAGTATATAGTCAACCATCTCGACATAACCCTCTCTTTCCCTCTCTACTTCTAGTGTTTTGGGTAACTTTTCTTGTCAACTTATAGTCTGTTTAATGATGGTGGTGAGTCGTTAATTTCTCTGCATCATCACCAACATCTTCATCATCAGTAGTGGTACTATTTCATGACTAAGGGGTCACCATCACATTCTGCAACAAAGAAAAGTGAGAAGTGCTCCCCAAAATATCCCCACATCCTGAACAATGAAACAGAAAAGTCAAGGCATGGTGTAATTTCAAAATTTCAATCAAAATCATAAAATGTGCCAGCTCTTCACTTTCCAAATATCTTTTGAACTCAGGTAGACTTGAATGTGGACTCTGGTTCCATTGATTCTTAACTGTGGTTTCAGAGGAATGACCTAACAGTCTGAGCCTTGTTCTCTTCAGTGGAGATGAGAACAGTCTCTGCCTTGCAGGAATTATTAGATCTGGGTTATGAACAAAATAGAAAGGATTATGAGATAAAATACGAAAAGTGCTTCACACCATTCCTGGCATGTGGAAGATCTTCTCTAAATGGCAATATTAGCACCTAAAAAGGGAGTCATTACCATGGAATTTTATTTGCATCTGACTGAAGTGAACACTTACCCTCCTTGTGTTTTGTTTATTTCATTACATGTCTTTGATCCCTATGATGCATGACGCCCCTTGAAAGCAGAGGCTGTGTCTTCAATTCAACCAAGTTTTGTGATGTTCCTAAACAGGATAAAGCATCGTGCTCGGCACCACAGAAAATACACACACAGAGAAGACAGTTCTGGTCCTCGAGGGTAGTGTAGTGACGGAGCTCTGTCACGCCATAGAGCTGCAGGGGTAAGCAGATGCTGCCTCAGGGTAGAGACCCCACACCCCCGCCCCAGCTGCCATCTCAGAGACCTGGACACTTGCCTGGTTTGGCCTGCCCTGCGCTGGGTTCGGGGATCTGGACATCCTATGTACCTGGTAAGATCTTGATTGGCAAGAGAGGATCGTGGGTGGCACTCAAGGAATGCTACTCAGAGATCCCACCAAATTCCTTGGTATAAAATGTGTGACCCAGGGCTTCCCTGGTGGCGCAGTGGTTGAGAGTCCGCCTGCCGATGCAGGGGACACGGGTTCGTGCCCCAGTCCAGGAGGATCCCACATGCCGCGGAGCGGTTGGGCCTGTGAGCCATGGCCGCTGAGCCTGCGCGTCCGGAGCCTGTGAGAGGCCACAACAGTGAGAGGCCCACGTACCGCCAAAAAAAAAAAAGAATGTGTGACACACACATACCCACCCCCCACCATCCCACGCACACCCCCTTCCCCCAACATTGGAATGCTGGATGTGGCCATTTTTTGTCTGTGCCCACCACTTGTCAGGCTTCACTGTCCCTTCTAAACCTCCCCTAACACTCCAGGGTGCTCTTGGTCTGCTGCTGAGTTGGGGTCTGGGGAGAGTTCGGGCAGAGCGACTCCCAGAAGCCAGACCAGCATGGCTCTGTGTGAACTGGATTCAGACAAACAAGTGGGAAAGTAAGTGGATGTTGTGATGTAAGCCCTTCCTAGTGTCCCCCATTCCAGAGGACCTCTTGCTAGTGAGGGCACAACTGACCCCAGATATTCCATCCCTGACTCAGGAAGGGAAGCAGAGGGTTTGACCTAGTCCCTGAGACCCTCAGTACCCGAGGGCTAGTGGTCCTGAGGAGCAGTGCAAGTACCCGGGGCTGCAGGCCGGGCTAGACTCCAGTTCTGCTATCGCCTTGCTCACCCCAGTGCCTGCACGGTACCTGGCCCACAGGAGATTCCCAGTAGACACTCACTGAAAGGATGAACAGGGGCAAGTCCATTAAATGGAAACTTAGTTTCCTCTCCTGTAAACAGGCTCATGGGAGAGTGTGTGCTCTTACTCACCGAGCTGTTGTGGACAGCAAACAAGAGCATGTGGAGGGAAGGCTGCGGTCACAGGCAGGGCTGAATCCTAGCTCTGCCCCTTCCTGGCTGGGTGACCTCAGACAACCTCTTAGAGCCTCAGTTACCTCACCTGTAAAATGGGAGCAGTAATGAAACCTTCCTCAGCGAGGTGGGGGCTCAGTGCTCCGCTCATTAGACACGAGGTACGTTATTTTTGTCCTGATTAGGAGAGTGCTTTGAAACCTACAAAATGCTTTGCAAATACGAGTTACTATTTTTCTGTCCAAGATCCCTTTTCAGAGAACCAAATATATCTTGCTGGGGAAGAGTTCACACCCTAAACAAAAATAATCATAATCATTATCTTTATTGGCTGTTTATCACATGCCAGGCACTATGTCAGCTACTTTATACTCATCGTCTCATGGGAGCTATGGGTACTATGGCGTCCATTCTATAGATGAGGAAACTAAGGCTCAGAGAGATTGAGTTACTTCCCCAGAGTCACAGAGCCAGGAAGCAGGATGGCTAGGATTTCAAAGACCAGCGTCTAGGACTTCTCTTCTGAACCCAGGACCTCCAGAGATTTGGCCCCTGAATCTTGGGCAGCCCTTGTTGGAAGATCTCTCCCTGCACAGGGGTAGGGGGTGAGGAGAGGGCATTGGAGAACCAGGCTCTTTCTTGGTCCAGTGCCCGATGCCCCAGGTTCAGGATTCTGATCTAGTCCTGCCTTTCCCCTGAAGCACTATGCTTCGTGCGCTCGCTCTTTGGTAACTAAGTGTGCCCACCCCTGAGGTTTATATAAGAGAGCTCTGTAAACACATTGCAGGACATCAGGGCTTCGAAAGAACTAAGACGGACTGCAGAAGAGATGTCACCCTCCACCCTTCCCTGGACCCCACTCGCACTTGCTAGTTTCCCGTCTGGGGCTTGAGCCTGGCTTTGTGTGCGCCTGCCTGTGTGTGCATACTTGTCCACATGGGTGTGCCAGTCGTGGGATGGGGTGCACAGACACATGTTAGTACATGTCTTCATTGTCCTTTTTCTTCTTTACAGTGAGAAAATCCTGCAGAGCTTCCCCATTAAGGCTTTTCCTTTTTCAGCAAATTCAGGAAACTTAACTCTTGAATCCCCTTCTCTTGCCCCAGTTGCAGATCCATTTTATCAGAGGGAAGTTCTCGTAGTGTTCGCTCCAACTTGGTCAGCCAGAAAACAGTGTCTAAGCTGTGTCCCTGCCAAAACTCCCATTTTTCCTGTCATTTGGGTTTTACGTGAACACCTGCGGCTCTCTGACCCCCATTCTTCAGGCCATCGGGTCAGCCGGGCTCCAGACAGCTGTGCTACGCAGAGCCAGATCCCCAGGTTGCCCCAGTTGTTCAAGGCTGCTCTCACCAGATCAAGCTGGGCTACTTACCCAAACCATCAACAGAGCATTCTTCACATTGTGGGTTTAACTCTGCAAGTAGTTTCTGGCCCCTGTCCTTTACTGGACTGGCCTAACTGGATGAACTCTCGCAGCTCTGAGGTTGGGGTGGTGGGGTGGGTGTGGGTGGGAAGATGACACGTCCTAATGATGATGATTCTTTTTTTTTTAATATTTATTTATTAATTTATGTGGTTCCACCGGGTCTTAGTTGCCGCACGCGGGCTCTTTTAGTTGCGGCATGCATGTGGGATCTAGTTCCCTGACCAGGGATGGAACCCGGGCCCCCCCTGCATTGGCAGCACGGAGTCTTAACCACTGGATCACCAGGGAAGTCCCTAATGATGACGACCCTGGTTACACAGGAGGGCTCAGGAGCCAGGACGATTCTGAATCCTTCATAATCAGTGACCATCGTGGGCTTCCCTGGTGGCGCAGTGGTTGAGAGTCCGCCTGCCGATGCAGGGGACACGGGTTCGTGCCCCGGTCCGGGAAGATCCCACAGGCCGCGGAGTGGCTGGGCCCGTGAGCCATGGCCTCTGAGCCTGCGCGTCTGGAGCCTGTGCTCCACAACGGGAGAGGCCACAACAGTGAGAGGCCCACGTACCACAAAAAACAAAAACATAGTCAGTGACCATCTATGCTTTTGTTGAGATGCTGTGCACCCCCCCGCAAACCTCGTAGGGAACTAGTGTTGGAGACATGAGATGGCGCTCATACAAGAGAAGTATACTTCTCTTCCCAAAGCCAAGTAAGGCTTCAGCCACCTTCCTTCTCATTCACCTTCACTTCCACCCACGGCAAAAAAGAGGGGGAGAAATCCACTAGAGCCCTCCCCCCAAATCTTCCAAGCACCAGGGTGCCTGAGTGGGGTTGGCACTAGGGCTAAGGGGGATATACACAAGCTACAAAGACCAGCTTTCTCTCCTCCTGTCCCCCACCCCCCAGTTTCAGTTCTTCCCCAGACCAGACACTTGCAGACAGCAGAGCCACTCACAGTCCCCCTTGGCTGTGAGTGCCAAGGTTCTAACTGCTTAACACGGCTTTAAGGAAATTCTGCACCTGTAAGAGGTGCCAGGATTCTGGGCAGCAAGGGGCATCTCATAATGGGAGGTTCCAAATTCCCTGAACACAGCTACATTGGAGGTCATTTGCTCCATTTTAAACATCCTGGGTCCTTCAAACCACAAAGCCCTCTCCCAAGCATACATTCCACCCACCCAAACTCTCCTCCCCATGCTGCAAGGGCACATCTTCAGAATCTGCTCACCTACCCTCTATAAGGGTAGCGTCAAGCAAGCCCTTACATGGGGCTTTGGGCCCTATAATTAAAATTTCCCTCGATCTAGACCATTGCCCACACATTAATTGAATTTTATTTGCCCACTGTCCTGATGTATTATTTTTGCTATTTTCTCCGTTTTGGACTCAAGTAACTGATTTTTTTTTTTTCCATCTCACGGAATAGATTCAAATTTTCCAGGGATTTAATTGATCTCACCAGCTATCCCGCCAGCCTGCAGGACCTGCCTCCCTGGCTGTCCGCGTAGAAAACAGGACCTTTTTTCCTCCCCGGCTGCAGCCTCCGAGTGGGTCTCAGGAGCCCGCGACCAGCCCCGACAGCTGCCCAGTCCTGAGGCCTGGCGTCCTGTGACCTGCCTAAAGTACTTGATAGTAGGCTACACACCGCCCACCCCCGCCCACCCGCACCCCCAACATACACACACATCCCACAGGAGTGCGGGCGGAAGCCGCGGGAAGCCCGACGGCTGTAGCTTTATTGCAAGATTTCTTCTCAAATGCGAAATCAAGCCAACAAGCTCAGTGACTCGGATTCGTCAACAGCGGCGCCCACCCGCACGCTGCTCGGAACTCGCCCCCACTCCACCCCACCTACGTACACACAAAGTTCCCACGCCAGTGACCTCAGCCCCAAGTGCATCCCACAACCTCTCCCACCCTGCCCAGAACTTCCTTTCAAAGTAACAGTTAAGAACCCCCATCCTCTACCCTCCCACCCCGCAACGCTGGACCGCACGCAGGACCGAGTCGGGTGTGGAAGTCCCTTCCCGCGCCGCCGCCTAAGGTCCCGCAGTGGCCCGGGCCCGGGCGCCCGGAGGCACGTCGCTGCCCCTCGCGCTGCCCGCCGAGAGGCGGCGGCAGAGCCCGGGGAGGGGGAACCAGGGTCCTGGGCTCCCTTCTCCGTCTTCTTCCAGCCAAGCTGCCGAGGGCGGGCCGAGGCGGCGCTCAGTACAGCCCCAGGATGGCAGCGCCCACGTCCTTGGAAGGCCGGCGCTCCTGCATCAGAAAGTTAATCATGCTCTCCGACTTGATGAGCAGGTTGCAGCCCAGGAAGAAAACGCCGAAGACCACGGTGAGCGACAACACGCAGAGCACGGCAATCTGCGCCACGCGCGACACCCACAGGCTGCGCTCATCCGGAGCCAGCCCCGCGGGGACCCCGTCACTGGCGGACAGCGGCGCGCCCCCGGGGCAGCAGCCCAGCCACGTGCCCAGCCCGTGGCTGCGATTTCCCACGGCGGCCC
>NW_020174923.1:16753557-16753862 GCF_003031525.2 Neophocaena asiaeorientalis asiaeorientalis
GAAGGTCGCGTTCATCGCCGCTCGGCGGCCGGGGTCTTGGCGCGCGGTCCGGGGCACACCGGGAGGTTCTCCGGCGTCCGCGCTCTCGGAGACGCTCGGGTCCACCTGTGTGCGTGGAGAGCAAGAGGGCGGGGGGCTGCCCGCGCGCCGCACCCCTCGGGCCGCCGGCCCCTGGGCACCTGGCGGGAAGCGGCGGCCGGGAGAAGGCAGCAACAGGCTTCGCGGGAGCTGGAGCGGCGGAGCCGAGCGCGCCTCGCGGCACCGACTGCGCTCCTCGCACTCCCCGCCGCCCCTCCCCTAGCAAC
>NW_020174923.1:16753956-16760326 GCF_003031525.2 Neophocaena asiaeorientalis asiaeorientalis
CGATCCCAGCTCCCCCAGTGTCCCAAGGCTGGAGGGGGTCAGGAGATCAGGGCAGCCCCGCCCTCGGTCGGCGAAGCTCGACACCCTCGGGGCAGCCTTGGTTCCAGCCGGGAAAAATCTCCCAAGGAGCCTCTTCTGGGATTTGGTGCTCTTAAGCAGTTAAGTTCTTCTTGAAGTCTGCCCTAAGTCTCTTCTCCGCTCTTTACTGAAGTCGCAGGAAGCCTTCCCAGATGTCAGAGGAGTCGCAGAGACCCCTCCCCTCGCCCCAGCGTTCCCTTCCCTCTCCTCTCTCCCCTCGTCACTGGGCAATGGCCCTGGGTGGCCGGCCGTGTCCCGCCGCTCCCACCCAGATCCTCCCAGCCTCGCTCCCACCATCAAGGTGAGGAGTACTCTCTGCCTCCTTCCCACCTCGCCCCCAGCCCTCCCCGTTTGACATTTTCTTAATTTAAAAATGTTATTGCATTTTTCCCTTCTCCATTCCTTTTCACAAATACAGGTCATTGTAAACTTGTTAGAAATTACCGATTAGCAAAACACAAAAAAATCTAAAAGCTCATAATCCTACTACCCAGAGAGCGTCCATGTCACCGCCTTGGTACAAAATCTTCCTGTCCTTTTTCTATGTGTGTCTTTATATATGTATTCAGAATAGGGACGCACTGTTCATACATGCTGTTTTGTACATGCTGTTTTGTAACCCTTTGTCATTTAACAGTTTATCCTTTGGTAATGATAAATATTCACCTACAACAGTGGTTCTGAATTGCCCAGGGGGCTTGTTAAAACCCAGATTCCCGGGCTCAGCCCAGAGTTTCTGAATCAGTAAGCCTGTGCATTTCAAATAAATGCTCTTGCTGCTCCTCCTAGATGCACTTTGAGAATTACTGGTCTGCAGCATCATTTTTAGTGAAGGAATTGTATATTGTAGTCAAAGTACTGTTGACTACAAAGACTTACAATTTATTTAACCAAAGTCTCTATTTTTGGATATTTGACTTGTTTCTCTCTCTCCCTTTCTTTCTCTTTCTCCCTCCCTTCCTTCCTTCCTTCCTTCCATTCCTTCCCTTCTTTCTTTCCTTTCTTCCTTCCTTCCTTCCTTCCTTCCTTCCTTCCTTCCTTCCTTTCTTTCTTTCTTTTTCTTTTGTCAGAAACAAGATTACCATAAAGAACCTTGTAATGAAATCTTGGTACAGAAACTGTAATTTTATTTATTTTTTGCGGTACAGGGGCCTCTCACTGTTGTGGCCTCTCCCGTTGCGGAGCACAGGCTCCGTCCGGACGCGCAGGCTCAGCGGCCATGGCTCACGGGCCCAGCCGCTCTGCGGTACGTGGGATCTTCGCAGACCGGGTCACGAACCCACCTCCCCTGCATCAGCAGGCGGACTCTCAACCACTGCGCCACCAGGGAAGCCCAGAAACTGTCATTTTTTAATTTCTATTATATTTTGAAAAATGGACCTGCAGGATCAGTAAATCACATCTAACCAAATTGCCCTCGAGAAATGTACCAGTTTACACACCAGCCCTGTGGAGAAAGAGCATACTGCCCCCGGTCCTGTTTATTGTCAATATTTAAAAAATCATCGTGTGAATTTAGGGGCTAGTGGATGGTTTCTCACCCTTGTATTCTTTGATTGTTGAATCAAAGGAAAGAAGGAAAGCATTCAGGACATTTTGCAATAGTCCAGGCAAAAGATGGCTGGCTGGAGACTTGGATTCCAGTGCTGGCGGTGGAAGGAGAGATAAGTGGATGGAAAGAAAGGGCTTGGCAAATTGGAGGGAGGGGATTCAGGATGCCTCCAGCACATGAGCATCCCAAAGCCACCCCCTCACTATTAGTAGAACACTAATTTGTGTGTGTGTGTGTGTGTCCTGCGAAGCTATTAAATTTCTCATTTTAAAGATGAAGAAACTAACATGTATGCGCACACACACACACACACACACACACACACACGAGAGAGAGATTAGGGAAAGACCCAGCTCACCTCCTCAGTCTTAAGAAAGCAGCCTGGCACAAGGGCACTCAGAGTTTTCTGGGCAGGAGTCTCCCTTTCCTGACCACCCCTCAGAGCCATGATAGAACAGGATGAGAACAGGTATCTGGCCTAGACATTTTGTCCCCGGCTTTTGACCAGCTGGGTTTCTTTAGAGAAATGTTTTTATGTCTTTTGTCCATCGTTTTCCTGAGACCAACCCCTGACCTTTGATATACCCTGGACTTGGAGCCCATGGCTTTGACCCCATCCAGCTGAGGTCAGTCAAGCTGTCTGCTGCACAGAAAGGTTGGGGAGGGGTGAGTAAAGGTGGGGTACAGGGGCCTGCCTACTCCAGCAAGAGGCTGTGAGGAGGCTCATGGTTGGCCTTTCCTTTATTAAGCACCTATTATATGCTCAGTGCATTAAATATATTACCTCACTGAATTCTTACAGTGGATGTCCCCTTGACGTGAGGAAACGGAGACTCAGAGTGGTTATTTGACTTACTTAAGACCACACAGCTAGTTAAGCATCAGAGCCAGAATTTGAGCCGAGATCTGTCCTGTTCCAAAGCTACACTCTTTTTAAAAAAAAATTTATTGAAATATGGTTGATTTACAATGTTGTGTTAATTTCTGCTGTACTGCAAAGTGACTCAGTTATACATATATATTTTTTCATATTCTTTTCCATTATAGTTTGTCACAGAATATTGAATGTAGTTCCCTGTGCTATACGGTAGGACCTTGTTTATCCACCCTGTATATAATAGTTTACATCTGCTAATCCCACACTCCCAGTCCTTCCCTCCCCTACCAACCCCTCCCTTGGCAACCACAATTCTGGTCTCTATGTCTGTGAGTCTGTTTTTGTTTTGTAGATATGTTGGTTTGTATTGTATTTTAGATTCCACATATAGGTGATATCACAAGGTATTTTTCTTTCTCTTTCTGACTTACTTTGCTTAGTATGGTAATCTCTAGGTCCATCCATGTTGCTGCTAATGTCATTATTTCATTTTTTTGATGGTTGGGTAATACTCCATTGTGTGTGTGTGTGTGTGTGTGTGTGTGTGTGTAGAGATAGATATAGGTATAGATATAGATATATCAATACTACGTCCAAAGCTACACTCTTAATTATAACTGTCCCCTTTCTTCCATCATCCCTGAGCAGCTTTCTCTGGTTATGTGGCAGGAGAGGAAGATGTTGTCTGTGACCTGGGAGCAGGAAGGGAGAGAGAGAAACTTGGGCTTGTGGAAGTAAACAAAGACCACCCAAATGAACGAGCAAAGGCTATTCATTCACAGCTTACTACAGTAGGGGAGTCAGCCACCATTATTTGAGTTTGGCAGAGACACAAAGGCAGATAGAGGAGCAGGAAAGCTTTGTAGCAGCAAAAAGGGCCGGCTTCAGGTGTGCCCTGATTGGAGGCTGCTGGCATAGAAAAGCTATAGGTGGGATGACTAGACAAGGGGCAGCCCATGTGATTGGTTAGGGGAGCATATTTAACTTTCTCCAATTTGTACTGTGTTGAAAGTGGGGGCAAAATTAGGGAAGCTTGTTATTGATCAAGGCCTGGATGTTTGGGGCTGGTTGCTACAGGGGTTGTGGTTTGGCTTCCTGGGCTGTTGCTATAGGTAGTGGGTCAGAGCACTATTTTTTTTTTCCTTCGGTACGCGGGCTTCTCACTGTTGTGGCCTCCCCCGTTGCGGAGCACAGGCTCCGGACGCACAGGCTCAGCGGCCATGGCTCACGGGCCCAGCCGTTCCGCGGCATGTGGGATCCTCCTGGACCAGGGCACGAACCCGTGTCCCCTGCATCGGCAGGCGGACTCTCAGCCACTGTACCACCAGGGAAGCCCCAGAGCACTATTTTTATATACGGTCTGGCCATTGTATATTCAGTCTCTCAGACTCCTTCCCAGAGTTCAGGAGTGGGAGACCTGCCTGGCCTGGATTCAGCCAGGTGCTCCCTCCTTCTGCTTTTCCCTTCTGCCCTTTCTGGAGTCACTGGTCCCAGCAAGTCCGGTTGCTATTTGATTGCATTAACTGCTTTTTTTTTTTTTTTTTTTTTTTTTGAGGGGGTCACCTGAGTGGCTTGTGGGATCTTAGTTTCCTGACCAGGGATTTGAACCCTTGCCCTCGGCAGTGAAAGTGCAGAGTCCTAACCACAGGACTACCAGGGAAGTCCCTGCATTAACTCTTAATTCGTATAATATCCCTGAAAGAGAAGTACGTTACTTATCTCTGCATCACAAATCACCCCCAAATTTAGCAAATATTTATTAGCTCACATAGCTTCTGAGGGCCAGGAAACTGGAAGCAGCTTAGCTGGGTTGTTCTGGCTCAGGGTCTCTCATGAGGCTGCAGTCAAGGGGTTGGCCAGGGCCACAGTCACATGAAGGCTGCACTGGGGGTAGGGGATCAGCTTCTAACGTGACTCCCCAGCAGAGCTATTGTCTGGAAGCCTCAGTTCCTGGCCCTGGAGACCTTCCCGTAGGGCTGCTTGAAGTCCTCATGACATGCAGCTGGCTTGCCTTAGAGCAACTCTTGAAGAACGTGCTGGAAGGTGAGCAACCGGTGGAAGGGGGAGGGGCAGAAGAGTGGGGTTGCAGAGTAGAACACATCAGCTGTCATTGTTACTTAATCTTCACAGCGAGCCTTGCAGAGAGAAGTCAGAAGCCCCATTTGACAGATGAGAAAAAGGAGGCTCCAAAAGGAGAAAAATCTTGCCTGAGGTCACAGAGCTGGTACCTGGCACAGCCAGAATTTCAGCCCTTAGCTACCTTATAACCCAGCCCAAGTTTGTTCCAGCACGTTCTTTGTGCTTTGGGGGGGAGGGGGAGGGGAGCGTTTTGCTGTTAGAGAAAGACCACCCTCCTCCCAGGCCCCAGGGCTTGGGAGGGGCCTCAGGAGCCTAAGAAGGTGCTGTCAACTGGGCTGCCTTCCTGCTCTAGAATGAGGAAGCCAGAGCCTCTGGGCCCAGCGGCCACCCACACAGGACTATTTTTACCCTCCACCTCAGTGACAAGCCTGCATCTCCCAGCTCTGGAAAGGCCATCTGGGCAGTCTGGCTGCCCCAGGAAGAACCTCCACCCAGAGGCCACCGTTGTCCCCGCAGCTGTTTCTAGGTGAACCTCTAGCTGTCCACCATGCCTTGGCCATCCGGGGTTGGTAAGACGATTCCACCCCTAGATTCAGAGACTAATAAAACATCCCCAATTAGTATCAGTTGCCGGATGGACCTATCTGAACCGAAATGTTTACATCTGAAGGTATATTGAATTGTTCACATTTCTAAAATGTTAACTAAGTGTTCTATGCATGAACCATTTTAATCAAGAGGTAAGAATGATTTTACTTGCATATTCAACTGTACACACACACACACACACACACAATGTCAATAGATGACCATTGTACAACGGTGCTCTTCAGGGAAGCCCAAAGGCCCTTGAAAGGAATTCATTTTCTGAAGTGGTTTCAAACAGCTGCCCTGAGCCTCCTGTTTATGCCCTTAGTTTGTTTGGCAAACTCTTCCTGGAGCAGGCAAAGGTTGCCTTCGGCCCAGGTCCTGTCCAAATGATCTCACGTTTTACATTGGCAGAGGGGAAGTTAATGATTTCCTGCATCTGGTACAGAATTTAAATAAACACAGATTGCCCTGTTTCGCTTTTGCCCCTCCTCGAGAGACTTCGAGGTTGGCCCCTGCTCTGTTCACCCATCCAAGGTGGAGAGCAGAGGAGCGCCACTCTTCACACCAGGGTGGCTTTGCCCAAAGCATCAGGAGAAATGCCTCAGGGGTGTCTGTGCCATAGCAGAAAGGGGGCAGTACCTGTGTAGGTACTGTGCAGTGGGGAACTCGTGAGCAGGTATCACAGGTATCAGGAACTTCACACGCCACCTCCTACCACCTGTCTGATTTGTGTTTCAGAGAATACCTGGATTTTGGAGATCTGGAATCTATTTCTGCCTCTGCCCCTAATTGGCTATGTGCCCTTTGACAAGTCACCCATCCTCTCTGGGCCTTGATTGGCTCATCCATAAATCAAGGGAGCTGAAACAGATCATCTTCAATAAAACTTTATTTATAAAAACAGGGAGTGGGCCATTTAGATCATGGTTTGCCTTCTTCCACCCTCTGTTTCCTGGAAGGTGGGGGAGGGGATGTGCAGAGAGCATTGGGCCCAAGATCTGTGCCTGGTCTGCACCTAAACCACTACTTGGGCCTCCCTTACCCCATATATAAGATGAGAAGCATGGTTAATATCTTCATTCCCCAAACTGTGCTTTCTGGATCAGCAGTTCCGTGAGGTCTGTACAGAAGTGGCACTGACCTTAACAGATTTCTTTACTACAGGACTTCTCAGGGCCTTTAGTATGTTGATG
>NW_020174923.1:16760392-16791525 GCF_003031525.2 Neophocaena asiaeorientalis asiaeorientalis
CAGGATGCGGTGTGTAACAATGGGATTGTTTTTCCCTACCCACCTACTAATATTTTTTGCCACTGTGCACCACTCAGCACCGTTAGGGAAATGCCCTGTAACCTCCCCAAAGCCTCTGTTTCCTTCCCTGCAGAACAGGGGTGACAAATGGTTTCTGCCTCCTAGAATTGTTGGGAAGGGTAAATGAGGTAACGCCTGGAAGCGGGCCTGGCACAGGGCCTGGCACAGAGTAAGTGTTCAATAAATGCTGGTGGTGATGATTTATAATGAGGTTCTTCCCTTCCAGCTCTGACATGCGCTTCCAACGGCAGCGTGTAATTAGACCCCAAATCATCTGGCTCCTGGAGCCGAAAGAACAAGGCTGGAGGAAGGAAAAAGGAAGAGAAATATCCTTCTGGGTTGCCCATTTGGCACCAGCCTCACTGCCAGTCGTCACAACAGGGGAATGTAGCAAAATGCCAACCCCTGATGACTAGGCTCAGGGGAGCTGGTGGTTCCCTGTTTAGCTCAGACGCTGTGGGGGAATATCGGAAACTGTGGAGAGGAGAGGGCTGGGACCAGCGCTGCTTTGGGGTCAAGCAGAAGAACCCCACAGCATCCCAAGTGGGTCAGCCTCCCTTTCTCACTGTCCGGGCACAGTGATCTTGGCCATTTACAGGTCTGTGTGATGTGCTGGGGGAACAGTGACAGGAGTGCTGAGTCAGAAAAGGTAAACAGGAAAATGCAGACAAGGGCAGGAAGAGCAATCGGCAGAGGAAGCAGCATCTGCAGTGGCTCTGAAGCCTGGGGAAGCATCGGGCCGAAGTCACAGGGACCCAGGGGTGGGGCGGCAGTGCGGAGGAGTGACAAAGGAGAAGGCTACAGGGTGGGCGGGGAAGCATTTACATTCCCCTGGATTAAAAAAGAAAACAAACTCTCCTCTGTATTTTAAAAAAATTTGACAATGAACGTGTATAGCTCTTATAAGAAGAGAAATAATGTTTTTGAGAAAGGAAAATGATCACCCTTGCAACCGTGTAGAGATCACTCTGGATGCTACTGCAATTGACCAGACAAAAGGTAATGACGAGCAATTCCACTCGCAGGTGTCCATTCCCAAAGAGTTGGAAATGTACAAATACACATTCATGTGTGTTCACAGCAGCACTATGCAGAGTAGCTGAAAGGTGGAAACGGCCAAATATCCATCCACAGACGGGTGGACAAACAAAACGTGGTCCAGCCATTCAAATGGGATATTATTCATAGAAAGGAACGAAGGACTGCTACACGCTGCAACGTGGAGGAACCTCAAAAACTTCAGGCTAAGTACAAGCAGCTGGACACAAAAGGTCACATACTGTATGATTTCATTTATGTGAAATATCCAGAGTCGGTAAATCCATAGAAACAAAAATGTAGATTAGTGGTTGCCAGGAGCTGGGGGAGAAGGAATGAGGAGCAACAGCTTAAAGGGTGTGAGAGAAAGTCCCAGCATTCAGAACACTGAAATCTCCCATAGTTGGGTCATAAGCCCTCTCTGTAGCTTAAGCTACCTCGAGCTGACTTTCACTTATACAAAAGAGTCGTATCTAATTCACCTGATACCATTCCATAAGACTCTTTGCCAAAGTTCTTAAATCAAGAATAAAGTCACCAGGGACTTCCCTGGTGGTCCAGTGGCTAAGACTCCGTGCTACCAACGCAGGGGGCCCGGGTTCCATCCCTGGTCAGGGAACTAGATCCACACGCTGGCAACTAAGAGTTTGCATGCCGCAATAAAGATCCCATACGTGGCAATGAAGATGCTGCGTGCTGCAACTAAGACCCGGCGCAGCCAAATAAATAAATAAATAAATGAGAAAAGAATAAAATCACCTACGGGTGGGGGGAGAGGGAATTGGATGAAGGTGGTGAAAAGGTGCAAACTTCCAGTTACGAGATAAAAAAGTACTAAGGATGTAATGTACAACATGATAAATATAATTAACACTGCTGTATGTTATACGTGAAAGTTGTTTAGAGGGTAGAGTCCAAGAGTTCTCATCACAGGGAAAAATATTTTTTTTCTTTTATTTTGTATCTATATGAGATAATGGATGTTCACTAAACTTATTGTGGTAATCATTTCATGATGTATGTAAGTCAAATCTTTATGCTGTACACCTTAAACTTATGCAGTGTTGTATGTCAATTATATCTCAGGAAGGCTGGAAGGAAAAAAAAGAAGAAAATGATCATACTATCAATGTTTCTGAAAGCCATGATGAACATGTGCAATGGGAGGAACTTGAAGAACCTTCTACAAGGTTTATAATGATGAAAAAATGGAACCAAATTAAATGTCCAAGAGAAGGGGGTTGATCAGGCTTTCCTGGTGGCGCAGTGGTTGAGAGTCCGCCTGCCGATGCAGGGGACGCGGGTTCGTGCCCTGGTCCGGGAGGATCCCACGTGCGGCGGAGCGGCTGGGCCCGTGAGCTATGGCCGCTGAGCCTGCGCGTCCGGAGCCTGTGCTCCGCAACGGGAGAGGCCACAACAGTGAGAGGCCCGCGTACCGCAAAAAAAAAAAAAGGGGGGGGTGGTCAAATTACAGTACATCCCTTCAGCAAAAAGAATGCAAGGCCACCATGGGAAAATGATTCTGTGGCACAGGGGCCCTCCAGCTTGGCCACACATTGGAACCACCTGGGGAGTCTTAAAAGTCCCATAGACCAACCCCATCCCAGGCCCATTATATCGTCCTGGGGGTGGAACCCAGACGTGAATATTTGTTAAGCTTTCCTGGGGGGTTCTAATGAGAGCCACTGTTGGAGAACATAGAAATATGGCCACTATATGCAGTCATTCCTTGATATCCAAAGGGAATTGGTTCCAGGACCTGCCTTGGATACCAAAATCCGCAGATGCTAAAGTCCCAGAGTTGGTCCTCCATATCTGCGAATATGGAACCTGCCTTGTATTGAAAAAAGTCTGCTATAAGGGGACCCGCGCAGTTGAAACCTGTGTGGTTCAAGGTCAACTTTATTGTTAAGTGAAGAGAAGTTAATAATCTAACAGAGTATACCCTATGACTCCTTTCTGGTAAATTTCTACCTGTGTGCACACACACACACGCACACACACATAAACACAGACTCACATAGATGAACAATAGGTGTGAAACATTGATGTGCTCATCTCTGTAGGACGGGGCTATGAGAGACTTTGATATTTTTCTTTTGATTATCTGTATTTCCTCTATGTTCTAAAGTAAACATTATGTCTTGTAATAAGTACAAAAAAAGATAAAGTCATCATCTTAAAAAGTCATATACTTTTCATTTCAGGAAAAAGACAGAAATGAGCATCTAATCAAACAAGGTGTATGCAGGTCATTTGCGAGCACAGAGCATCCCTAGGGGTGCTGCCACTGCAGCCCAACCGAGAGGCAGGTCCCAGCCTCCTGGTGACACCTGGGTTCTGTGAGTTAGGCAGGTGCTCCTGCCTGTAAGCCTCAGGCTCCTCCAGGGTTAAATGGGATGGGTTTGCCCACCTCACAAGATTAAAGGCACGAATGTGCAGCGTCTGGCACAGAGTAGGTGCTGGATGCAGGTTGCTTCCTTCTCCATCGGTAAATCTCAGAGTCAGAGCCTGCAGCCAGTCAGCTCCTTGCTTGTCTTGCTGAAGGAGAAGGATTGGTTTTGCCCAAGTTCATCCACAGCTGCTGGTCCCCAGTGCTGTTGCAGCTGTGCCAGCCAGTGGCCACCTCTCATTGGCTTTGGCTGGGAATCTCTTCTGCCCGTGGAATTTTCCTGGGCTCCCTAGAAAAACCCCAGCTTCTCATCAGCACAACCTGTTGACCCTCTTATCAACATAGTCTGTATCCACCATCCCCAGATTGGGTCCCATCTGCATAAAGAAAGAAGGGCTTTCAGTCTTCCTGGGGTTGCTCACCTTTAATAAAAATGACAATTGTAGCTGCCATATATGGACCGTACGTGTACCTGGGCTTAACACCCTCTATCTCTCAGCCTTAACTCTGCCGGGCATGGGATGATACTATTCCCTTTTCACAGGTGAGGCTCAGAGAGGTGAAGGGACTCAGTCATGGTCACACAGCTGATAACTGGCAGGCCTGTCTGGCCCCCAGGTTTCTCCACTGTACCACACTGCCTTCTACCTGTCTCTGTTCCCTTTTCTATCCCAGTGGATTCTCATGTGCGGCCAAGTTAGATAACTGTTTTTACAAAAGCAGTGATTCTCAACATTGACTATGGAATTGCCTAGAAAGATTTAAAAATGCTGGTGGTAGGGTGGGCATTGGAGGGTGTGGGGTGGGAAGGGTGGAGGTGGGAGGAGGGCGAGTGGGTGGGTAGCCACCAGAAGGGGACACTCGGGGCCTTCTGCGGTTGTGGTAATGTTCTACTTCTTGATCTGGGTGCTGGGTACTTGAGTTGTTCATTTATTTGTGAAAGTCATTGAGCTGTATACTTATGATTTGTGTACTTTTCTACATACATGTTATTCTATGGTAAAATTGTTTTAATTATTTTTTTAATTAAGGGACAAAAGGCAGTTGTCCTCAGCCACGTCACTGCCTCCTGGGAAAAGGCAGTCTGTGGCCCCGGATTCATCATCTCAAGGATGCTTTTCACGACATCAGGCAGTTGTTGGCCTTTGAGTCTGTGCCTGTCCTTGACAGTGAGCAGACACTTCTTCCAGGGCTCATGCTACGCTTAGCTGTAAAAGGCCCACTGCTGCTGCTCTGGTACTCAGGGACCGTCAGGCCCTGTGGCTGGGCTCAACGCCCCCTCCCTCCCCACAACTGCACTCATATGACCTCACTCTGCCCAAGCCCTGGGACCCAGGGCAGCAGGGATGGAAACAGCTACAGCCCAGCACCTGGGCCTAAGCTGTGAGTCCCCTGCTGACTTCTGCCTTGCATCATAATTTGAGTCACTGGATACGTCTTCTATGACCTTCACTTACTGACTGTCTGATTTTTAGCTGGGCCCATGAATGTGTGAGATGAAGATGGTATTTCCCATTGTCATTTGTGGCTAGGTCTAGTTATGTGACTCAGTTTGGGCCAATAGAATCTAAGTGAAGTAGTCTGTACAATTCTAGGAAATGCCCTAAAAAAGGAGACTGCTCTTCTCCTTCCCCTACTCTTTCTTGATACCTGGAATATGGCAAGGAAAGGCTGAGTCCCAGCAGCCTTTTTGGTCCAAGGAGCAAAGTTATGAGTGAAGATAGGAGAGCAAGACAGGGGAGCCTGGGTCCTCTCTTTCATCTCCTTTGTACCATGGAGCACCCTGTTGGTGGTAGACTGACTCCCTTGGGGTGTCTTAACGTGAGAAGAAAATGAGCTTCTACCCTGTTTGAGCCAGTGATAGTTGGGGTTTTCCATTCCTCTCCACTCAGCTTAATCCTAGCTAATCATCATGGCTTCTGATTTGATCCTTGGCTCGAGTTCCTGCCTTGGTCACCTGCCCAGTATGAGGCTGAGGGCCCTGCCTTGCCCCTTCTGTGCACTGGAGTTCTGTCCCCGCCCCATCTCAGTGCCACCTACTGGTGCCCCCCATCCATGGTGTCTGCAGGATTGTGTGTTGCTGCATTTGCCTCTTGCCAGGGTGGAGTATAGTCTGCCGCTCCAGTTGCTTTCTTAGGGTGAACCCTGCTGCTTCCCGCTTCTCTCTCGTCCTCTTACCGTGGCTCCTGCCCTGTGCCTGACAGACTCTGGACATCTACAGCAGGACCGATGCCTGCAGGACCTTCCCCAGTGGGCAGGTCCACGAGCAGCCAGTTCTGGAGAGGTAAAAACAGTGGAACCTTCATTCATGTATGCATTCAACTACCTATCAAGCGTCGATCTTGGGCACTGGGGACACAACAGTAGGACCAGGTCGAGAGATGGTGCACTGGGTACAAGCACAGGCTGTGGAGCAGGAACAGCAGACACAGGCATCAAAGACCCTGGAACTGATCACAGGAATTTTTAGGGGTTTCCTTTAAGGTTCTGCCCAGGACCTTGGTTATGTGTGCAAGTCTGCGTAAGTCACTACACCTCTCCAGCCTTCAGCCTCCTCATCGTCCCCATCTGCACATGACAAGGCTGAACTGGATGATGTTTAAGATTCTGTGCAGATCTGTCCTCCTATGAAGGGAGAGAAAGGCCTAGGAGTCCTTAAGCCCAGGTTTGCCACCCATGGGCTGCTGCCTGATTTAGGGCCTTAAGACAACTCCTATTTAATTATTTATTATAATTCTGTGGGTTGATGGGGGCTGAGCTGGACAGTTCTTCTGGTAACAGTTCCCTTTACCCCTCTGACCTCTGTGCTCATATAGAAATGGGGTACACTTGTACCGACCCAGAATTCTCACAGAATTCATGAGATAATAGCCCGGGTAACCGATAGTAGAGGAGGGGAAGTTTCTCTTTATTGAAATAAACCAGTTACTAAATGAAGAAGGAATTATAGAATTAGAATGTCACCATGTTTAACTCCCAGAGAATTAATGGGTCCAGGCATTGGGCATCAACAGCTGCTAATGTCACAAAAAGGAAGCCAACTAGACATTATGTCCCTTTGATGGAAGAACACAACACCTGCTTTGATCTTAATCTGATCAAACCTTTAGACTCAACTGTCAATTTACAGGAATTATAGAAGACAGAGCAATATGTTAAACTACATCATGGGCTTGTAATCATCAAAACACAGACTGTGGACAATCTACAAGGTATATGCTCTGCCTTCTTCAATAATAAATTACAAAGAAAAAGCGAAAGAGGGGAGAGAAACTTATGGATTAAAAGAGATTTAGGAGACATCAACCAATCACAACTGAGCACATCTTATTTGGATCTTGATTTAATCCAATTGTTAAAAAAAATGCTTTTTGGCATAGAACAATTAGAAACTTGAACACTGACTGAATATGTAATGATATTAAAGAATTATTGTTTTCAGAAAGACACAAGATAGTAAATAGTAATAGACAAAGTACAAAGAAGTGTCCAGAAGCAAGGACCTATCATTAACTAAGTCTGGGGCGTGTGGGAGAAAGAGACTGTGCTGGGAGTCCTACCCCCAACTTGGCCATTAGCTCACCCTGCGTGTAGCCTTGGTCGAGTCTTTTCCCCTCCCCAGTCCTCAGTTTTCCCATCTATGAAATGAAGCAAGTGGATCCAATGGGTCTGTGAGGACTTGTTTATCTCTGGCCTCCTTTTGCTTTGTCCTCACCTGTGCAGCCCTGGATCCTTTACTTGGTGCCTGTATCACCCCTACCATGTGTCCATAAGAGCATAAAAGCAGCAGGATGGGTAGAAGCTCATAGCTGATGGGCCCTGCAGAACAGAAGAGGCCACCTCCCTGAGGCACCTTGCCTGGAGGACCAAGCTGCATGATCCCAGGCAGACCGGTCCAAGCCCAAGCGGAAGGATGTCCAGGAAAGAAACCTCTGGAGAGGGACTTCACTGGTTGTGCAGTGGTTAAGAATCCGCCTGCCAATGCAGGGGACACGGGTTCGATCCCTGGTCCGGAAAGATCTCACATTCCATGGAGCATCTAAGCCTGTGCGCCACAACTACTGAGCCTGTGTTCTAGAGCCCGTAAGCCACAACAAGAGAGGCCACCGCAATGAGAAGCCCATGCACTGCAACAAAGAGTAGCCCCCGCTCGCCACAACTAGAGAAAGCTTGCACACAGCAACAAAGACCCAACGCAGCCAAAAATAAAAATAAAAAAAAATTACAAAAGAAACCGCTGGAATACTTCATCACCCACAAACCACACACATGAGTTATCTGCTCACTGGGATGGTTTGGCTTTTCCTGACAACTGGGGCCTTTTGGTGAGCTCCCTGGACCTACATCCTGGTCTAGTCACCTGCTCGGGACTCCAGCTGAGGTGGGGCCCCGCTGCCTTTGACACACATCTGTGGGCAGAAATGAACAATGTCACTGGGTCATTCCATATCACCTGCCCCTCGATTCCTTGTTGCTGGTCTCTGCCCACCTGCCCTTCCAATAGCATCACTAAGAAAGTATCAACCTTAGCATAGAACCTCACACATTGAAAACATTCAATAAATAGAGAGGACTTCCCTCCTGGACCATCACAGGGGATTAAAATTCTCCTGAATCATCAGGAGCTTTATCTCCAGAAGTTTGAAATAAAATACCCACCACCTGCTACCAACACCAACCAATTTAACACAGGAACTAAATAATACCCCAGCCCCAAAGAGTAAGAAAGACAATTCCATGAAAGCGAGCAGCACAGAGTAGCAGCTAACCCACCATGTTGGTGTCAAACCTGAATTCAAATCCTTGCTCTACCTCCTGCAAGCTCTGTGATTATGGGTGAATTACTTAACTTCTCTGCATCTAACTTCACAAGAGTGCCGTGAAGATGAAATGATTCACCGCACACACTGCTTCGTGCCTCACACGCTGGGAGGGCTCAATATGTATTAACAATAGTTTTTATTGGGGGACCTCCATTGTAGCATCCACCATCACCTCCCCACCCCCAATTAAACCTTGTCTCCTTTCCCTGTCCCTTATAAAAAATGACCTTTCCACCAGTGCTTCATTCTTCAGCCTGGTTAGCTAAGCCTGTGATGTTGCAGTGTCTGCTAATGGAACGCTGAATTTTTTTTTTTTTTTTGGCTGCGTTGGGTCTTCGTCGCTGCGCGCAAGCTTTCTCTAGTTGCGGCGAGCGGGGCTACTCTTCGTTGCGGTGCGCGGGCTTCACATTGCAGTGGCTTCTCTTGTTGCGGAGCACGGGCTCTAGGCGCGCGGGCTGCAGTAGTTGCGGCATGCGGACTCAGTAGTTGTGGCTGGCAGGCTCTAGAGCGCAGGCTCAGTAGTTGTGGTGCACGGGCTTAATTGCTCCGCGGCATGTGGGATCTTCCCGGACCAGGGCTCGAACCCGTGCCCCCTGCATTGGCAGGCGGATTCTTAACTACTGCGCCACCAGGGAAGTCCGCTTTGTTTCATAATAGGAGGGTTTCAGGCAAGGTGGAAGGCCAATACAAAGGGTACCTTGAGCCTGAGCGGCCTTCTAAAGGCACCTTGAGAATCACAACTCTTTGATGCCACCTCCAACTACTCCATGTCACTTCTGTGGATGACGGACCTGGAGCTCTGGCTGCTGCCCCACTGGAGATAGGACATATGGTAACACAGGGAGGGCTCTCGATGTTGAGGGACCAACAAAGTGGAATCAGGAGCCAGAGAGACCACAACCCAAATCCCGGCTCTACCACTGCATAAATCGGGGATATTAATGCCCAGCTCCCAGGCTGGCGAGCATAGAGGAGGGAATACTTTTAAGTGTTGGTGTCCCCGCAGCCCCTGCCTTCCTGTACCTGGACCTCTGCTGGCCTCTAGTGGCCACTTGGATAAATTGCACAGAGAGTTGTCCTGAAAACCGGCACGTGGGAGAAACTTTGCCCCAACTTCTGAATTTTCCTAATACTGGGATTCTCAGCCATGACAGAACCATAACTCCCTTTCCACAAAATATGTTTTGTGGGTAGTGTCGTTGTTGCTTCCGAGGCTTCAGCATTCATGATGAACTTACTTCAGATTGTGTGTGACCACTGGGTACATATACTTGTCCCTGTGGGATTTGTCCTTGGATGTTATCTAGACAGAAAGAATGATGAAAAGCTAATTGCCTTCCAGAACAAGAGTCTGTTATATAAAAGGCAATTAAGACCCAGTGAAGAAGTCACCAGGAAGTAAAAGTTGCTGCTGAATTACAGAATGTTCACGTTTTTTAAATTATAAGAAAAATAAAAACACATTCATTACTCAAATATATATATAGTGTAATGATAGTAATTTTTAAAGATTTTAAGCACTTTATTGACATATAATAAATGACATATTTATAGTGTACAATTTGCTAATTTTTGATTTATGTAAATTCTCATGAAGCCATCATCACATCAAGATAGTGAACATCTCAATCACCCCCCAAAATTTCCTTGTGCCCCTTTCTACTCCCTAATCCCCCAAAAAACTACTGATCTCTTTTGTCATTATAGATTAGTTTACACTTTCTAGAGTTTTCTATAAATGGACTCATACAGTATATACTCTTTTTTTTGGTCTGGCTTCTTTCACTCAGCATAATTATTTTGAAATTTATCCACGTTGTTGTGTGTACCAGTCATTCATTCTTTTTTTTTTTTTTTTTTTTGCGGGAAACGAACCCGCGTCCCCTGCATCGGCAGGCGGACTCTCAACCACTGTGCCACCAGGGAAGCCCCATTCATTCCTTTTTATTGATTTGTTTAATCCATTCATAATGACGGTAAATTTAAAAATCAGCATAATGCTTTAACTATAATATAAAAGAGAAACTGGGGGAAAGTAATAAAATAATAGGCAAGTTCTATGAAGATGCTCAGGCATGATTACACTAAAACATATAATGATGTAGTCACATGCTTTACCTATACATGCAGTTATATGAGCCCAGTTCTTTGCCAGGAATTTTGGTTTGACTCCAAAGGCCAGCAATTGGCCACCCCATGCAAGAGGGTCCGAAGCTGGGTGGATGACGTGTGGGGACTGAGTTTAAGCAGAGAAAGTGGACACAGGCAAATTTTAGCTCAGTGGAAAGATTCATTTCTCGAAGGGCTGACCATCAGGGTGGCATGCTTCTTTTTGAACTATGTGAATGATGTGTCTGGACTGGACCACCATGGAATTTCTCCAGTCTATTAATTACTCAGACTTACGGACCTGCTAAGGTCCATATTTGATTTTTCAAAGGCAGGTGTGTATTTCACTCATCTTGCATTTCACAGCACAATCTAGGCGCTTCCATTGCACTTTCCTGAGCAGAGACATAAGTCTCCCTCCTTGCTCCATGCTCCCAGGTCCAGCAGCAGGCAATGGTACTTCTCAGTCCTGCCAGGGGTCCCCCCTTGGGACAAAATATGATTTTATGGGAGAAAGTGTTTGGCAATGCTTTTGGGGTATCAAGGCTTTAGAACCTTCAGTTATATTTACTTTCTTGGATAATCTACCCACTGTGTTTTTATTAAAGAAATCTGTTGCTTGCTGGTAACCCTTGGCTTCTGAGTGGCCAGTCCTTGCAAGGAATTCACTCCAGAAACTTTGAAATATTTAGTTTACACAACACTAATGCTACAGAGAAGGATCCAAAGTCCATAGTGGGACACGTAATATTCAGGTTCTCTAGTCTTTGCTTCTTAACTTCGTTTTTAACTCGTCACCCAATATTTCCCCCTGAAGCCAATTAAATACGTTACACTTTCATTCTTATGTTTCGCTTCCTTCTGTTTTCCTTGGGAATGTTTTTCTTCTACTTTTTCTAAGTTCTTCAGTTGAATGCTCAGTTTGCTTGTTTTATTTGAATGAAAGCAGTTAAGATTATGAATTTACTTCTAAATAAATTTCAGACACTTAATATATTAATGTCAGTTTCATTGTTTTGCAAACCTGTTATTCCAGATTATAATTTGCCTTTGACTCAATAATTATTCAGAGGGGAAAAAGTGTATGTGTGTGTGTGTGAGAGTGTGTGTGTGTGTGTGTGTGTGTGTATGTATGTTTCTGTTAAAGTTATAAGAAACTGAGGTTTTTAAATTATAGCCAGAGTACAGAGCTTACGTAATTCTTCCTTTGGGGACAAATTGTGGTATTATTTGTAGCCTAGTTTATAATCAATTTCATCACTATTCCTGAAGTATTTGAGAAGGTATATGTTCTGTGGGGTAAAGTACAGGCCTACAAGTAAAGTCAAAAATTCAGTCTTATGAATATATGGTTTGAATATGTCTCAGTAGTGACTGTCTTTTCATGTATTTTTCCTGGAACACAGGTTACCTGTAGATCTGCAAACTCACCTTTTTCAGCTCTGGTGTCTTTGTCCCAGTTTAAGTCTCTAATCTTTATCATCCATATACATCCTTTTTTGGTCCCATTGTTTTCCACACATCTTTCTGCTCTGCATTTGAAGAATTTCCCAAGTGTGTGATTCCAGCCTTGATTGACTCTTCTGCCCTGTGGATTCTGCTCTTCCTGCCTTCAATACAGATTTCATTTCTGTCACTGGATTTTAGTTCCTTGTATTCTGCATTTCAGCCAGCGGTATCATTTGGGGGGTTTCTCATATTTTATTGAAAACTCAAAGCAGACACTTCCTTAACTTTTCCTCTGGTTTCTATAGCAATTTATCGCCAGAGCATACTTTTCCAGTATTGCCATTAACACTGACAAGTGGAGCCCCTAGCTGGGCCTGTGCTTAGTGCACCTGCAGACAAGATAATTAAATTAGACCACAGGATGCCTCTGTCACTGCAGATCTGGCACTCAGCACTGGCACAGCACGACTTAACCCGAAACATCCACTCTCTTGACTAACAATGTTTAGGCCCTGGGGAGATGCTTCTTTACATCTTACCCTGTGTTCATGGGGAAAAATGCAACTGCGTCTAAAGGTTTGATGAACGCTTAATGACTCCTGCTTGGTACAATTTCAGAGTCCAGAGACGCTTTGAGCAGAAAAGAACTTAGGGAAGAGAAAAGACTAACTTGTCAGAGCTTTCCTCTCAGGTAGCTTGAACGCAATAGATTTGAACACAATGAAATATCATTTTCTAGTAGTTCTGAGTGGTACCATTCTTATTTTCATGTTTCTACTCATGGTTCTGGAAGTACACGGGAATTAGTACAGTATTTGCCTCAGTTGTAAAAAGCTGAGGAAATTTTTGTAGTATTGCATAAATCACATTACATATTACTCTTAAATTTTTATATGTTTAGACTTCAGACATAACATGATACTAATTCTTTACATTAGCAACAAGATGGACATTGAATGCTAGACTTATGAATTGTAACATTTTCATTTTAAAAGTTTTAAATTAAACAAGGTTTTAAAATTAATTTATGATTTAAATAAAATTTAAGTTAAATTTTAAAATTAAAAGTTACTTGATAAAATTTAATTAAGCTTTCAAAGAGTAAAAGAAGGGCTTCCCTGGTGGTGCAGTGGTTGGGAGTCCGCCTGCCGAAGCAGGGGACACGGGTTCGTGCCCCGGTCCAGGAAGATCCCACATGCCACGGAGCGGCTGGACCCGTGAGCCATGGCCACTAAGCCTGTGCGTCCGGAGCCTGTGCTCCGCAACGGGAGAGGCCACAACAGTGAGAGGCCCGCGTACAGCAAAAAAAAAAAAAAAAAAAGAGTAAAAGAAAGTGTTTGGATTTATAGAAATAATTTGATATAAAAATTTAATATTCATGTTAATTTGTATTTTGCCTTTTGAATTATTAGATACCTTTCAATATTTTAAAAAAGCTCATTTTTGGAAAACAGAAAATTAATACATTTTTCACATAAATTTATATTTTTGATGAAAATATATTTAAAATTTTGTACTTTGAATATAATTATGTTTTAAATTCTTAAATATATTGAAAAATCTTGATAATAGTAATATAATTAGTGATTGTATTGAAAGGGAGATAAGAAAAATAAATTTCATGGAATAGTTATAATCCTTTATGAATTATGTATCTGTCTGTTATTCATCCCAACATTGTCAGCCCAGTAACAGAGCATCTAGACATGTGGAATAAAGATTAAATTCATTCATCTTTGACATTTTGCTAACTTTCAGTCATATATAAAGCATAGCTTCATACACATTTAAAAATTTTATCCTTTTAAAGGAATATTTGTCAGAATATGAGGATAGAAAATATTTTAGTTAACAGCTTGTTAGTTTGATTTATAACTTGTAAATATTTATTTAGACCAATGATCTGTGGCTTCCATGTCTTCTTTTCCCAGGTTGCAACATTCCGAATTTATCCTTGGGTCCCAAGTTGGGTCCCAGGTTGGGTCCCACTTGGGTGCCAGGTCCTTGAATGGGTAGGAATCCATTCAGGGCTCATGTCTGTCACAGTTGGGGGGTGGGGGTGGAGGGTCCCTCTGGTCCCCCTTTGAGTGCTGCCATCATCCCCTCTAAGACTTTAAGCTGCAGGGAGACCCTCCCCTGGCCCAATTTCCAGCATGTGGTCCTGGGCTATGGAAGCCTCTCCTCCTACCCAGGTCTCTGATTCTACACAGACATGGTAGTTTGGGTCATCTGAGGCACCTGCATATTTTTGGCCCCAAACGATACTTCATAAAGTGGTACCCAGAGAATACCCTCCTCCCAGAGTTCAACCTCCACCAGAGCTCCGGCTGCCTTCACATCCCAAGATGCAATGCGCTGCTGTCCCACTGGGGAGGGAAGTCCAAAGCCAGAGGGTATGGGGCATCACTGCCCATTTAGAAAGCTCTTCCTACTTCCTTTCTGTCAGACCTTATCACCCTGTTTCAGAGGGTGGAGTGAACATCAATAACAGAATTTTCTCTTGCTTCCTTTTTGCTATAGTTGGTGGAAATGTCTCCCAGACTTTGTTGACAAATGATACTAAGACGTGTGGCCTTCATGGGGAGGTGACAGGTTGTCAGGTTACCATTCCGTGGATGGTTAACCCCATGCTTTCTCTCCTGACAGGTCTCTTTTGGTTGTAAGTGACAGAAACTCAACTCAAACATGTTTACACAAGAAAGGACATTTATTGAATCATAGGGTAGTAGTAAGGGCAAAAGGGTGTTTAGGTTGCAGAAAGGGTGGACCCTGGGGCTGGAATCCTGTCTGGACTCTGATCCCTGTTCAAGGAGGCTTATTCTCTCGGATGGGCCATATCCATGTGATTCCAAACTGTCCGCCTCTGGCCCCACACCCAAAGTCTACCTGGGAGAAGCTGAGCTGCTCTGCTTAATTGCAGTTCAAGATACGCTGGTTGGGGCACGGGCACACCCTGTCACCTGGAGTGCAGGGCCCTGTGACTGTGGCCCTAAAGCACCATGGGGGAAGGAGTTCCCTTAAAGGTGGTACTGTTCCCAGAAGGGAAGGGAGGTGCCCAGACAGTACAACCAGCCCCCTCTACCCTATCCCACAGTTGTCACCAATCCCTCCAGGCCCATCTACCATTTCTGCCTGAAGTTTGGCCTCAAGACTGAGCCAATTTGCATGTAAGACCAGAGTATTTCCAGGAGAGTGATGACATCACAGAACTGGGGTTCCAGAAGGTGGGGATGGCTGAGCACTCCCGTCTTCTTTAGAACATGGAGAGCGGTGAGCTAGGCGGGGCCAGAGGGTAGTCCATGAGGAAGAGGAGGCTCCTACCCAAAAGGCTTTGTTCTACAGATTCTCCCAGGAAGCCCTAGGCCGGCTGGGACCTGGGGTCAGAGAGGGATAGGAGAGTGGTAAGCTCGGGAGGGGAAGTTGGAGGTACACCTGTCCGAACCACTTTTTCCCCAGGGAACCCCAAGAGGGCTTTCATGGGCAGAGGTGGAGCTCCCTGCTTTCCGAGGTTCAGTGATACCTGTCTCTGTAGGACCCTACTGAGTCAGGGTAGAGTAAGGTTGCATGAGACACACTTACACTAAAAACTTATTTGTTGTTTGTCTGAACTTCTAATGTAACAGGGCATCCTGTAATTTTATTTGCTAAATCTGGCAACTGTAGGGTGGAAGAGAGAGGCAAAAGAATGGTCGCAAGCTCAGGCTGCAATGGAGTGAGTCTTAGGAGACAGAATAAAACATCCGTGAGGAGACAGGCATCAGGGTAGCCATGTTGTCCAAGAAGCTGCCTGACTCATGAAGCTAGTGGATGGAGGAATCCTCAGGGACATAAACCTACTTTAATGGGAAAGATACACACACACACACACACGCACACGCACACACACACACCCCTAGTGATAGAAATAGCCTCATTCTTTGTTTTCATGGCATTGGTCATTTTGAAGAACCCAGGCCAGTTATCTTATAGATTTCCCCTCCATTTGGCTTTGTCTGATGTTTCCTCAAGATTAGCTACAGGTTATGCATCTCTGGCCAGAATGCTGCATAAGTGATGTGTGTCCTTCTCAGGGTATCACATCTGGAGGCACATAATTTCTCTCTGTCCCTCACTGGTGGTGTTAATTTTGATTACCAGGTCAAAATACTGTCTGGTTTCTCCACTGTATTGTTACTGTTTTTCTCATGCAATCAAGGGGAGATACTTTAAGACCATGAACATACTCAGTTCTTCACCAAGCTTCCCCCCCCCTCATATTCAGCATCTATTGATGATTATTTCTTGCTCAAACCAGTTTATGATGGTTTCAAGATGGTGATTTTCGAACTTCATGACTCCCTCCACATTTATCAGTCAGCATTTTCTCGTCAAGAAGAGTTCCCCTTTAATCCCCATTATGTATCTATTTATCTATTACTGTTATGAACTCATGGATTCCTATCTCATTCAGTGGGTGATAATCTGTCACTATCATCATTTATTTTGATGGTCAAATTGTTCCAGATTACCTTGGAAACCATTATGCATTGGTTTCACATATATGATACCAAAAGCATATGCAACAAAAGAAAAAATACATAAATCAGTCTTCATCAAAATTTAAAACTTTAGTGTTTCAAACAACACCATCAAGAAAGTGAAAGGCGGGACTTCCCTAGTGGTGCAGTGGTTAAGAATCTGCCTGCCAATGCAGGGGACACAGGCTTGAGCCCTGGTCCGGGAAGATCCCACATGCCACGGAGAAACGAAGCCTGTATGCCACAACTACTGAGCCTGTGCTCTAGAGCCTGTGAGCCACAACTACTGAGCCCACATGCCACAACTACTGAAGCACACGTGCCTGGAGTCCGTGCTCTGCAACAAGAGAAGCCACCTCAACCTTGTCCGCAACAAGAGAAGCCCACGCACTGCAACCAACAGTAGCCCCCACTCGCCACAACTAGAGAAAGCCCACGCACAGCAACAAACACCCAACGCAGCCAAAAATAAATAAATAAATAAATTTATTAAAAAAGAAAAGAAAGTGAAAGGCAACCCACAGAATGTGAGGATTTGCAAAGCAAGTAACTGATAAGGTTCTAATACCCAGAATATGTAAAGAGCACTTACAACTCAATAATGAAAAGACAAACAACCCAACTGAAAAAGTGGGCAGAGGTTCTGAAAAGACATTTTACCAAAGTTACACAAATAGCCAATGAGCGTGTGAAAAGATGATCAACATTATTAGCCATGAGGCAAATGTAAATCAAAATCACAATGTGATGCCACTTCACACCCATTAGGATAGCTTTGATCAAAAAGACAGTTAATAACTCTGTTGGTGAGGATGTGGAGAAATTGGAACCTCCATACATTGCTGATGGGAATGTAAAACGGTACAGCCGCTTTGGAAGTCCGGCAATTCCTCAAAAGTTTAAACTTTAGGTCACCATGTGACCCAGCAAGTCCACTCTTTGGTATGTATCCAAAGGAATGGAAACATTTGTCCACACAAAAACTTGTACACGAATGTTCATAGCAGCATTATTCATAATAGGCAAAAAATAGAAAAAACTTAAATGTCCACAAACCGATGAATGCATAACCATATTGTGATATATGCATACAATGGCATACTATTCAGCCGTGAAAGGGCATGAAATATTGGTACATGCTACAACATGGATGAAACCTTGAAAACATTGTTAAGTGAAAGAAGTCAAACACAAAAGACCAGATATTGTATGACTTCATTTATATGAAATGTTCAGAATATGCAAATCTATAGAGATAGAAAGTAGATTATTGGTTGCCAGAGGCTGGAGGGAAGTGGAACAGACAGTGAGTGCTAACGGATATGGGGTTTCTTTTCGGGTTGATGAAAATATTCTAAAGTTGACTGTGGGATTGGTTGCACAGTTCTGTGAAAAATGATTGAATTGTATACTTTAAATGAATTAAGTGTATGGTATGTGAATTATATATTGTGAATCATATCTCAGTAAAGCTGTTACCCAAAAAATGCTGTTCCAGATTTGGCCAGTGGGTACCCCTTTGAGCTGGCTCTCATTTCTATTTGACATGCCCCAGCATCGTTAATTTTAGACTAGGAAAAACAAAAAACAAAACAACAGGAGACCCCCCCAAAAAATGTATTTATAAAATAATACATGAGAGGAAAGAGAAACAGCCAGGAGGGGGGCAGTGAGTAAGCGAGGACATGTGGTTGCTCTCTCCAGATTCCCCAGAAGACTCTCTCTCCTGGGAGACCCTAGGACCCGCAGGCCTTCCTCTGCTCACCCTCCACTGCGTCTCCTCCCCTCTGAGGATGACGACCCTGCTACTCATCTCCTTGGTCAGCTGTCTCGTTGCTGTGAATCAAGCCAGCCTCATCAACCGATGTGACTTGGCCAAGGTGCTGCACCAGGAGGACTTGGTTGGCTTTGAGGGCTACTCCCTGAGTGACTGTGAGTGCCATTTCCTCACACCCCCTTTCTCCTCCTCTCCTGGTCATGCCCTCCGTGGCCATTTTTCTTTTTCTCTCATTTGTTTTTCAAAGTCAAGTTCAAAAAGCAGCCCTGTCCAAGAAGCCTTTCCCAACATTCGATATTTGTTCCACGATTCTTAACTGAGCACTTATTATGTCCCAGGAACTATTTTAGGCGCTGGGGATACAGATGTCAACACAGCTCCTTCTCTCATAGTGTTCACATTCTAGGGGAAGAGACAGCAAGAAAGAAACACACAAATATATGAAGTGCTTCCTGGTGGTGATAAATGCTATGCAGAAGAATAAAGCAGTGGGAAGTGATGGGTGACACTGTTCTAGAGGGGGAAGTCAAGGAAGGCCTCTCTGAGGAGGTGACATTGAGCAGTGCTGAATGGAATAAAGGACCTAGTACCCCAAACATCTGGCGGAAGAGCATTCCAGGCAGCGGGAACAGCCAGTGCAAAGCTTTCATCCTGCTCCATGGTAGAGATAGCTCCCTCTTGCCCAGAAATGTAAGGCACGTCTGCCTTATAACACTCTCTCCTTTCATCTTGCTTTGTGGGTTTTTTAGGTACATATCTTCATTCTTATTCTATAGGCACCTTGAAGGCAGCATCTGCATTTGAGCCAGCTAAATGTCCCTCACTGGGTTTTGCACAGTTTCTGGCACACAGTAGGTGATCATTAAGTGCAGAAATCATGCATGGACAGATGGACGGATGAGTGGTTGTACTGATGGGTGGATGGACTGAAGAATGAGAGGAGAAGCTAATGGGTGTTTCTGGCCCACTAGCCCCATCTAGCCTCTTAGGCTTTGTTCCTTTCTTCTTTTTTTTTTTTTTTTTAAATTAATTAATTATTGGCTGCGTTGGGTCTTTGTTGCTGTGCGCAGGCTTCCTCTAGTTGTGGCGAGCGGGGGTTACTCTTCGTTGAGTTGTGCAGGCTTCTCATTGCGGTGGCTTCTCTTGTTGTGGAGCACGGGCTCTAGAGTGCGTGGGCTTCAGTACTTGTGGCTCGCTGGCTCTAGAGTGCAGGCTCTGTAGTTGTGGCGCACGGGCTTAGGTGTCTTAACCACTGCACCACCAGGGAATCCTGTTCCTTTCTTGTGATTCCTCGTCTCCCTTTCTCCTCCGTCTTCCTTGTCCCTCAGCTTGGCCCCCGTCTAAAAACCCTCTTCTCCTTGTTCTAAGGGCTGTGCCTGGCTTTCGTGGAAAGTCACTTCAACATAACAAAGGTAAATGAAAATACAGATGGCAGCTTTGACTATGGCATCTTCCAGATCAACAGCCACTACTGGTGCAATGATTACAAGAGTCACACGGAAAACATTTGCCAAGTGGACTGTCAAGGTCTGGCCAGGGCCCCAGGGTGGGAGAGGTGAGAGAGATGACCAGGCTCTGCTCACGGGACTTCCCTTCCCACACACAGCCTGGAAACAACCCCAGAGGATTGGTTCAAGGAATCAGGGAATCCCGTTACTGAGCAGAGGGTTGACTCGTGCCCCTAAATGCCCATAGGCGGTTCTGCAGTGTGCTAGCAGGGTCCAGAGAAGCTCTGCACAGGCAGTAGCAGCAGAGCAGTGCAACAGCCAGCATTTACTGAGAGCGTATTATATACTCAGTACTTTACATACATAGCTCATTTTATCCAACTTGCCATGCAGTAGAAACTAGTATGATCCCCACTTTATTGGTGAGCAAACTGAGGCTCATAGAACCAGTGCTGAATGCCAAACTGGTGGCCCTGAAGGCTCAGCTCTCACCACCAAGTAGAGCTGCCTTTGGCTAATGGTCTGACCGAAGGCCAAGTGCAAACTCCCACCTCAGGGCTAATCCAGGAGGCTCCACAGGTCTGTGATTCTGTCCCCCATCTCCTCCTTTGTACTCTGATTAATGGCCCTGGGCTCTTCACCTGAAGAGCCTCCCTCCTTAGGCACGACTTTTCCTTCGTCTCTGTGCTGCCTCTTTTGGCATTTCCTTTTCCTAGAATCCTCCACACTTGGGGTGAACTACCATCCATTAGGAAGTATGGCAGTAAACAGGCTCAAATCTCAGCCCTCCTGCCCCTCCTGCCCCCACCCCCCAACCATCCCCAACCTCCAGCAGCCATTGTATGGATGTCCAAATGGGCCTCTGAGGGGGAAGACTTGTCTCGTCCGGAAGTGCTCAGCCACTGGGTGGCACATGCCTTGCAGGGAGAGCCGGTCTTCGGGACTGTTCCCTGTGCTCTGACGGGTATTCTCTTTCTCCCTTTCAGAACTGCTGAGCCCAAATCTTCTTTCAATCATCAACTGTGTGAAAAAGATTGTGTCCGGAACAAGGGGGATGAAGAACTGGTGAGGAGGCCATGGTGGGACGAAGTTAGTGGGCGGAGCCTTAATCAAGATGTAGTGACAGAAAAAGGGACAGTAGGCCAGGACCTGACCTTTTCTATGCCTAGAAAAATGTGGGATGTGGCAGGGCTTGGAACTCCGACTTAGAAGACCTGGGATCTGGCTCTTCCTCTGACACCGTATTAAACAAAACCCTTTTGGTTGCTGGAACAGAACAACTTGTGCTAGCTGGGGGAGATTTATTCTGAGAGGACAAGGTGTCTTGCTGAGCCCACACGAGGGGTGCAGCTGGGCCTCAGGAAGAGGGTGGAAGCAGGGCTAGAAACTTCCCTTTGCAGGTTTCTGCTTCTCTTTGTGCATTGGCTTCACTACTCCCTCTGCAGACCAGCTTTCTCTGCTCTACAGTCTACCAGACAGACTATGTCTGCCCTGAATCTATGGGCTAATGTCCTAAGCAACCATAGAGACTAGCTAGGCTCAGTCCCAGTCCAAGTGCCTGGCAGGGAGGATCTGATGGGTTCAGCTTGGACCCTGTGTCCCAGCTCCATTCATTCAGCTACAGGCATGGAAGAAATTAAGCAACATAAACACGGCTGCCATGGGGCCTCTCTACATAATTGGCAGCAACATTTTCTATAAAAAGTGTTGCTGGGCTTCCCTGGTGGCTCATTGGTTAAGAATCCGCCTGCTAATGGAGGGGACGTGGGTTCGAACCCTGGTCTGGGAAGATTCCACATGCCGTGGAGCAACAAAGTCCATGTGCCACAACTACTGAGCACACGCGCCTGGAGCCTGTGCTCCGCAACAAGAGAAGCCATCACAATAAGAAGCCCGCGCACCGCAACAAAGAGTAGTCCCCGCTCGCTGCAACTAGAGAAAGCCCATGTGCAGCAACGAAGACCCAACACAACCAGAAATAAATAAAATTGATTAAATTAAAAAATTGATTGATTAAATTTTTAAAAAGAACCAATCTTCTTTCTCTCCACAGGATAAAATGGAGGTTGCACTGTGCAGGCCGGCCACTCTCCTACTGGATGACAGGATGCCACCTGGCATGAGACAGGGAGCAGGCCTGTGGTGGAGTCATTCCAGAGCTCCTCTCCTCACTTGGGAATTCTTCATTTCTTCTTCCTCTTGCCTCCACCTCATGTTATTTTCTTCCTTTCCCATTTACAAATAAAACTGACCAGAGCCCCAGGAATCAATAGTTTTCTAGGGCTTCCTCCTTGTTCCTATCCAGGCCCAGGCCCCTGGTTCCTGACTGTCATTTGCAAACCAAGAAGACCACGATGAAGAATTTTCTATATTTTTGGAATTATTAAAGCATTCCTTGTGCAAAGAATGTGTTAATTTAGTCATGATTAATCCCAAGTATATTTGAGTACCTAATAGAGTATGAGTGTGCTAGGTACCAGAAAAAGGATGATAAATCTGTAAATATTGTTCATGAGGTGTTCATAATCTATCTGCAGAAGATTATGGATCTTCTCCATACACAGGTAATGGATACAATGAATATATGGATACATACAATGAATGCAATGGATAATGATATAGATAATAAATCTATAGTTATTGGTTTGAAACAGTATCAAGATCCAAGTAATTCCTCCAAAGTCAACAATTCTTGAAGTAAAAGAGGTCAGAAGTAGGTATTGGGTGGGGATAAGGGTCTGATATATTGAGGTGGAGAAAGTCGTGGTGGGGATGGAGAAATGTGCTGGTTATTTGGCAGTACTTTAGGAAAATGGACTGGAAACCAGCTTTTTAAGAATTTCGTACTAGACTGTTGATGGCTTTAATGTTATACCTTGATTTGCATATTTAAGACTCATGCAAACACTCAAGTCGAGGGATTGCATCTTTGGTGGACATTTCTCACACAGAGTCGGGAAATCTAAATTTTAAAAGTTCAGTGGATAGTTAGCACTAACTACTTAGTACTCTAGTCTTCTCTGGGAGTTTGAAGATGAAGCCAGCTGCTATAAAGATGTCCGCACCATTCGATCCTGTAAACTCACACTTTGGACTCTACGTTAAAAATACACTTGAATAGAAACGCTAAACTCCAAAACTTCTGGGCGCGCGGGTTGCGGAAGGGGAACTAGAGGCAGAGGCAAGCCCGGAGTGGGAGGGGCGAGGGAGAGGTCCGAGCACCGCCCCCGTCCCACTCCCGCCGAGCTGGCTCCGCCCCTCAGGCTCCCTTTTTAAAAACGCGCGGGCGCGCGTGCGCAGGCGCAGTCCGCTTGCGCCTAGAACCGCGCACGCGCGGTAACGGTAGAATGGCGGAGTTGGTACCTTTTGCGGTTCCCGTCGCGGGTGACAAAACCTTGCTGGTGTGGGAGCTGAGCTCTGGACCCACGGCCGAGGCCTTGCAAGTGAGCCGAGCCGGGGCGGAGGGAGGGGTGGAGGAAGCCGCCCCGCGCCCCAGTAACTGGGCGGCCCGGGGTACTGCTTCAGCACCTCATCTGCCTGTGGTCTCCGCTGAGAGGAATCTTAGTTCTAGAGCCGACCTGAGCAGTCAGCTCGCCCCCAGAGATTTTTGAGAGATAGTTGCCAACAGACGGCATTGCCTCCTAATGCTTCTCGAAGCTTAGGATTTCAGAGGGAAACTTGTTCATAAAATGAGAAGTGTTTGGAGTTGCGGGCTCACCACAGTTTCCTGTGGCGAAGGGCTGGGGGAATATAAGGGAATGGGCGGTTTGTTTTCCTGGGCGTGAAATTTCCTGCACTTACTTAGCATGCGACCACCCTACAGCTTTCTCTGTTCACAGTCTTCTCCCAGTTTGGCCTTCTGTATTCGGTCCGAGTCTTCCCAAACGCAGCAGTGGCCGGTCCTGGGTTCTATGGCATCATCAAGTTTTATTCAGCAAGGGATGCCCACAGAGCCCAAAAGGCATGCGACCAGAAGCAGCTTTTTCAGACATCTCCAGTGAAGGTGGGTCCAAATGTGGAATTCCTCGCTCTACTGGGATGAAGTGCTGAATTTAAAACTGATAGGCCATCGGGAATTCCCTGGCGGTCCAGTGTTAGGACTCTGCACTTTCACTGCTGAGGGCCCGGGTTCAATCCCTGGTCGGGGAACTAAGATCCCAGCGGGGGCGGTGGGGGGTGGTGGAAAGGCCAGCGTTTGTAGAGCACTGTGGTGTACAGAATGCTCTCAGATTCATTGCTCCACTGATCCCCCAGTTCCCCAGATCTTTCTTTCTTTTTTTTAGATGAAGAAACTCGAACTCAGGATAGTTAAGTGACTTACTTAAGGTTCATGACAGTAAAGGTGGAAACTAGAGGCCACACCCAAACTTAACTAATGTTAAACCTCATGTCATTTTATGCTGCCCCTTAATTTAAGAAATCTTCACATGAGTCTTCCTTATATTTACTTTTATGTGGATTTCAAATGTGTGAGGTTGACAGACGTTTTTCATTAATTAATTAATTTATTTATTTTTGGCTGCGTTGGTCTTGTTGCTGCGCGCTGGGTTTCTCTAGTTGCGGCGAGCGGGGATTCCTCTTCCTTGTGGTGTGTGGGCTTCTCATCGCGATGGCTTCTCTCGTTGCGGAGCACGGGTTCTAGGCACACAGGCTTTAGTAGTTGTGGCTTACGGGCTTAGTTGCTCTGCGGCATGTGGGATCTTCCCGGACGAGGGATCGAACCCGTGTCCCCTGCATTGGCAGGCGGACTCTTAACCACTGTGCCACCAGGGACGTCCGGAGCTTGAGGAACTTTTGTCAGATGCAACATAAAGGAGGCTTCATCACCACTCTCAAACTGCCTATTCAGAACTCCCTTCACATTTCAGAAAATGGTTAAAATATTCTTTCATGCATTGTAGAAACCTTATTCCATATTAACATGCCATATCGTACAGGGCCTAGCCTCCCATGCGACACTCAACATTTAAAAATTAGTCTTCATTTCTCCTTCCCAGCAGGCAGCTTCAGTTGGAGAAAATAATTTCATTTTCTTATGTACTCATTCATTCACTCAGTCAACAGACCATCACTCCCCTATTATATGCCAAGAGCTATGCTTGTTTCTGGTAACAAGGAAAGAATAATATACAGTTCCTTCAAGCGCTTAAGGAGCTCATAAACTAGTGACGGGGAAGATGCACAAACAAATCAAAGAATTAACAATGCTTTGACTTTCTTTGTATTTGAATTTTTATGACTGTATTTATATACTACACGCTGTTCAAAATGGAAATAGACATTTAAGAAAGAACTAGTGATGGAAAAACTCCACAGTAATATGTAAGCTATTTATAGAGTTAAAACTGGAAATATTTGCACTCTCAAAGAAGCTTGTTAATGCAGATGAACCTCTAATTCTTTTGGTTGCTTTATTTACATTTAGAGAGGTATACGTATTCCCTCTTCTAACAGGGGTTAGTAACTTGGGGAGGGGGTGCTACAGATTAAGGTCCTAATTCAGTGGCAGGTCCATCTTATCTCCTCTTCAGCTCATATTCTCAAGCAGGAGCTACAGGATGAGACGACTAAAACAGTTCACTTCCTTTGCTTACCTCCAGCCCCATAATAGGCTTCTGCTGGGTTTCCTTGGTTGGTTTCATCATCACTTTCACCACCAGAGGTCAGGGAACCTTCCGGTTAATCAGGGGCCCTGGAAATGATGCAGAAAAGTACTGACTTAAAAATAATAAATAACATTTATTTAGGGCTCACTGTGAACTCATTGCTTAAAATGTGCTACTTAATCTTCACAGCCCCTCTATGAAATTGGTATTGATAAATCTCAGGTATATCCAAAATAAGTCTCTATATAGGGTTGTGATATTTTCAGGTCTTTTATGTCTTTAGGTTCGTCTCGGCACCAGACATAAGGCGGTTCAACATAATACGCTTGCCCTAAACAGCTCCAGATGCCAAGAATTGGCAAATTACTACTTTGGTTTCAATGGGTGGTCAAAAAGGATCATCAAGGTAAACTCTGTAGACTTTCTTTGACTAACCAGACTCCTTTCAACATTGAACTCCTAGACTTTAGAGAGAAGAATAGAACAGGGCTATGGGGAGGAGATGTGACAGGCTTCCACATGGAAGTATCTGAGCTTTGACCTGCCACCTAGAATTAGTGATACTCTCAATGACTTGGATGGTGGTGTCGATAATTTTCTCCAGTATTTGTATGGTATATAATAAAAAATAGTTGACCATATCTAGTCATTCATTTGCAAGTCTCACTTGATTTTGAAGCTATAGCATACTTAAAGTATTACCTGGGATTGCTGGAGTTTAGTTTTTATTTCTAACAACAGAATATTTTGAAGTCTAGCCTTTAATTCAAAATCCTAACAGCTTCAGGATCTTTCTAACCTTGAAGAAAGGGAAAAGGAAGATATTGTGACACCACTTCAGAAGCAAAGCCTCAAGTTCTTCTGTGCTGTAGAGGTGGTGTTGCCCTCCCACGAGTGCAGGAGTCCTGGAGTTGGCATGGCTGAGGAACCTTTGGATAAGTTGGAGGAAGGTCTGTTTTCCAGTATGTGTGTGTACGGGGAGGTGAGGGAGTGGGATTTCTCTTTTTTCCTTTCTTTCTGAAACTCAACTATTCAGATACATCATCACCTTTTCTAAGCAACTAAAGCCCTGGGCAGAATTTTTCTGCCTGACAATACAGGTTTTTATCTTAGGCAATACTTGACAGCACCTTAAACTTTAGAATTTTAGAACTGACTGCCTGCCAAGAAGCTTAGGAGGAGGGAAAATTAGTTTTTCGGTTTTCTTTTGGTTAATAATTTGTTATGTGCTAAAATAGTCCTTCAAATACAGATGTCTTCTGGCGTTGTTATCCCAACAAAACCATTGTCTAAAGATTGAAATAAACTCTTGTGTAAATGTTCAGTCCTTTGCCTCCTATAGAAGGGCCTGAGCAGAAAAAGTAAATATAAATCCCTAGAAAGGGGATTCCGATTGGTACTGAGTTTTTTCCTAGAGTCCATGGCACTTGGGCTTAGGGTTTTAAGTCAGAGGCAGGGCTGTTAGCGAATGGAGTGGAGGAGGCTCCACTATCCACCTGAGTGGGTGATGGTTGAGGAGAGGCCAGATCATCTGCACTACCACCAAATCTATCTCACTGTATGAATCCAGCCCTTCACGCACAGGAGAGCAGGGTCTGTAGCAGTGTAGCCTCAGCTTGTCCACTTGAAATCTGTGTGTCATATGAGATTTGTGCCACGTTCTTGGTTTGCACTTCCCATCGAGTATTTTAGGAACTTCCAGAATAGATCTGAGCAGTAAAAATGTGCCAAGCCAGGGTATACCTACAGCAGAGACATTCAACTGCACCCCACTGTAGTGCCTGCCCTAATCACTAAGATAATGATCTGAGAATCACAGATGCATTTTTAGTTTTAAACATATAAGCTAGAAATCAGTTATTCAGACAGGCATTTTAAATTCATCTGTTTTGGTTGGATTTAGGGTCATCATTCCTTATGAAAAGGAAGGTAACCCAGAAGCTTGCTATTCAGAAGGCTATGACAGATGCATTCCAGAAACTGCTGATTGTGGTTTTAGGTAAGACCTTTCTGATTGTCCTTGAAGTACTTCAGTTTCAGTGAACAAATAAACTTATTTGAAAAGTTAATTGGATGGGGCTTCCCTGGTGGCGCGGTGGTTGAGTGTCCGCCTGCCGAATCTAAAATATTATCTATTCTTTCATTCACCAGATGCTTTCACAGCAGCAGTCTTAAATTTGTTCTTTGTGGCATTTATGAGAAAAACGACAGCGAATATTATTGTCCCCAGTGTTTAGACGTAGAAGGACTTGCCTCAGTTCATACAGAAAGTGTTTGATCCAGTTCTTCCTCAATTGCTTGCTTGTCGTACAGAATAGTGTAGTGAGTATAAGCCTTGCACACCTGTGTTTGAGTCCTAACTTTGTCTCTTAGATTTTGTTGTTGTTGTTGCAATTTTAGGTTTTTCTAGCCAGAGGAATTTGAAGGTGTTTAAAATCTCTAAGCTGCAATTTCTTTCTTTCTTTTTTTTTAAATTTATTTATTTATTTTGGGCTGTGTTGGGTCTTCATTTCTGTGGGAGGACTTTCTCTAGTTGTGGCAAGCAGGGGCCACTCTTCATCGCGGTGCGCGGGCCTGCCACTATTGGGGCCTCTCTTGTTGCGGAGCACAGGCTCCAAACGCGCAGGATTGTATACAGGAAGTTTTAGAACAAGAAACCTTGTGAATTGATCCTTGTTAACTTTATTTCAGAAAGTGGTAAAGTAGCTGTGGCATATAGACCCTGTGAAGAGGCCACAGATGCTAGAACCGAAGAAGAACTACAGGATTTAATTCAAGTATGTGGAGATAAAAACTCAAGGGGTACACAGCCAGTGTAGCCATAATTCAAAACACCCAGCAGGATTTGGAAGACTTTGGCATGTCTACTCAGCTCTGTCATCCTTAGGAAAAGGTGCAACTCTGAAACTGCTTTTGAGGCAGGGAATTTCTAGAACTTTTCCAAGTCCCGAGCCTTGTCTCTGGCCCCTTATTTGAAGTTTGGAGAGCAGGATTGAGGGCCATCAGTGTACGTCTACAGTTGTGGACACAGGAGAAGACACAGGCCTTTTAGAACTCCCCTCAAATAGAATTGCAAGGATTTGGGAACAAAGTAACTATGGCCTTAAGTGTGATTATGCTACAGTGTTAAAAACTATTCATGCCTTTCAAGTAAGGTATATTACCCAGCTCTCAGCATCTCATATATATCTTGTGTTAAATATTTTGCCAAAGAACCTTTCTGTAAACCAATTATATGAATGCCTCGAATTAGGGATTAAGTTGCCAACGTAATTTCTAAAAGAAAACATTAATGTACTGCATATAGGATTTTTATTAAAAAGGAGCAAAAAATGTGTTTCATGTCATTGAGAGCTGAATTGGGGGCTAGATTTCTGATGATTTAACTCACCCCAATGTTGCAAAGTTTGTTCTGAAGGGAAGAAAGTAGAGAAAGAAAAGGTGGTTATGTTCTGTAAAATGTAAAAATTTTGAAAGTTTTTCCTGTACAAAATAATTATTTTAATTCAATTTAAATCAGTCAAGGAAACTTCAGACGTATCCATGTTTGGGCTTTAAGAAGTCTAGCTTCCTGTGAAATGTGAGAGGAAAGGATTCCGTATTGATACTAAAGATTTCGGAAACCTGATTATAACAACAGATCCATTCCTAAATGAGGCCAATCTTAGAATCAGTTCCATTTAGAAACCATTATGTGCTAGGCACTGGAAATAAGACGAAGCTCCTTCTCTCTTGGAGTTTAGGTGTTAAAGGTGTACCGGACAATTAAAAAGGACTAAAATCAAATAGATTATGAAAAGGCCTGTGAAGAAAGTAAATAGGGTGCTAGTTGCAGTAGTTCAAGAAAATTACTTAACATGCTGACTTTAACATTCTAAGTGTCTTCTCCATGTGTGCACACAGGGTAGACCTCTGAAAAGTGACACTGTAGTTTTTTCTAGATTAATGGCTCTGTTGAGACAAGGTGGGGTGTGGGAAGTTTGCCCATTCTAATGTAAAGGGCCATTCACTTGGTTTTAGACTCTCTTTCCCAGAATGAATTGCTCACCTGCCCCAAACCCCTCCTACAGAAGTTCTGGAGTCATCACTGATTCAGTGGTAACCCCTAATAACAGAGTGATGAATGAATAATGAGACGTGAATACTGAGAGTTTGGAGGAAATGGCAACATTTTATTTTATTGTTTTTTATTTTTTTAACATCTTTATTGGAATATATTTGCTTTACAATGGTGTGTTAGTTTCTGTTTTATAACAAAGTAAATCAGTTATACATATACATATGTTCCCATATCTCTTCCCTCTTGCGTCTCCCTCCCTCACACCCTCCCTATCCCACCCCTCTAGGTGGTCACAAACCACCGAGCTGCTGTGACAAAGTGAGAGAGTGGCATGGACATATATACGCAGCATTTTCGAATAATTGTAAGGTGTGTTCCCCTCCCGCCACCCAACTGGTGCTCATTTTGCTGGTCAGCTACTTTTCTTGTCAGCCGTGTGGCCAAAGGGAGGAAGAATGTCTCTCAGACTTCAGCTCTGAGGAGGAAGAGTTCAGATTGCCAGAACTGGATTAGCACTTTTGAATTTCCCAGAATGCTACGTCCTGTGGTTTCTTCGGGAAGCTCTGCATCCTTCCCAACCCCCCTCCACCCCTGGGCTGCTGGAGTTTGGGGCCACTCGGGTCTGCAGCCCAAATCCCGCCTCATTGTTTGGGGCCAGGGAGGGCAGGGAGGGGTTGGGAAGAGGGCCTGGCAGGAGGTAACTGTCGCCTTTGCAAGGGGAAGGATGGCTTGGGCCCTGGGGACTCTGGGCAAAAGGCCCACTCTGGTGGCGCGGATTGGATCTCCGCACTAACCTAATAAAGGTGGCGTAACTAAAGATGTCATAAATAACGGGTGGAACATTAGGCGGGGGAGGGGCGCGCGGTTGCTAACCTGAGCGCTCTTGTCGGCGCTGGCATAGCGGTTCAGCTCGGACACAGGATGTGGCTCCGGCTCCTCACTGGCCTGGGTCACTGTGCCTGGGAGCCGCCGCACGTTATGTCCCGGCTGCGCCTTTGGTTGCCACGGCTCTTCCTCACGTGGCTACAACTGTGGCTTCAAGTCCAGGCAGTTCAGCCTCCGCAGTGGGCTCTGGGCCCTGTCCAGGTGACCCCCAACCCCCCGCGGCTGACAGAGGCTTGGTCTTCATATGCCTCAGACCCCCCTCCCAAATTGCCCCATGCCCTTACACCCCTGGCAGAAGCCGGGGGCTTTAATTACTTGACGTCCTGGTCTCCAGTTGAGATGTTGGCCCCGCCTCATCAGGAGTTGACTGAGACTGAGGCTCCATACCCGGATATGGGTTCTGTTGGAGAGCTGCCTACAGGGCCTTGTTCAGGGAAGGTGGAACCTTCGCCAACCCAACAGGAACAGCCAGCTCAACCTCCAGAGCATCATGAAATGACAGTTTCACCTCCAAGTCACCCTCAGGGTCAGCATTCAAACTTATCCGGTGTTGCTGTCAAACCTGCATATGTGGAGCTTACCATAACAAAAGAAGCCACTCCAGAGGTGGGCCCTTCTCCAAATCAGCGCAAGCCTTCAGCTCAGCCCTCAGGGCCCCTTACTAAGGCAGAATTTTCTACAACCCAGCATGAGGCCCCCACGCTGCCTTCAGAGCCACCTGAGGAGGTTGAACCTTTGCCAGTTCAACAGGAGGCTCCAGCCCAATCTCCAGAAGCCGGTACACATAATAAACCTTCAGTACAAGAGGAGCCCCCAGCTGAGTATCCAGAGCATCCTGGAGAAGAATTTACACCTGCCACAAGCCAGCAGGAGACTCCAGATCAGCATCCACAGGCTCCTGAGGTTGTACCTTCTCCACCTCAGCAGGAAGCCACGGCTCAGCCTCCAGCGCCTCCTGGTGAGGTGGAA
>NW_020174923.1:16791552-16851192 GCF_003031525.2 Neophocaena asiaeorientalis asiaeorientalis
GGAATCCTCTCCAGCTCAGTCTCCAGGGCTCTCTAATGTGACTAGTTTTCTCTCCAGAGCATCCTGTGCCAACAGTTTCTCCTCTAGGTCAGGATCAAGCTCAGCTTCTGCAGCGGCCCGATGTCACTGTTAAACCTGTGGGTCTTGCACTTATCGTAACTCCAGCGTTCACTAATGAGGTTGAAACTTCTCCACTCCAACAAGAAACCTCAGCTCAGTCTACGGTGTCCTCTGAGCAGTTGGAACCTTTGTCGGCCTGGCAGGAATTTTCAGATCAGCATCCAGTCCCCTCTGAAAATGTTGAACTTTTTCCAGTTCACCAAGGAGCCCCAATTCAACCACCATACCCCAAGGTGACATTTCTAAATCCAGAGCAAGTTCAGGCTCACCACCCAACTTTGATTGAGGTCACAATTCAACCATTGGACCTTGGACTGACCAGAAGGCCAGAACCCACTAAGGAGGATGAACCTTCTCCAGTCATGCAGGAGACCTTAACCCAGCCTGCAGAACCACCTAAGGAGGTTTTTGTAGCTCAGCCTCCAGTATATCATAATCGAATAGTTCCAACACCGGATCAGGATCACACTGAGCCTCCAACATCACCCAGTATCACAGTTAAACCTCTGAACCTGGAGCTTACCACAACTCCAGAACCTACTACAGAGTCTGAACATTCTACAGCCCGGCAGCAGATTACAGCTCCCCCTCCAAAACACCCTGAGGTGACACTTGCACAACCAAACCTGTCTCAAGTCACAGTTTCACCTGTGGACCTGGGAGTTAACATATCTCAGCAACCAAGGCCATCTGAGACGGTTCTTTTTCCTTCGACTCAGTATTCAGTATCCACAGGTCTTCCTGGTGTAAGATATACCCCAGAAAAGAAGCAGCCAGGGCAGAATGCCACCACAAACATCAGCATATGTGAGCTCTGTACCTGCAAAAATGAGACGCTGTCATGTGTTGGTCTCAGCCCAAAGCAGAAGCTCCACAGAGTGCCTGAGCCAGAGCCTAACGCCTACAACGGCACCTTCACCATCCTGTAAGAATCCCCTTTCCTCATTTGTTCTCTGCATCCTGCCTGACAATGCAGCCTTTCTTCAGGTCTTCCTGGGTCCTCCTTATCTCCCCAATCCACACTGACTGACTTTCTGTTTCCACCTTTTGTTTGTCAATGATTCCTTATCTTCATTCTCCTTCTTAACTATTTTTCCCTCTCCTCCAGTCTTTTACTTTTAATTGCCCTTATTTTTTCCTTCTCCATTTTTTACCCCATTATTTAATTCCTTAACATCTACTCTTCTCCCATCTTTACTCCATCCTCTTTACAGCAACTTGTCCCTCTCCCCATCTCTTTGGTGGTAATACAACAATGTGGTTAAGAGTAGAGATTCCGGAGCCAGACTACCTGGGTTTGAACCCAGGTCTGTCATTTATTAGCTTTATGACTCAATTTCTTCATCTGTAAAATGGGGATTATGGTAGTCATCATCTCATAGGATGACTCCTATGGCTGCTAAATCTCCCAATGACTCCCATCTCATTGGGAGATTTAGATGAGTTAATATTGGTGAAGCTCTTCTATCAGTGCCTAGCGTATATTTTAGTGTTAGCTATTATTATTATTCAATCCCTCAGTTATATCTAGAACTCATCTTTGTCCCAAAGCCACATAAGTAATCTTAAGTTTTCTGATAGCCACTTACAAATAAAGGTAAAATGAAACAGATGAAGTAAATGTTAATATCTTTTACTTAACCCTTATATTGAAAATATTATCATTTTAACATGTACTCATTTTATACATTATTAATAATATATTCTATGTTGTTTTCATACTAAGTACTTAAAAATATCTAAAGTAATATCATATCTACATGTCTCAATATAAAAATTAATGAGAGAATCTACATTTCTTTCCCATACTAACTCTTTGAAATCAAAATTTGGTTTCTAAATTTTATTACAAATACTTGATTGGTATTTATATTTCATAAAATTTACAGTCGAAAAAGTAATATCACATATGCAAATTGTGGCTAACATAAATATTTTCCAATAATTACATTGAGTATCAGTTTTTTTAATTTTAGAATATTAAAGTTAATTAAATTAAAAATTGAACTCCTTAGTCGCATTAGCCACTTTCAAATACTCAGAAGCCTCATGTAGTTGGACATGCAACACTACATACTACAGGCAAAAATGAACTAATTTTACAAAATAATGTTGAATGAAAGAAGCAATGTGGCAAATAATACATATAATATGATTCCACTTATATAAAGTTCAAGAACAAGCAAGACTTAACTGTGTTGTTTATGGCTGATAGAGAAAAGGCAAAACTACATTTAAAAAGCAAGGAAATTATTCTTAAAGTCAGGATAGTGGTTACCTCTAGGAAGTCAGAGAGAGGGTTGTGACTGGAAAAGGGCACACGGGGGGCTTCTGGGATGCTGGCAGGATTCTTTCTTGACATGAATGGTGTTACGTGGGGATCTGTTTTGTAATTATTAAACAGTTGAACAGTTGTTCAATTGAATTATTGAACAGTTATGTATATTTTATGCACATATTAGTTTTCAAAAAATTTTAATGGGGGGAAAATTCAGATGGCTTCATTTGCCCCCATACAGTTCTGTGTGGGACTTCCCATTAAGGTTTGGGGAAAGAGAGGAGGGAAGGGCAGCTCTGCAACGTTGGTGCCACCCAGAGCTGGGTTCTAACAGAGACTTCGTGATCTAGACAGTAGGCATTAACTATATGATTTGGTGGGAAGAGTGGATGGTGTGTGTGTGTGTGTGATTTTGTAATTATTAAACAGTTGAACAGTTGTTCAATTGAATTATTGAACAGTTATGTATATTTTATGCACATATTAGTTTTCAAAAAATTTTAATGGGGGGAAAATTCAGATGGCTTCATTTGCCCCGATACAATTCTGTGTGGGACTTCCCATTAAGGTTTGGGGAAAGAGAGGAGGGAAGGGCAGCTCTGCAACGTTGGTGCCACCCAGAGCTGGGTTCTAACAGAGACTTCGTGATCTAGACAGTAGGCATTAACTATATGATTTGGTGGGAAGAGTGGGTGGTGTGTGTGTGTGTGTGCACGCGCAGGCACACATGCGTGATGGAGAGAGATGGACACAAAGGAGGACGTGAAAAGAAGGTATAAATGAAAACAGAGCAGAAATCACCATCCCTAAATTAAATAAGAATTAGCTTGTTTAGGTGGCACCATTACCCAGCTTTCCTTCCCATATAGGAGTTAGTCCTATGTAATATATAGTTGTAGTTATTTTGCATTTTGATCCAGAAATAACCTTTTCATTTTTCAGAAATCTCAGTGAAAATTATTTGACTGAATTACATAAAGACTCTTTTGAAGGCTTGCTATCCCTCTGATATTTGTAAGTTAATCATTTATTTATGAGTTCTTATCTATAAAGTAGATTATCTATAAAGTAATTAAGGGGTTCAAGTTAGATAATCTCTTCAATTTCTTCTAGCAATAAACTTCTACAGCTCTGTAGGTCTGTGTAGGGCCCCAGCCCATCACTAGCCCTAAATATCTCCAATTCATTTTTAATTTTTTAATTATATAGGCAAGGTATAGATAGAAAAATACCCTTTAGTTGTAGAGGAAAAGTGGTAATGAGGTCTGAGCAATTATAGACTCCCATATGAACATTGTTATATAAGTGTTCATATACTCTCCATCTGTATTTATATTTTGTTTATGACCTATGGATCAAATGTGGCCCACAGTCCGTTTTTATACAGCCCATAAGTCAAAAGTGATTTTGAAAGGGCTGTAAATGAGAAAAAAAAGAAACGAAGAAAAATAAGTGACAGAGACTGTATGTGGCCTGCAAAGCCTAAAATATTTACTTATCTGGCCTTTACAGCAAAGGTTTGAAAAAGTGGGATAGTGACGTGAGAGGAATTAAAATTAACCTCAAATTGTCACCTACAGGACACGAAAACATAGACCCCTTACATTCGTATGAATGCCATTAACTCATAACTTTGATAATTTAATCTAATTTGAATTAACATTTAACTATTAAATATTTATGCAGATGAATTATAGAAACAGTACTGTCAAGGGACTTCCCTGGTGGTCCAGTGGTTAAGACTTTGCCTTCCAATGCAGGGGGGGCAGGTTCTATCCCTGATCAGGGAGCTAAGATCCCACATGCCTCATGGCCACAAAACCAAAACATAAAAAAAAAGAAGCAATATTGTAACAAATTCAATAAAGACTTTTAAAATGGTCCACATCAAAAAAAAAAAATCTTAAAAAAAGAATGTGTTTGTTGAGAACATATTAAGTTACCAAAAGAACAAGCTGTTGTTGAGGATTTCAATGCAGGAATTGTGATGCCAATATTAAGAATGTTTAAGATGATGGTTAAGTGGTATATTTAGAAATGTTTACAGTAAATCAGCATATCAATAATGGCCCTAACAAAAATCTCTCCAGCCTTTTGTTTTCTTGTTTTTTGTTTGTTTGTTTTGGTTTTTGGGCCACACCACAGGACTTGTGAGATCTTAGTTCCTGGACTAGGGATTGAGCCCAGGTCCCCAGAAGAGTAATCTTGCAGAAGGAGAGTGGGAGAAAGGCAAAGCACAGGAAAAATACTCTCAGTACCTGTAGAGTACAAGTGGGAAGAGTAGGAGAGTAGAGCCAGATCATCTAGGGCTTTGGAGGCCAAGCCAAGGATCATATGCCAAGCTACCATGGTACCACAGCAGGGCTTTAGGGCAAGCTTTAGCCTGCAACAGAACCAACCACTGGGAGGGCTTGTGAAAACACAAGCTCCACCTCCATAGTTACTGATTCAAGAGGTCCCCAGTAGGGCTGAGTATTTGTATCTTCAGTAAGTTCACAAGTGATGCTGGTATTTGAGAACAACTTCCGGAGAGTTAATCTGGGGATCGCGTGGAGGATGGCTTAGAAACGGAGAGCGAAGAGATGGAAACACCAGTCAGAAGACAGTTATACCCATCCAGGTGAAATGAGAGACTAAGCTGGAATCAATGGAAATAAGACAGTCAGCTATAGTCAAGAGTAGGTATTTTCAAATAAAAGTCAATATGATAGAAAGTGTAATACTGAATTAAAGTTACATATTAATGAGAGGAGTAACTTCCTTTCAAGTTGTGTGAAAGGGTATCTTTTATTTCTTCTGGTAATGAATTGGCCTAGAAAAATAGAACTATACTGGGAAGTGTGTAAATATAAGAATATTCCTTTGAATATTAGAAATTATAATGATATATAGAGATAAAAACTTTGAGCTCGTAATCTAGAATTTGATGTGACCACAAAAGGTGGAATCTAATCAATGCTTCTGCTCTCAGGAAAGATTACCTCCAAAATCTATCAAGATCTATAGTTGTATATTTAATTTATGAAGACCCTGAAGGTGAGACTCTTAAGAGAGGTGAAGGCAGGGTTAGGGGCTCTGGAAGGTTCAAATAATAATTCCTAAGGTTTGGAGTTTATACCAAAGCTTCTTATTTATTATTATCATGCTAAACTCTACTAATTATTCCTACTAATTAGATATCTAATAGCTAATTGAGGCAATATTTTCCTTTTCCTTTTCCTAGAGATTTATCCTGCAAAAAAATACAGTCTATCGAAAGACGTACATTTGAACCACTACCTTTTTTGCAGTTTATGTAAGTTACAACTATAACTTCATTATATTTGGAATTTTTATAAAGCTTAATTTTCTATAAAATTAGTTACTCATTTTGAAATGTGACTAAAATTACTACTAAAATTTTGTAGCAAATCCTTTTTGTGTCCAGCAAAGCTTAGTGTGAGAGTTATTAAACGGATCAGAGTGAATCATTGTAGAGCAGTGTTTCTCAACCATGGTGATTTTGCACGCAGGTGACATTTGGTAGTGTCTGGAGACATTTTTGCTTGTCAGAACTGTATATGCTCCTGGCATCTAGTGGACAGAGGCCACAGATGCTACTAAACATCCAACAGTGTACAGGAGAGCCTCCCACAGCAAAGAATTATCCAGCCCAAAATGTCAATAGTGCTGCCTTTCTAGAGAAATAAAGATCACTTAACACAAGTATTTAATGAGCATTAACTATTTCGTTTCTAATGCACCACATATAAAATCGTGAAAGTATAAATCATAATATCTTCCACAGTGAGATTTCATTAGCGTGTGGGGGGAATAGTGATGTTATGTTTCATCATATGTAAATTAGATTTATTGCCAAACGATAACTGTTCTGAAAGAATATATATTTTTCTTCTTCTTTGGCTTGTGTCTTTTCTTGTAGAAATCTTGGTTGCAATTCACTCACAGAACTGAGCTTTGGAACGTTTCAGGCCTGGCATGGAATGCACTTTCTACACACGTTGTAAGTGAAATAGAAGATGAATACATGTAAAAAACTGTGTAAAAACATCATGCAGTTATTGGTTACCTGGGTGTAAGCCCAGTTTGAATTCTGGAAAGTATGTCTTGAGAGCCATTTTTTTTTTTTTCAAATGAGGAAACTAAGGTACAAAGAGGCCAGGAGACTTGTTTAACTCATATATATGAAACGCTCTGCTTTCCACAGTACTGATCTTTGGCATGGGCAATAAAAGGCACCCAGCAAAAACGCTCAAATTAGCATTGTCATGGAATCCCACTGATGCCTCTCCACTATGCGAGTGGTCCATGAAGTTCCGCTTTTGAATTTAACTTTGATTCCTGCTCATGTGCAAAGTTCCTAACTGCTTAAAATGTATGCAACCCAGAGCTGCAAAGAACTAAGTTTAGCACCCAATTCTTCAGGGAGCAACAGGTGTGGGTGCTTCCCCAACCATTATTAGCTCTTTTTAATGGTAAAGCAGAAAGAATTCCTGAACACCCACCACAGGGCTCTCCCCAGCCACCCAGAACATTATTTTTCAAAAAGCATGTATCTCTGAAGTGAATTATCTGTTGTCAATAGGAACCTTTTCGGTATGGAAAAAGACGTTGTTTGTGTTCAGCTGTAGTGTGAAAAATATAAGGAAAATACATTGTTGTAGCCTAATTCAATATACTTTCTTTGCTGACTGTTCTTCAATAAGAAGTGTGGGTTTTACACCCCTTCAGCTCAAAAATTCTGTGATTTCTCATGACACAAGGAAATGATAGTGGGTACGTTCAGTGGCCCGAAGGCGATTTTAGACTCAAGGTAAAGAGCTCTTCTACACCTGGCTTTGGAAAAGACTCTCTTACCTGTCTTGTGGTTCAGAAATCCAGTTTCACACAGTTCACACATTTTGGTTAATGAAGGTGTTGTGGCTGTGTCTGGAGCTGGATTAGTAATTCCTGCAGATACCTATCTTTAGTGGCCTCCTTCCTTTCCCTTGTTTGTTTGCTGATGACTCACTAGTTTATGAGCTCCTTAAGTGCTTGAAGGAACCGTATATTATTCTTTCACTGTTACCAGAAACAAGCATAGGTCTTGGCATATAATAGTGGAGTGCTGGTCTGTTGACTGAGTGAATGAATGAGTACATAAGAAAATGAAATTATTTTCTCCAACTGAAGCTGCCTGCTGGGAAGGAGAAATGAAGACTAATTTTTAAATGTTGAGTGTCGCATGGGAGGCTAGGCCCTGTACGGTGAGTCATAATGGAGCTGTCCTGGACAATTAGGAAGCTTCAGAAGGGCTCTGAGCTCCTGGGTAGTAGAGACAGTTGACATCTGGGATAACCTTGCCACAGTTCTTGTTGGCAAACATATCTCTTCATGCTACTGAGAAAAACTCAGATACATTAGGCCTTTCCTTCATTTTATTTTAAGATGTTATTATCTTTTCTGTATTTATAAAAAATACAAGGGAAAAATGATAAGAAGTATGTATAACTGCCAATGAATAAAAGAACTCATAATTGGAACTTCCCTGCTGGTGCAGTGGTTAAGACTCCATGCTCCCAATGCAGGGGGCCTTGGTTCAATCCCTGGTCAGTGAACTATGTCTCACATGCATGCTGCAACTGAGAGTTCGCACACCACAGTTAAGGAGACTGCGAGTCACAACTAAGGAGCCTGCCTGCTGCAACTAAGACCCGGTGCAACCAAATAAATAAATAAATAAATTTTAAAAAGAACGCATAATTAAAGTAGGTAACAATTTCGGGCGTGTGGGCAGTAAACTAAAGCTCTGCATAAGAGCAGGGGCTACTCTTTGTCGTGGTGCGTGGGCTTCTCATTGTGGTGGCTTCTCTTGTTGCAGACCATGGGCTCTAGGCACATGGGCTTCAGTAGTTGTGGCTCTCGGGCTCTAGAGCGCAGGTTCAGTAGTTGTGGCACATGGGCTTAGTTGCTCCGTGGCATGTGGGATATTCCCAGACCAGGGCTCAAACCCGTGTCCCCTGCATTGGCAGGCGGATTCTTAACCACTGCACCACCAGGGAAGTCCCCAGGATTGTTTTAAGAATTAAATGAGATTAGAGAAGCTAGGAGAGCCATGTCAGGATGAATCAGTACTTACGGGGAGAGGTAGACTTCTCGTGGTTAGGAGTTGTCTAAAAGGCAGACAGAAGTCACCTTTTCTGCTAAACTCCACCAGTAATGTTTGAAGAGCTCTTTGGTAATGTTGCCCACGTTCTCTCCTTAACTCTTTTTAGCCTAGGTCTCCTTGCAGCCACGCCTCTCTTTGCTTTGGCTTTTGGTGTCAATGAAGACTGTTCTGGGGACAGGAAGTGAAACCAGTCCCATAGGAAGGTGGACTGGGGGTCTAGAGAATGACGGAGTGCTGACCCAGCAGTCAGGAGACCCAAAGCCCCCTTATGGTTCCGTCAGCAAGTTCTCATGTCTCCTGCCCCCTGAGGCATGATGGAGCAGACCCACATAGGTGGGGTGCTTTGGCTTCTTGCAAAGAAAGTTGTGCCCTGGATTGTGGCCCGAACCCCAAAGCCTCAGTCCTGTTTTGTGAATTGTCAAGTGGCCATTCTCCTTCTGGACTCCTCTGCACCGTCGTCAGTCATTTTGTGGCTTTTCTGACTCTTGGTTTTAGGGGGCGATTACGTGTCTCCCCCTGCTCTGACCTCTCAGCATCAGTTTGCTTTGGGTTTTTAGCAGACCCTTACTGGGCTGGAGGACCCACTTACTAACAGGCCTCCCTCCGTCCCATGAATACTATTTTCAGTTAATTAGTCAATGAGGCTTTAACGGATCTGGGCTGTTCCTTAGATTGTTGAGGCCTGAGCCCTTCCTGGCCTGGCCCGTGGCTGGCTGAGGGAAGGGCAGTTTCGCAGCTTGAGGCTCTAGAAGGGCAGGCCGGAGGGGAGGCCTTCGGCTGCTGGAATTGCTGAAGGCGATTGGAACCCAGGGTCTTGGAGCCAGAGAACCTGGATTTGGCCTCCTGGGCTGCACAAGGGTGGCCTGGAAGGAACATTGTCCAGACGGACTGTCTGCAGCACATGTCCCCTTGTCTGGGGCGCTGGTGGCTGGAGTGTGGAGGAGAGCCCTGAAGAATCCCTGGTAGGTGGGAGGGGAATGAGGTGAGGGTGAGGTAAGTCAGACAAGGCCTGAGGCTGGGGGCCCGTGTTCTGGGGTCTCTCACACCCTGACCAGAGTTGGCTCTGCGGGGGCCGCCCTCCACACACCTCCCTCCCTCTGCATGTCCTTACTTGGAGAGGTTGGCTCTGGGTCCTGTTTACCCACTGCCCACTCCACAGGCCAGGGATTGAATCAGAGCAGCTCCTACCATTTAGGACCACTCTGCCTCTCTCATCTCCAAGCGTCATGCTCATGTCCCGCTGTAAACCTCTCCTGCCAGACTGACCTCAGTGTTCCACTGTGGCCTCTCACCGGGGCCCCCGGCTGAAGAGCCCTCCTCCCAGGCTTCCCCTGCCCCCTCGCCCGTTGCCCCCTTAGCCCCAGCCCACACCCGCCTCTTCCAGAAGGGAGGTGGTCGCACTCCTCCTGGAGTCTGGGGGTTTCTCTTGAGCTCGGGTTGCTGTTGTCCTGGCGGCGGCTGGTAGAGTTGGCCACTTACCAGCCCTGGGATCTTGGGAATTTCCCCGACCTGGGTCAGCTTCTACTTCTCACCTGTCAGACTGAGATGATAAGACACTCCTAGGATGGTTATCAGGAATGAATGGGGTAACACATGTAAAGGGCACAAAACCCATTTAACAGGTCTTGGTTTTACTAACTTCTTTGGGCCATGGGTTCTTGAGAGCAGAGAAAGCAGTAACCTGATTTTCTCTCTCTTTATTAGTTTTTGTTGGTGGTGGTGTCCCTTCATGCTTAGCTGTGTGGCCACTAGAGATTTGTTTAGATGTGAGTGTGCCTGTCCAGTCCTGCCCTGTGCAAGTTCCCGGGGTGGGGCAGGCCAGGCAGCAGCCCCTTCGTGCTCAGGCCGCAGTCCTCGCCCCCACCCCACCCTTAGCCTCAGCCACCCCGGGAGAGAGCCAGCTGCCTCAAGAGATTTCTCTGCGTACTGACTTCAGCTGCTAGCACACGCTTAGTTAGGTAGTGGCATTCTTCGCCTGTAGATTTGGGTGGCCGCATCCACTGGGGTTAGAGATACCATTTATCCTCGGTAAATATCAGGCCCTGCGCTCAGCGTTTTCCATACTCATAGTCTCCACTTTGGTCTGATACGTGCCCCAGTGTGCCTAGCTGGTTAGTGGCAAATTGAGATCAGAACCCGTGTTGTTCCCCTTTAGACATGTCCCTGTGCTGCTCAAGCTAGACCTTTGCAGCCCAAAGGAGAAGCATCTGTGTGGCGAGAGAGCCCTTCCTTTTGAAGGCGTTTCAGTTGTACTTTTCTCCACTGAGCTGGCCGACCCTGGGATGGGACAGGAGTCGGGACAGTTGCAGAGCCCAGGCCCTGAATGTGAATTGTGAGCCCCTGCTTCCTGGCCCCTGTGGGTTCTTGGCCCCTTCAGCTGCAGCATCCCCCCTTGCAGCCTCACATCTGTATCTCAGTTAGCCTTTTTTTTAAAAATAAATTTATTTATTTATTTATTTTTGTCTGTGTTTGGTCTTCATTGCTGCATGCGGGCTTTCTCTATTTGCAGCAGGCAGGGGCTACTCCTCATTGCGGTGTGCGGGCTTCTCATTGCTGTGGCTTCTCTTGTTGCAGAGCACGGGCTCTAGGCGCGTGGGCTTCAGTAGTTGTGGCACACGGGCTCAGTAGTTGTGGCTCACAGGCTCTAGAGCGCAGGCTCAGTAGTTGTGGCGCACGGGCTTAGTTGCTTCGCGGCATGTGGGATCTTCCCAGACCAGGGCTTGAACCCATGTACCCTGCATTGGCAGGCAGATTCTTAACCACTGCGCCACCAGGGAGGTCCCTAAATTAGCCTTTTATTCCCTGCTTTTTTGTGCCAGCATTTGGAGTGGCGTCAAGAGCCCTTTCTACCCACCCTTTGGGATAGACCCGCCCATGGCACACCCCATGAAATCTTGTTTCCTTCCTTGTTTCCATCCTTAAAATCCACTCTCAGTTTTTACTTTTGTATTGAAAGTCCTTGCAGTTGCAGGTTGAGTAAGATGGGGGTGGGGCGTGGAGAGGAGATCGTTTGGGCACAGTGATTGTTCATCCGGCCGTGTCTGTCCCTGTAGGTGTCATGTGATTCTTCTGGGGAGCTGCTGCTTGAGTGGAAATGCTCTCAGCGGTGGAGAATGGACTGGACCCCCGGGCTGCCATCCCGGTAGGCAACAAGGGAGAATCAAGGGTGGAGGAAGGGGTGCCTGGGACAGCCATTTCATTGTTTTTTCTCACTTTGAAATGCATTTGCACTGTTCAGAAAGAGAGGCCTGGAGTTGAGAAAAAGTTATAGCAGAAGCAGGCTCCGAGGAGATCCTGCCCTTTCTAGATCATCTTATTGGTGATAGAATGGAGATTTACAAAAAACAATGGAGATTGCATGTAGGTTACCTGAGGACCAAGGATTTCTCCAAAGAAGATATACAAATGACCAATAAGTACATAAAAAGACGCTCCACATCATTAGACATTAGACAACGGCAAATCAAAACCATAATGAGGAAAACAGAAGTAGAGTCACCACGGATGTAGAAAACAAACTCATGGTTACCGGGGACAAGGTGTGGGAGGGATAAATTGGGAGATTGGGACTGACGTATACACACTACTATATATAAAATAGATAACCAATAAGAACCTGCTGTATAGCACAGGGACTCCACTCAGTACTCTGTAATGGCCTGTATAGGAAGAGAATCTAAAAAAAAAAAAAGGTGGATATATGTCTATGTATAACTGATTCACTTTGCTGTACACCTGAAACTAACACAACATTGTACGGCAACTATACTCTAGTACAAATTTTTTTTAAAAAGTAAAATAAAATAGTAAGGAAAAAAAATCATAATGAGGGACTTACCCAGTGGTTCAGTGGTTAAGACTCCGTGCTTCCAGTGCGGGGAGGTAGGGGTTCAGCCCCTGGTTGGGGAACTAAGATCCCACATGCTGTGCGGCGTGGCCAGAAAAAAAAAAAAAACATAATGAGATACTTCTTCATATCCACTAGGATGACTGTAATCGAAATGGCAGACAATAATAAGTATTGGTGGGGTTGTGGAGAAGGTGGAACTCTCATACCTTCCTGGTGGGAGTGTAAAATGGTACAGCCATCGGGGAAAACAGTTTGATAGTTCCTCAAAAAGTGAAACATAGAGTTGCGTGTGACTCAGCAATTCCACTCCTAGGTATACACCCAAGAGAATTGAAAACATATATTTACACAAAAAACTATGAACATGAATGTTCATAGCAGTGTTGTAGCCAAAAAGTGGAAACAACCCAAATATCTATTAATCGATGAATGGCTAAATATAATGTGATATATCCATGCAATGGAATATTATTTGGCAATAAAAATGAATGAAGGACTGATATACGCTACAACACAGACAAACTTGAAAACGTGCTAAATGAAGTCAGACACAAAAGGCTGCATATCATATGATTCCATTTATAAGAAATGTCCAGAATAGGCAAATCCATAGAGACAGAAAGTAGATCAGTGGTTGCCAAGGGTTGGGGGAGAGGGGAATAGTGAGTGACTGCTAATAGGTACAGGGTTTCTTTTGGGGGTCATAAAAATGTTCTAAAATTAGATAGCAGAAATGGTTGCACAATTCTGTGAATGTACTAAAAACCACTGAGCTGTATATTTTAATGAGTGAATTTTATGATATGTAAATTATGTCTCATTAAAGCTGTTCTAAAAAAGGAACATTTAACTTTTCAAAGAACATTAACATTAATTGTGTTGGCTAAAATAAAAGTGAAACAGTGAAATATTTGTCCATAATCCTATCACCTAATAATTCAAACCAGTTTTTCTGCAATCCCTTCCAGTCCTTTTCCAAACCCTTAGGTAATTTTGACATATGTACTTATATTATGATAGAACAATCTTAACTATGTATTTTCAAAGGACTTTATGTATATTTTATAATTTATTCATTTAGCAAACATTTACTGAGTACATGTGCCAAGAACCAGGCCCATTGTTGAGGGCACAAGGATGAATAAAAAACTAGTCCTGGGCTTCCCTGGTGGCGCAGTGGTTGAGAGTCCGCCTGCTGATGCAGGGGACACGTGTTTGTGCCCTGGTCCGGGAGGATCCCACGTGCCGTGGAGCGGCTGGGCCCGTGAGCCATGGCCGCTGAGCCTGCGCATCCGGAGCCTGTGCTCCGCAACGGGAGAGGCCACAAGAGTGAGAGGCCCGTGTACCGCAAAAAAAAAACTAGTCCTACTTTCAAAGAGTAATAGCCCCAGCTGTAAATCACCAAGTATTATTTCTATTTAACAGATGAGAAAGTTGAGGCTCAGAGAGGTTAAGTGAAATATCTGAGGTGACCCAACTGGTGACTGACAGAGCTGAGACTAAACCCAGGCTCTGACTGCCAGGTCTAGGATCTTTCTTCATGTAAACTGTGCTCCTGTTTCTGGGTGTTTTTATTGTTCTAAAGCAACACTTTTTGACTCTTAACCTGTTGACTCTCAGTGGAATGTTGGTCATGTGATTAAGGTAGAAAGCCTCACCCCTGCCCTAAATGGATTACCCAAGCTCCCATAGCTGTAACTCTGATGGAGCCAGTATTTAAACACAAGGTTTATATGGCTGTCAGCTCACTGAAGTTTGGTTTAAAAAACAAACAGGGATTTCCCTGGCAGTCCAGTGGTTAGGACCCAGCGCTGTCACTGCCGTGGGCCGGGTTCAGTCCCTGGTCGGGGAACTAAGATCCCACAAGCCTCTCCGTGCGGCCAATAAATAAGTAAATAAAAAATAGAAAACAAAGAAATTTTTAAAACACACGTATCTTTGCAAAAACTAACACATCTTGGGGCGATTTTCCTTTTCTTCTCTCTGCTTTCTCTTTATTTTCTACTGTTAGCCTGTACTCGTTTTGCTACACAGATATGTAGATTTGTGCATGCATGTGGACCCATGTGTTTGGCCACAGGAAGAGTCACATTGCAGGGGTCGCCACAGGAGCCTCTAAAGGCCTGTGTTATGTCTGGCGCCACCCAGGTCATCAAGAAGAAGCTAGTGGGCTCCGTGAAGGCACTGCAGAAGCAGTACGTGTCCTTGGACACAGCAGTCACAAGTGAAGACGGAGATGCCAACAGCATGTGCAGCGCCCTGGAAGCCGTCTTCATCCACGGCCTGCACACCAAGCACATCCGAGCCGAGGCCGGAGGGAAAAGGAAGAAAAGTGCCCACCAGAAGCCTCTGCCTCAGCCTGTCTTCTGGCCCCTCCTGAAAGCTGTCACCCACAAGTGAGAGCTGCTGGGGGCGGCGGGGCGGGGGTTGGAGGCAGTTCACGTCGGGGAAGAGCTTCAGAGTGTGGGACGCTGGGCTCTTCCCTCCAGGCGTGCGGGAGAGACACAGAGAGCCCTGTGTCCCGGAGAGGAGTTGGTGGACCAAGCGGGGTGGGGGTGGGGGGATGTTAGACCAGGGCTCAGTGAGCCCCTCAGACCATGGCCTGGGGCAGCGTCGAGCCCCTGGGCTGGGCGCCCTAAGCAAGAGCAGGAGCCTTCTTTGTACCACCCTCTGGCAAATTCGGTAGTTGCAACAGAGGTTGTGCGGCCTGCAGAGCCTGAAATCTTTACTGTCTGGCGCTTTCCAGAAGTTTGCTGACCCTGCCTTAGGATGTTTGCACATCTGTGTGCTACATATCATACTTGTAACAAGGTAGGGTTTGTTTCTTTTTTTTTAAGAAGAGTGGCATCCAGCTAGAGCCTCTGAATGTGTGCTCTGAGACACTTGTCTTGCTGGCCCTGCCCTGAACCGCCTGGGCTTCGGAGCAGGCAGCTGACACTGTGCCTCTCGGGGCTATTAAATGCCACCTCCTGCCCGAAGGTGCCTTTGTCAGTCTCTAATCTTCCTTCCCGTGCTACTGCCGCTGCCCTATCTCAGGCTCTTACCTGACTCCTGGGTGGCAGTGCCTTTCTAATTGTCCCCCTTATCTCATTCTGTCTTTCCTTTGGTCAGTCAGCCAACATTTACTGAGCTTAAGCTGACCGGAGCTCCATCACTGGGTTCTGCAGAGTACGGTCTGCACTCCCGTGGAGGAGACGTGCACAGGGGATGGCGGTAGTCAGAGGAGGGGCATTTACATCAGACCGAGGCATTCAGGAGCTGAGTTTGGTACACGTGAGGTCGGGTTGGGTAGGAACACCCCACCCTGAAGTCTGCGTAGCTGCGAGCACGTCACTTTCCTGAGCAAAAACCTGTAGCCCACAGGCTCCCAAACGCCGGCCTGGGGTCTGCGTCACTTGGCTGGGGCCCCGGAACCTGTATCCTAACCTAGTTCCCCAGGTGATTCGGGTGCACAGCCAGGTGTGGGGAGCATCGCCCCGCTTTGCCGCCCCCGTTTGATACTCAAGGCCTGCATTACCTGGCTTTGCAACCCAATCACCCACTCTTCGTCCCTGTGCTGTAACTGGAGCGCTCCCCACTCCTGTTACAGTCTGTTGCTTTCCTACCCTTTATGCTTTTTTCTCCGTTAGTCCCTTGTGCCTCAAAGCTTCTCCATCCATCTTTGCCTCTTGTAGTCTCTCAAGGCCCAGCTCAGATACTACCCTCTTCTGTGGTGTTTTTCTTACTCCAACCCAGAGATGATTACCCAGCCCTCACCCCAGCTCTGCTAACAACAGGGCTCACCTCAATATGCCCTTGAAAGGCGGTTTCCTGGACCGAGGGTAGGGACCATGACTTTACCCTGGGTCTTCACAGCTCCAAGGACCTCAACCTAAAATTTAGGGGCTTAGCAGACATGTCCAGGATGAGCAGATGATGTCAGGGGCCGGACGGGTAGTTGTCATGAAAATGGCAACAATCCTTCATGACACTAAATGTAAAAAAGTTGGGGGTTTAGAGCTGAACCTTTCTAAATTCCCCTTTGAACACTGTTATCCAGGAGCTTTTCATGCCTATGTATATTTGTGGTCATTGTTACTGGCTCTTGCTAACCAGTGGATAAAATGACATGTCCATGATTTGGAGTTGTTTCTTGAAAACACGTGTGTTCTCCGCCTTCCCAGACACATCATCTCGGAATTGGAGCACCTGATCTTCGTGAGCACGGACGTGGGCCGCTGCCGGGCCTGGCTGCGGCTGGCCCTCAATGACGGCCTGATGGAGTGCTACCTGAAGCTGCTGCTGCAGGAGCAGTCCCGCCTGTGCGAGTACTACCAGCCCACGGCCCTGCTCCGTGATGCCGAGGAGGGCGAGTTCCTCCTGAGCTTCCTGCAGGGCCTGACGTCCCTGTCCTTCGAGCTCTCCTACAAGTCTGCCATCCTAAACGAGTGGACGCTCACCCCGCTGGCCCTCTCCGGGCTCTGCCCACTCTCGGAGCTCGACCCCCTCACTACCTCTGGAGCGGAACTACAGCGGAAGGAGTCTCTGGATTCCATCTCCCATTCCTCAGGCTCGGAGGACATCGAGGTCCAGCACTCGGGCCATAAGATCCGACGGAACAGGGGGCTCACGGCCTCCTCCCTCAGTCTGGACACGGCCAGTTCGTCCCAGCTCTCTTGCAGCCTCAACTCTGACAGCTGCCTGCTCCAAGAGAATGGCTCCAAGAGTCCAGACCGTTCCGAGGAGCCCATGTCCTGCGACTCAGACCTGGGGATGGCAAATGCTGATGATTCGGACCCGTCTCTGCAAGAGTGAGTACCCCTCCCCCGCCCCTTCCCTCTCTTTCTCCTTCCTTTTTCTCTTCCTCTTGCCCTCCCTCCCTTCCTGGGGCATGTGATTGCCTGTCACTGAGCACGGAACTCTGTTAGGGCATAAAGACAGATGAAGGGGGCAGGGACTCTCCCTCAGAGACTGGAATTGCTGGGAGCTGTACCTTCAGGTAGACTGGGGCCAGTGGGGAGAATGCATTTAGATGGGGCTCAGAGTTGGTTCCAGCCCCATCTCTGTCCTGGTGACCTGTAACAAGTTATTTAATCTCTGAGATTTAGTGTGAAATATTATTGTCGTCTTCATCTAGAGAGAAGGAAACTTATAGTTCAGAGCTCTATGTACAACTTCCCAAAAAGTGCAGTGAAGCACAGTGCATAAGGGTGATCTTCTGGGACCTCACAGAAGACCTTCTGGGGGACACAAAACCTGAGTGATGCCAGGACGGGGGTGGCAGACGAATGGGGACGAGCAAGTGTGTGGAGAAGGAGGACATGGAATGACGAACTGGACTGGAGAGGGGAGCCTGGCCAGAGCCTTCCTTCCTTCAGGCTTTTTAACATTAATTTTTGAATAGGTAATATATTTTTATAGTTTAAAAAAATCTAAAATATATACAGTGAGAAGTCTTTCCCACTGTATTTATGTAACCATAATTATTAATTTCTTGCATATTTTTCCAATTTCTAAATGCATCTATAACAAATATGAATGTACAAATTTTAAAATTTTCTTTTTTTTTTTTTTTTTTTGCGGTACGTGGACAGATTCTTTTCCCTTATAGGTTATTATCTTTCTTATTTCTTATTCCTTTCTTTCCACGAAAGCTAGTATAAATTATCCTATACCTTGTTTGGGAGATCTTTTCATATCAGAGCTTCTTTTTTTTTTTTTTTTTCCTGTTACAGATTTTTCCATTGTATGAATGTACCTTAGTTTATTGAATCAGCCCTGAGTTTAGTGGACATTGGAGTTCAGTATTTCTATAAATAACCTGTGTATGTGGTCCTTTAGGCCTACGCAAGCTATCTCTGTTCAGTAAATTCCCAGAAGCAAAATCGCTGAGCCAAGGAATAAATTAATTTGTAATTTTCACAGATATTGCCTATTTGCACTCCATCAGGGTTGTGCTTGTGTCCTCTCAGCCTTGTCAACAGAAGGTATCATCAAACTTTTGGAAATTTGCTCGTCTCATAGGTAAAAAATGGTAGCCGTCTCTGAAGCATTTCCTCTAGTAGGACCTGTGTTACATCAGCTGTGTTTAGGACCTTTCCACTCCTGCTGTTCCCCACCCTTCCCCCAACCTTGGTTCAGGTCTTTACAGGGCTCCCACCCGGTGTGGGAATCACACCAGGATTGGGTGTCATGGACTGGCCCTGGAGCAGATCTAGTTTCAAGCCCCGTTCCACCACGTACAAGCCCAGTTATGTCTCGTACATGGCTAACTCTTCTTGAGGTTCTGTTTCTTCATCTTTTTCTTTTTTTTTAATTTTTATTGGAGTAGAGTTGATTTACAATGTTGTTTCAGTTTCTGCTGTACAGCAAAGTGATTCAGTTATACATATTCTTATATCCACTCATTTTAGGTTCTTTTCCCATATAGGTCATTACAGAATATTGAGTAGAGTTCCCTGTGCTATACAGTAGGTCCTTATTAGTTACCTGTTTTATTGTTTCTTCATCTTTAAAATGGAAATTCCCTCATAGGGCTGTTTGAGAATCAAGTGAGATACCCATGAGTGAGATGCACACATAAGAATGTCTGGTAGGTCCCAGAAATGGCCTCCGAACATTGAGCACATCAGATAGAATTTTCACATGTCAAACGGAAAGATTAGATATAACGTGCTGGGAAGGAGCAGCCCCCGCCCCAGAGATGGCTGGGCCCATGGCGTGACTGAGGCTCAGTCACCTGTCTTAGCCCTTGGTTGTCTCTCCCTCCTCCCGCAGACCAGCCAGCCTTCTCTTTCTCATGTGCCTCGCCTTTATCTTTCATGAGTCTTGTGATTGGAAAATTCCAGCTTAAGGTCACTGAATCAGTGACCATCCACCCTGCATGGGAAGTATTGTCCTGGGTATTCCAGGGGAACTCAAGGGAAGAGGGTCAGGATGTACGGAAGCGGCAGACACCACACACACACACACACACACACACACACACACACACACACACACACAAAAGCACGCAGCCAGTGCCATCATTCTTAGAGCTGGGCTGGAAGTTTGTCTTGGAGCATTCACAGAGACCAGCATTTCTTAAAGTATATGTTTTAATGGTAAAGATTCTCACCAACACGTAAGAGTTTGCTTAAGTTGTTGTGCTACTTAAATGTATATAACTTAAAATTAGGCATAAACATGTTGTGCTTAAAACTCTTACAGCTATAGAGTCAAAACATCTATAAACTGGGAATTCCCTAGTGGTCCAGTGGTTAGGACTCTGCGCTTTCACTGCCAGGGCCCAGGTTCAATCCCTGCTCGGGGAACTAAGATCCCACAAGCCTCTCTGTGTGGCCAAAAAAAAAAGAGAAAAAATCTACAAATTAAACATGAAGCGCAAAACCCATAACATTCCAAATGAAACTTATTAATGTTTTGCAGAAGCCAAATTACAGTTTGCCTTGTGAAGAGAGGATCGACTGTCCCACACAGCTTCTTTTGTGTTCATTGGGTCTGAAATATAATTATATCCTGAATTATAATTATATCATGCATAGGTACAGTCTAGTGGTAAAAAGTGTGGACTCAGGAGCCAGACTGCCTGAGCCCTCCATCAACCAGCTTTGCCATCTCGGGCAAGTTACTCAACCTTTCTGACCTTGATGTCCTCATCTGTAAAATGGGAATAAGAATGCTTCAAAGGAATGCTGGGGAGATGAAATGAATTTAGATCTGTCAAATGCTTAGAGCAGTGTCTGACACAGCAGGCATGCTCACTGGGTGGTGGTGTTATTTTACTACTGTGTACCTGTGACATCCGTTCTCCTACTGCTTGCCCTCACATACACTGCTGCAAAACCTTGGTTAGTAATATTTGTCAGAGGTCATTGTCATGAGGCCTTCCCTTGGGGGAAATGATTCTTAGCATGTGCAGCCTACTTCTTTGCTTTTTTTTTTTGCAGTACGCGGGCCTCTCACTGTTGTGGCCTCTCCCGTTGCGGAGCACAGGCTCCGGACGCGCAGGCTCAGCGGCCATGGCTCACGGGCCCAGCTGCTCCGAGGCATGTGGGATCTTCCCGGACCGGGGCACGAACCCGTGTCCCCTGCATCGGCAGGCGGACTCTCAACCACTGCGCCACCAGGGAAGCCCTCTTTGCTTTTATTAGTGGCCCTTGACTGCCAAATAATACTGTGTATCACCAACACAATAGTCTGCATGTTCAGGAAAACCGCAGGCTCAGGATCACTTGTCAGGGGTACTTTATAAGGTGGCCATTCAGATTCTCCAGGCCATGCTTTTAATTTACTTCATACATAAGTATTTATAATACATATACTTTTTTCCCAGATTGTTCTCTAAATGAAAGCACAAAGTTTAAAATTTTTCGAATAGAGGACTTCCCTGGTAGTCCAGTGGTTAAGACTCTGCGCTTCCAATGCAGGGGGGGCCTGGGTTCAGTCCCTGGTTGGGGAACTAAGATCCTACATGCCGGGCGGTGCAGCCAAAAAAAAAAAACAAAAAAACAATTTTCGAATAGAAAGGTTTTGGGAAACATGGCCCTGAACCAGACCAAAGTGGAAGGACTGTAGTGGTTTCAGTTTCATTTCTTTTCCTTTTTCTTTTTCCCCCAGTTTCATTTCTATGTTTCATTTTCCTCAAAATTTTTAAAAATGTTCTTTCTTTTGCCTTTCCTTCAAAATCTCATCTTTAGCCCTTTTCTCCACTTGATGTACGTGTCTCTCTTATTCTCACTGAGTCCTTCACCAATTCTGGTGAAGCTCTGTGAGCTTCATTTCACCTTGACCTGGGTTTTTTGTTTTTTGGGGTTTTTTTGGCTGTGCCCTGCAGCTTGAAGGATCTTAGTTCCCTGACCAGGGATTGAACCCGTGCCCGCTTCAATGGAAGTGCAGAGTCCTAACCACTGGACTGCCAAGGAATTCCCCTTGATCTTGGTTTTTTTTTTTTTTTTTTTTTGCGGTATGCGGGCCTCTCATTGTTGTGGCCTCTCCCGTTGCAGAGCACAGGCTCCGGACGCGCAGGCTCAGCGTCCATGGCTCACGGGCCCAGCCGCTCCGTGGCATGTAGGATCTTCCCAGACCGGGGCACGAACCCGCGTCCCCTGCATTGGCAGGCGGACTCTCAACCACTGCGCCACCAGGGAAGCCCTGATCTTGGTTTTGATTTGACGGAAGCTCTAATTGATCACACAAGCTTCCTGCTGTTTGGTGACATTTCTCTAAGCATTAAGTCAGTCACTTATTCTAACACCCAGTCTACGCTTGCCATTAAAATCTTTCTTATAGGTTAGGATTCACTTCTAATTGGTAACTGTCTTGGTAATGCTAGTGAGTATTTCAATAAATCTGTTCCTTTCCTTACACGTCTATGTTTGTGTACACGGAGGCTAAGCAGTCTTATCAGTGATAATGAGGTTAACATTTATTGATCGCTTTGTGCCAGACACTGTGCTAAGCACTTTACCTGTATTATGTCATTTAATCTTTGTCACAGTCATAAAAGATGGGTGCTGATACCACATCCATTTTCCAGATAAGGGAATTAAGTCCATGAACATAATGTTCACATTGTGGGGCCCACAGCCGTGTGTTAAGCAAGGCCAGGTGGACTCGGGAGCCCCTGCTTTTAATCACTCAGCACACCACCTCCTGGGAGCCCATGAGGAGCCGGGACCTCACAGAGGACCTTGTAAAAAGTCTGACACCCTAGTTCATTTCAGAAGGGGGCCCCGTGGCTTGGACACATATAAGTGGTTAGCAAATGCCCCTCCTCCTCTGCCTGTGGAAACTACCCCTTTCTTTCCAGAACTCATCATTGCCTACTCGCTGCAAATTGCACTCTTGGATTTTTTGTGGGTCTGTTTTTAGAGTGTGGCTTTTAGAGCAAGAGCGAGTCCCCACCTGCGTCCCCGCCGTAACTATTCCACAAACACATTTACAGCTTTCTCTGAGAGGTCATCTGTTTGTTTATCAAGATATGATTCACATACCGCAACATTCACCATTGTAAAGGGTACTGTTCAGTGGTTTTCAGTATATTCACAAGGTCGTGAATTCAACGTCTACTGCTGTCTACTTCAAGAGCATTTTCATTATCCTGTAAGGAAGTCCCTTACCCATTAGCTATGAATTTACCTTTTCTGGACATTTAATATCAATCGAGTCATACAGTATGTGGCCTTTTGTGACTGCCTTCTTTCACTTAGTACAATGTTTTTCAAGATTCAACCACGTTATACAGCACATATCATGGGCAAATAATATTCCATTGTATGGATATATTACAATTTGTTTATTTATTCATTAATTAATGGACATTTTTTCCCACTTTTTGGCTATTATGAATAATGTTGCTGTGAGCATTCATTTACAAGTATTTTGTGTGGCCATATGTTTTGAATTCTTTTGGGTAAGTACCTAAGAGTAGAATTACTGAGTCCCATGATAACTCTATATTTAACTTTCTGAGCAGCTACCAAATGTTTTCCACAGGGGCTGCACCATTTCACATTTCCACTGACAATATATATGTGTTCCAATTCTCCACATCTTTGCCAGTACTTATTATTCTCTGTCTCTTTGTTGTTTTTTTTTTTCTTGTACGAGGGCCTCTCACTGTTGTGGCCTCTCCCGTTGCGGAGCACAGGCTCCGGACGCGTACGCTCAGCAGCCATGGCTCACGGGCCCAGCCGCTCCGCGGCATGTGGGATCTTCCCGGACCGGGGCATGAACCCACGTCCCCTGCATCAGCAGGCGGACTCTCAACCAGTGCACCACCAGGGAAGCCCTCTCTGTCTCTTTTATTATAGCCATCCTGTTGGGCATACAGTAGTATCTCGTTGTGGTTTTGATTTGTATTTCACTATTGTCTAATGATTCTGAGCACTTTTTCATGTCTTCATTGGCCATTTATATATCTTCTTTGGAGTAATGTCTATTCAAATCCTTTGCCTATTTTTTTTCCTTTGCCTATTTTTAATTTATTTTTTGAAAGCACTGTGCTTTTTTCTTTTTAAAAATATTTATTTTTGTTTGAATTTTATTTATTTTTTTATACAGCAGGTTCTTATTAGTTATCCATTTTATACATATCAGTGTATACATGTCAATCCCAATCTGCCAAATCATCCCACCACCCCACCACCACCACCACCACCACTTTCCCCCCTTGGTGTCTATACGTTTGTTCTCTACATCTGTGTCTCTATTTCTGCCCTGCAAACCAGTTCATCTGTACTATTTATTTATTTTTGGCTGCGTCTTAGTTGTGGCACATGGGCTCTTTGTTGCGGCCCACGGGTTTCTCTCTACTTGCAGCACGTGGGCTTAGTTGCCCTGTGCCATGTGGGATCTTAGTTCCCTGACCAGGGATCAAACCCGCGTCCCCTGCATTTTAAGGCAGATTCTTAACCACTGGACCAGCAGGGAAGTCCCATCCTTTGCCTGTTTTTAAATTGGGTTATTTATTGTTGAGTTGTAAGAGCTCTGTATATTCTGGGTACTAGACTCTTATCAGATATATGATAATATTTGCACATTTTATATGCAAATATTTTTATTATATTTTTTATTAGTCACTTATGCATTAGATGTCATATCTAAGAAACCATTGCCTGATCCAAAGATATGAAGCCTTACACCTCTTTCCTTCTAAGAGTTTTATAGTTTTAGCTCTTACCTTTAGGTCTTTGATCCGTTTGGGGTTAATTTTTTTATATGGTGTGAGATGAGTCCAACTTTATTCTTTTGCATGGAACTATTCACTTATCGCAGCACCATTTGTTGAAAGACTATTCTTTCCCCACTGAAATGTCTCAGTACCTCTGTTGAAAATCAGTTGCCCAGAAATGCATGGGTTGGTCACCTCTTCTTGTCTAAAATGTCTTAAAATGTTGTTTGGGGTTATGATGGTGTAAATAAGAGCAGAGCTCACCTAGAAGACAATCTGATGAAAACTTGAGTTCTAAAATCCTCTTTTCCGCAACCGCGTTAAGGGGAATTGATGTATCTTCTGCACCCAGTCTAAGCCATTAGGGCAGATACGTGCGATGGTGAGAGCTCTTGGCCTCCAGACAGCTTTCTTGCCACCAGAACCTGTATTTATTTGCCCATGATGTCCTCACTGGATTCATAAGCAGAGGTGGAGACAGCAAATAGGTTTACTTCAGAAACAGAACTTGGATTCTCGGAAGCCTCAGGAGAGGGAGGGAGAAGCAGCCACTAGCCAGCGCACATTCCAGAAGTCCCAGAACTCTGTGTGTGTGTGCGTGTGCGTGTGTGTGTGTACACAAAGGCAGTGACATTGGCTTCCCCGGCCCCAGACACACCACTGAGGGCCAGAAGGTGCCAGTCCCATCAGGAACACATCCCCATGTACACGGGCACACACACTGCACAGCTTGTATGCACTGTGCTCCAGCAGCAGCTTCTGGGGATTTGAGGCTTCTCTGGATCCACACCCAGCCCCTCACCCCGACCCTGCTGCCCAGTTACTGTTCCAGGAGCAAAGCGGGTCCTCACTTCACCCAAGCCCGTGTCCCAGGGAGCGGAGTCTTGGAGCCCAGCTCTGAGACATGCTGTTCACCGAGCCACTGCCGAGGTCGCCTTGGGGCAGGGACCGGCCACACAGCTGTTTGGCTGAGCCAGCTCTGCAGGCCCACCGCTAGCCTGTTCAGAGGGTGAAAGGCGGTCAGTTCCCATTCGCCTCTAGTCCTGTCCTCTGCTTTGTGGGCTTTGTCAGCTGAGATCCTGGGCCGCACAACTCACCTGCCTACCCAACCTGCCCAAGTCCCAGCCGGGGAGCAACTTTGGTGGGAGTGTCTGTGTGTATGAGCTGGGAGCACAGCGATGATTAAGGGGTTGGGGATTGTTTTGTTTTGTTTTTTGTTCAATCACAAAACAGCAGTTTTCCACTTAGCCTTGGGCATTCTAGCTGACAAGCCTGTCACACAGGTTTCTTTGTTTAAAAACTTCCAGGGTGTTGTCGGAATTCAGCAAAGCCCAGGTGAACTCTGTGCCAACCAACAGACTGAGCCACGAAGCGGAGGTTCCCACGCTGCAGGCCTTGCTCGCCCTCCACGGCCTGGACACCAGCACACCCCTGCGCCTTGAGGTACCTGCAGAGCCCCACCCCGCCCAAGCATCCCCTGGGACTCGAGATGGGGACCGCAAGCAGGAGCCGCTTTCCCAGGCACCTGGCGCCCTGGGCTGGCCACAGCCGGGCAGTGCCCAAGCTGTCCCTTTGGGGAGCACTTCAGGCCAGCAGCCTCCTAGTCCTGTGAGGGAGGCGACCAGAGCAGTCGGCCAAGGAAGTGGCCAGTGGAAGCCTCCGAAGGAGGACGGACCTCGGCTGAGCCTTGTGGTTCCCTTGCCCACCAGTCCGGTGAGTGGTACAAGCTGGGTTTTTTGGCGGGGTGTTGGTGAATGTCTCAGAGGCGGTGCGGAGTTTCTCCAGCTAGTGACCCCGAGTGGTCTCTGCTTTTTCCCCCTGAGCCTCTCGCCCTGCATGGTTTGGTATTAATAGCATTGTGGTGATGGAGCTCATGTTCCTTGGGGTGTGAGTGGTGGATGTGAGCCAGGCTGTGCGCCCATCTCTTCCCATGGGTGTCTCCTGTCATCTGCACATGGACCCTGTGGAGCAGGTAATTCTCACCCAACTGCAGACTCTCTTCTCTTAACCCCTGCCACTCAGGGGTTATGCCCTTATGCCTTAGGCGAGGCACTTCACCTCACTGAGCTTTGGTTTCCTCCTCAGTACTTGTTACTATTAAATTAACATTTTCATAAAGCAGCAGGCTTTGAAAATACTCATTTTGCAACACGAAGCAGATTTCGGGCTGCGCTGTCCACTTGGGCAGCCACTAGCCACGTGTGGCTCGTCCGAATTGAGATAAGCTGAGTAAGATACACACTGGATTCTGAGGACTTAGTAGGAAAAAAAGAATGTAGAATGTGTCATTCGTAATTTGATTATTGATCATGTTAAAATGAAAACATTTAAAATATGTATTTTAAATAAAATATATTATTAAAATTAATTTCACCTGTTTTTTTAAACTTTTTAAAATGTGGCCACTAGAACGTTTAAGGTGACCTATGTGGCTTGCATTGTATTTCTGTGGGACAGCACTGTTCTAGAATAAGCCAATCCAGTGTGTTGATGACCCGAGGAAGCCAGCTCTGGGACTGTCCTGGAGAGAGCCCCGAGGGTAGAGGCTGGAACTGTGAGCCCCGGGAAGCAGTAGTCAAGCTGTGAACCCAAGCTCTTGTGCCATTTCACATTTGTTCTTGGGTCATGAAAAGCAGAAGTAGGAATTGGAGTGCACGTGGACACAGACACATAAAACCCAGAGCTCATCCTAGCCGCTGTCTGGGGCTTGTGTTGGGGATATAACCTTGCTCTTTCAGTTCCATCCACACACATCCTTTGGCCTGTAGCTTTCAGATCCTATAACTCAGGATGGGCCAGCGCCATGAAATAGACTATAGAAGAGGCATATCCACTCTCTTTTTCTAACAGCTTTATTGGGATATAATTCACATACCATACAATTTACCTAATTAAAGTGTATAATTCCATTTGTTTTAGTATATTCACAGATTTGTACAACCATCATCACAGTCTAATTTTAAAACATTTTCATCTCCCATAAAAGAACCCCCCTACCCATTAGCAATCACTCCTGTCCCTTTCCCCTCCTACCTCACCCCGCTCAACCCCTGGTAACCACTAATCTCCTTTGTCTATAGATTTGCCTGTTCTGGACATTTTACATAAATGGAATCATGTAATATGTGACACTTGTGATTGGCTTCTTTCAGTTAGCAAAATGTTTCATCCATGTTGTGGCCTGTATCAGTACTTCATTCCTTCTCATTGCTGAGCAGTACCATTGTAGATTTCATTAGATGGATGTATCACATTTTATTTATCCATTAATAAGTTAATGAACATTGGCGTTTTTCCTACCTTTTGGCTATTATTTTTTTTTTTTTTTTTTTTTTTTTTTTTTTTAAGCACAGGCTCCGGACGTGCAGGCTCAGCGGCCATGGCTCACAGGCTCAACCGCTCCACGGCATGTGGGAATCCTCCCAGACCAGGGCACGAACCCGTGTCCCATGCATCGGCAGGTGGACTCTCAACCACTGCGCCACCAGGGAAGCCCTACCTTTTGGCTATTATGAATAACGCTACTATGAACATTCATGTATAATTTTTTGCTTGGACATATGTTTTTAACTTTTTTGGATTCATACCTTGAAGTAGAATTTTGGGCTCATATGGTAGCTATATATAACCTTTTGAGGAACTGCCAAGAGCAGCTGCCTTGTTTTATATTTCAACCAGCAGTGCATTCCTCTGCATCCTCACCAACAGTTCTTACTGTCTGTTTTTCTTGGTTTTGCTTTTATTATAGCCATCCTAGTAGGTGACAAGTGGTATCTCATTATGGTTTTGATTTGCATTTCCCTGATGACTAATGATACTGAGCATCTTTTCATCTAAATGCTTATTGCCATTTGTGTGTTTTCTTTGGAGAAATGTCCATTCAAAACATCTGCCCATTCTTTTTTTTGTTTTAACAGATTACAGTTGTCACAGACTGTTTTTTTTTTATATTTATTTATTTGGTTGTGCTGGGTCTTAGTTGTGGCATGCGAACTCTTAGTTGCGGCGTGCATGTGGGATCTAGTTCTCCCACCAGGGATCAAACCCGGGCCCCCTGCACTGGGAGCGTGGAGTCTTATCCACTGCACCACCAGGGAAGTCCCTGCCCATTCTTAAATTGGGTTATTTAGTAAATTGAGTTATAGTTCTTTATATATTCTGGACACTAGACCCTTATTAGATAAATGATTTGCCGATTTTTCTCCCATTCTGTGGGTTGTCTTTTCACTTTCTTGATTATATCATTTGAAGCATAAAAGTTTTAAATTTTGCTGTTGTCTGTCTTTTCTTTCGTCACTTGTGCTTTTGGTGTCATACCTAAGTACTCATTTCCTAGTCCAAGGTCGTGAAGATTTACTCCCATGTGTTCTAAAAATTTTAGAGTTTCATCTCTTACATTTAAATCTATGATCTAACTTCATTTTTTTGCATGTGGTTATACAGCTGTATGAGCACCATTTGTTGAAAAGACTATTATTTCCCCATTGAATTGTCCCACTTCTCCCCTTTAAAATTTTTTGAGGAATGGTGTATTTAAAGTACCCAGAGCCTCAGTGTACACCTCAGTGAATAATTATATATAATACACACTCTGTAACCACCATCCAGATCAAGAGTCAGGACATTTCCAGCCACCAGAAGCTTCCCTCATGCCTTCTGCCACTCACTGCCCTGCTCCAGAGGAAACCAGCATTCTCACTTCTAGTCCATAAAGTTTGTCCTGCTGTTGAACTTCATATAGATGGAATCATACAGTATGTACTCTTCCACTTGTTTCGCTGAACACTATGTCTGTGAGATTCATCTGTACCTGTAGCCTGAAGCTCTAGTTTGCTCTTTTCCATCGTTCTGTAGTCTTCCACTGTAAGAATATATCACAACATCGTTATCCATTCTCCCATTAACAGACGTTTGGGTTGTTTTCAGGTTTGGGCTATTATGAAGAAAGCAGCTGTGAGCATTCTTGTACTTGCCTTTCAGTGAACCTGTGTACTCATTTCTGGGTGTACATCTAAGAGTGGAATTGCTAGGTCACTGGGTAGGCATATGTTTAGCTCTAATAGATACTGCCAAACGGTTTTCTAAAGTGCTTGTGCTAACTTATACTCAACAGTAGCAATATATGAGCATTTTCATTGCTATTTATCATAGTCGATGGTATTATCAATCTTTTACATTTTGGCCACTCTAGTAGGTGTGTAGTGGTATCTCACCGTGGTTTTAATTTGCATTTCGCTGATGACTAATGATATTGATACCTTTTCATTTGCTTTGTGGAAGCATCCTTTAAAGTCATTGTCTCATTCTTTTTTTTTTTTTTTAACATCTTTATTGGAGTATAATTGCTTTACAGTGGTGTGTTAGTTTCTGCTTTATAACAAAGTGAATCAGCTATACATATACATATATCCCCATATCTCCTCCCTCTTGCATCTCCCTCCCACCCTCCCTATCCCACCCCTCTAGGTGGTCACAAAGCACTGAGCTGATCTCCCTGTGCTATGTGGCTGCTTCCCACAAGCTATCTGTTTTACATTTGGTAGTATTTATAAGTCCATGACACTCTCTCACTTCATCCCAGCTTACCCTTTCCCCTCCCCGTGTCCTCAAGTCCATTCTCTACGTCTGCATCTTTGTTCCTGTCCTGCCCCTAGATTCTTCAGAACCACTTTTTTTTTAAGATTCCATATATACGTGTTAGCATACAGTGTTTGTTTTTCTCTTTCTGACTTACTTCACTCTGTATGACAGACTCTAGGTCCATCCACCCCACTACAATTGTCTCATTCTTAAATTGAGTGTATGTGTTTTCCTTATTGATTTGTAGGGGCTCTTTATATACTGTGGATGTGTCTTTTACTGGAGAAAAATATATGTTTATAGCAAATATCTTCTTACAGTCTGTGGCTGGCCTTTTAAGTCTCTTAATGGTATCTTTTGTTGAACAAAAGTTTTTAATTTTTAAAAATTATTTATTTATTTATTTACTTTGGCTACGCCGGGTCTTAATTGCGGCACGTGGGGTCTTCATTGTGGCATGTGGGGTTTTTAGTTGCAGCATGTGGACTTTTTAGTTGTGGCATGCATGCAGGATCTAGTTCCCCAACCAGGGATCAAACCCAGGCCCCCTGCATTGGGAGCTCGAAGTCTTACCCACTGGACCACGAGGGAAGTCCCAGAAGTTCTTAATTTTAATGAACTTCAATTTATCAGTCTTTTTGTTTTGGATCAATGTGTTTTGTGTCTATTTTTAAAATCTGTGTCTACCCCAAGGCTATGAAGGCTGTGGAAATCCCTGTATTTTCTTCTAGAAGCTTTCATATTTTACCTTTTACAATTAGGTTTATGGTTCATCTGGGATTAGTTTTTGTATATGGTGTGAGGTAGGTGTTTTCCAAATGAATATCTGATTGACTTAGTACCATTTATCGAGTATGACTGTGTAAATCATGGAACTGTGTAAGTGTGGGTCAGACTCTCAGTTTTTGCTCTCTTTTTTGGAGGGGGCCGGGCCTTGCAGCCTAGGGGATCTTAGTTCCCCGACCAGGGATTGAACCCGGGCCACCGTAGTGAAAGCGCCGAGTCGTAACCACTGGACCACCAGGGAGTTCCCCAGTTTTTGCTGTCTTGAAGGTGGCTTTAGGCCCAGAATGTCACAAGACCCTGAAGGTTGTGACTATAAAATCAGCAGCACACACCGAAGGTTGAAGAGAAAGGCTCTGAAGCCCCCACTCGAGCTAGAGAAAAGGGATGTCCCTTGTGGACAGTGGCTCTGGGCTGCAACAGGGCTCCCCAGCATGGCCTTGACTGTGGTGAGTTCACTGCTGTCGAGGGTGTGGCTTCTGCTTTGCTGGCTCCGACATCCTATCTTGCCAGGGTCCTAGAGCTGATGGACAGAACAGCTTACCTCGTCAACAAAGTTCCTCCTCTGCTCATTTGACGGTCCCCACCACCTCCACCCCCGCACTGCCTCCGTGCACCTCCTTCCAGAGCCCGCTCCTTCCAGCCCCAGCTTTTACATTTGCTGTTCCCTCTGCCTGGACCCTTTCCCAACTCACTGCTTTTCCTCACTGTCGTTTCAGCCTTCCCTGACCACCCTGTTTCAAAAGCACCATCCCCAATGACTGTCTTTCCCATTTACCTGCTTCATTTTATGACACTCATCACTAGGTTAGATTCTGTTATTGCTTTCATTGTCTACGTGTTTATTTCCTGTATTTCTGTCCAGGATATTAGCTCCATGATACAAAAGACCACGTTTGTTCACTTGTTTTTTTTAATATTTATTTTATTTACTTATTTGGTTGCACCGGGTCTTAGTTGTGGCCGGCGGGCTCCTTAGTTGTGGCTTGCCAGATCCTTAGTTGTGGCATGCAAACTCTTAGTTGCGGCATGCATGTGGGATCTAGTTCCCCGACCAGGGATCGAACCCCGGGGCCCCTACATTGGGAGCGTGGAGTCTTAACCACTGCGCCACCAGGGAAGTCCCACGTTCACTTCTATATTGTCAGTTCTGAGCGCTGTACCTGGGAAAGCATAGGTATCAGTGAATAGTTCTCAAATTGTTCAGAGACTCCCGAGATGCCAGCTTGTAAGTTTACACTGAGAAATGCTCCACCAGGTGCGTGGGGCGGGCAGGTTGGTCTGACCAGGTCACCCTCCACCTCCTGGCCGGCATCAGGGGAGTCTGGTTGCTGCAGGGTTGCTTGGGGACCGTGGAATCGAAGCACCGGGTGGCGAGTTCAGCGTGAGAACCTCAGATGCTTGCCCCTCCCAGAGTCTGTCTCTAGAGGGGAGCTGTGGGTCCGTCCATTCCCTTCTCAGGAGATAGTCACTGTGCTGCCCCTGCGATTCTCATCTTTCTATGTGTCTGTCATTTAGTCACTGCTATTTATCTGACACTTTATTGGGGGGAGGGAGTCACTATCGAGTTTTATAATCCCGAGAGCCATTCAGTCTTTCTTTAAAAATTTGTTTTTAATTAATTTAATTAAAAGCCCCAGCTATGGGCCAAGCACTATACTTGGTACAGCGATGGAACAGGACAAAGGCTCTGCTCCTTGGGGACAGACACTATGTTAGACAAATAACTATCTGTACCATAACTACACTGGTGACAAGTGCTGGGAAGGACGGGAGTGGGGAAACTAGGGTGACTCTGTGGCATCCGGAAGGTCGTGAGTTGGTTTCTCAGTTTAACTCCCAGAGGACAGTCCGAATTCTAAGACTTGGCCCTAATCACTGCCCTCATGGACCACTGGCCTCTGGCATGTGGTCCCCTCCCCTAGGAGGGGGAACAGGCAGTCCCTTGGCCTGACATAATGAGGACAGACTGAACAAAAGGGATTTTTTGAAAGTGGTCCAGAGACCTGACGTCTCACTCCTCTGCCAGACCCCTCTCTGGGATTTAGCTGTTGTACACAGTGTCCTGGTCCCTGTAGTAACTCCAAGTGGCATTCTTCTGTCTTGGGTCCTGGTGGCAGGTGCTGCTCTGGCTTAGATCCTTGGTCATTGGTGATTTCCCCCCACTGTTAAAGGGGCAGGGAACGGGCCAGATATGGGGCCTTGAATGAGCAGGAGGCAGGTTTAGTGGGGGAGGGGAAACAGTGGTGTGCTGCCCTCTCCCCCGCTCTGTGTAATAACTGGGGGTCCTGGAGGGGGGCACAGCTGCAGAGCTTAGTCCAGGCCCATGTGCAGAAGCTCCAAGAACCCAGTATTCCTGCTATTTTTCTCTATTGCTTAAGAGAACAAAAGGTTTTCCCTAGAGTATCACTTCCTGGTGGCCGGCCTGGGGCCACTGGACCAGGTGTGAACATCTCCAAGGAGAGAGAGGCCCTCACCATCTCAAAATCCACATCTGTCTCCTGCCTTGTTTCCTCACCCCATCTGTGTTACTTTATGTTAAAGATAGTTGGATAGTCAAGGTGTATCCCCTCATCTTTTATAGCTCTGTGCCCGGCACAAAGAAGGATGACCATTCCAAACAGCTTTGTAGGTGCTAGGATGGGGGTGAACACAGAATGCCATGGGAGCCCAGAAGGGGTCCCAAACCCAGCTGGGGGTGGGTGAGTAAGGACAGCTTCCAGGAGAAGGCGATGGATGACCCCTGAGCTGAGCCTCAAGGGAGAGTAGTCTCTCCCATTAGGGCCATTATCCGGGGCTGCAGCGTTGCAGGGCTTCCCAGGTGTGTGTGCCAGGCTCCAGGAGGCTGCCTGGACAGCCATGTGATTGCTCCTCCAGCCCATTTTCCCTGGGGAGTTCCCCTGGGTCATGATGACTTAGACAGGCTTTGTTCAGAATCCTGAGTTGTAAATAGTCCCTAGCAGTCACCCCGATTGACACGTTGTCCTGTCACTGGCAGAAGGAAGCACCTGCCGACCTGAGGGTTTGGGGAGGAAGCTCTGGAGGCCCAGCTCTGTGAGCCGCATTGGCAGCATCTGAATGGATTAAACTGTCCAAACCAATGCTTCCGGGCATTCTGGGTAGCTCCAAGCCCTGCTCCCCCATTCCCTGTCTGCGGGAGCAGGGAGGGCAGTCTTAATTTAGGGGGTGGAAATAGCAACATCAGGATGAGGTCGGTGGCACTTAACAGAACAGCTGGGCTGTCCCACCCCTCAGGTGACTCATTTCCTCTGTGTAGACAGCCACTTAGGCACCCAGCCAGCTTCCTCACCTCTGCTCTTCCACACTTAGGCACGGAAAGGCAGGGAGCACTTGAAATAGTGAAGAAAAGGAGACAGAGTCCATTCCTACAAGCCTCCTGACCCCAGAGCCACCCACTTTCCTCAGCCAGTGAGCAACTTCAGACTCGGAGAGATAGCAACAGAAGGGAAGGGCTAGGGCCTGGCTGCCTGGAGCCGAGGGGCCTGTTCAGAAGTGGGGAGCAGAGGCAGAGGGAGCTAGTGAGGTCTCTGGGTCCTGCTCACCCATGCCTCCCTCATCTCAAACCCTACAAGCAGTGCTGAAAAACTCTACATCCCTTCAACAAATGGTGCTGGGACAACTGGATATCCACATGCAAAAGAATAAAGGTGGATCCCTTCCTCACGCCCTACACAAAAATTAACTCAGGACTTCCCTGGTGGCGCAATGGTTAAGAATCCGCCTGCCAATGCTAGGGACATGGATTTGAGCCCTGGTCCAGGAAGATTCCACATGCCGCGGAGCAACTAAGCCTGTGCGCCACAACTACTGAGCCTGCACTCTAGAGCCCGCGAGCCACAACTACTGAGCCTGCGTGCCACAACTACTGAAGCCCACACGCCTAGAGCCCGTGCTCCGCAGCAAGAGAAGAAGCCCGCGCACCACAACAAAGAGTAACCCCCACTCCTCGCGACTGGAGAACGCCCGTGCACAGCGATGAAGACCCAACGCAGCCAAAACTTAATTAATTAATTAATTAATTTAAAAAACCAATTAGCTCAAAATTGATTGTAGACCTAAACGTAAGAGCTAAAACTGTAAGCCTCTTTGCAGAAGACGTAGGAGTAAGTCTTTGTAACCTTGGCTTAGGCAATGGTTTCTTAAGTGCAATACCAAAAGCACAGAGACAAAAGGAAAAATAGATAAATTGGACTTCATCAAAATTTAAAAATTATGTGCCTTAAAGGGCAACATCAAGAAAGTAAAAAGACAGCTCACAGACTTGGAGAAGTTATTTGCAAATCGTGTATCTGACAAGGGCCTAGTGTCCAGAATATAAAAAAAAAACATTGTAAATTGTGTTTGTTTCCTGGGGCTTCTATAACAAAAGACCATAAAATGGATGGCTTGAAACTACAGAAACGTATTACGGTCGTTCCCCTTTATCTGAGTGGATACGTTCCAAGACCCCCAGTGGATGCCTGAAACCATGGATAGTACCTAGCCCTATATATAGTGTATTTTTTCCTATACATATGTACCAATGATAAAGTTTAATTTATAAATTAGGCACAGTAAAAGATTAACAACAAATAATAAAATAGAACAAGTATAACAGTATACTGTTATAAAAGTTATGTGAATGTGGCCTGCCCCCCCCCAAAAAAATATCTTATTGTACAAATGTAATGCCTTTAAGCACTTATCACATGCTGTGGCCATAACTTTTGCAGTTTGAGGTGTGACAGCAAAGCTGGCACAAATTTCCTTTTCCTTCTTCACAGTCTCACAGAAGATTCATTCTTACCGTAGATCTCAGCAACCTCAGAATATAATTTCTTTCTTTCCTTATTAAGTTGAGAACTTTCACCTTTTCACTTAAAGAAAGCACTTTACGGCTTGTCTGGCAGATCCGAATTGCCAGCATCACTAGTCTTGTGCTTTGGGGTCATTCTTAAGTAAAGTAAGGGTTCCGTGAACACAAGCACCGTGATACCATGACAGGAGATCTGATAACCAAGAGGGCTACTAAATAAGTGACAAATGAGTGAGATACACTGGACAAAGGGATGATTCACGGCCCGGGCGGGATGGAGAAGGATGGTGCAAGACTTCATCACACTACTCAGAATGCACGCAGTGTGAAACTTGCGAATTGTTTATTTCTGGAATTTTCCACGTAATATTTTTGGACCACAGTTGACTGTGGGTAACTGAAACCGCAGAAAGTGAGACCACAGATAAAGGGGAACTACTGTATCTGATATTCTGAAGGCTAGAAGTCCAAATCCAGATGGAGGCAGGATTGGTTCCTTCTGGAGATTCTGAAGCACAATTTGTTCCACGCCTTTCTCTTAACGTGTAGTGTCTCCAGCAATCTTGGGCATTCCCTGGCTTGTAGACGCATCACTCCAGGCCCTCCCTCCGTCATCACATGGTGGCCTCCCTCTGTGTCTCTGTCTTCACGTGGTGTTCTCTCTCTGTGTGTCTTTTCTCCTCTTATAAGGACATCAGTCACGCTGGATGAAGGGCCCACCCTACCAGTATGACCTCATCTTAACTAACTGCGTTTGCAGCAACCCTGTTTTCACATTCTGTCACCTAACGTCACATTCTGAGGTACTGAGGGTTAGGATTTCAACATATCTTTTTTTGGGGGTGGAGCACAGTTCAACCCATAACACAAGAACAAAAGGACAAATAAACCAATTTAAAAATGGGTAAAGGATTTGAATAGACTTTTCTCCAAAGAAAATATACAAATGACCAATAAGCACATGGAAAGATGCTCAGTGTCATTAGGTGTTAGAGAAATGCAAATCAAAACCATAAGATTGCATTTCTTATTACAGCCATATGGGATGGCTATAATCAAAAATACAGATAATAACAAATGATGGAGAGGTGGTGGAGAAATTGGAACCCTCATATGTTGCTGGTGGGAATGTAAAATGGTGCAGCCACTTAGGAAAACAGTTTGGAAATTCTTCAGAAGTTCAAGATAGTTATCATATGACCCATCAGTTACACTCCTAGGTATGTATCAAGGGAATAGAAGACGAGTATCCACAGAAAAACCTGTATGTCAAGGTTCCCTGCAGCATTATTCATAATTACCAAAAAGTGGAAACAACCCAAACGTCCATCAGCTGATGAGTGGATATGCAAAATGTGGTACATCCATACGTTGGAATACTATTTGGTAATAAAAAGGGATGAAGTACTGATACATGCCACACCATAGATCAACCCTGAAAACATTATGCTAAGGAAAAGCCAGTTTCAAAAGACCGCATGTTATAAAATTTCGTTTATGCGTGTCCAAAGTGGCCAAATCTCTGGAAACAGAAAGTATGTTCTTGGTTGCCTAGAACTGGGGGGGTTGAGCGGAAACAGGGAGTGACTGCTGCTGAGGACGAGGTTTCCTTATGAAGCAGTGAAAATGTTCTAAACGCAGGTTGTAGTGATGTTTGCACAACTCCGTGAAGACACGGAAACTGTTGGATTACATGCTTTCAGTGCATTGATTTTATGGTATGTGAATCATGTCTCAATAAAGATGTTTTTAAAAGCAACCTGTCTTTACTTATTTCCCAATAGAAAAGCACGAGCTGGATCTCAGAAGATGACTTCTACCGGCCTCCCCGGGAACAGCCCGCAGAGAGTCCTTCCCATGATTCCGTGGCTTTTCCCAGAGGGACTCCAGAGCCGAGGCCTGGTCTCCTCACGCAAGGACCAAGAAGAAGCTGTTCCATGGAGGCCTTAGACAAAGCTTGTGTGCCTTCCCTAGGAAGCAGGAGAAGCAAGGCCGCCCCGACGCCGGAGCATAAGAACTTCAGGGTGGTTCATCGCAGGCAGATGGGTAAGCGACTCTGCAGGCTTCTGGGCGCTGCACTGCATGCGGGCAGTGCCTTTCAGAAAGCAGTTCAAAAGTCCCCTTTTCCGTTACCAACTGGGCGGTGTCTTCTCCCAAGAAAAACCACATCCCAAAATGTAATAAGGAGCACCCTTGCTGAGTAATTCAGAAAGGCATTTCAGGAAGAGTACTATATTTTCTCATAAAATCTTTTATTTATTTATTTATTCATTCATTCATTCATTTATGGCTGCATTGGTTCTTCATTGCTGCGTGCGGGCTTCTCATTGCGGTGGCTTCTCTTGTTGCGGAGCATGGACTTTAGGCGCATGGGCTTCAGTAGTTGTGGCTGGCAGGCTCTAGAACGCAGGCTCAGTAGTTGTGGCACACGGGCTTAGTTGCTTCGCAGCATGTGAGATCTTCTTGGACCAGGGCTCGAACCCGTGTCCCCTGCATTAGCAGGCAGATTCTTAACCACTTCACCACCAGGGAAGCCCTATTTATTTATTTACTCATTCATTCATTCATGCATGCATGCATGCATGCTGGGCCAGGTCTTAGTTGCGGCACGTGGACTCTTAGTTGCAGCATGGGGACACTTAGTTGTGGCATGCAGACTCTTAGTTGCGGCATGTGTGCAGGATCTAGTTCCCCGACCAGGGATCAAACCTGGGCCCCCTGTATTGGGAATGTAGAGTCTTACCCACTGGACCACCAAGGAAGTCCCTCTCATAAAATGTTAATAAAGTAATGCTCAAAACTGCCTACAGAGTACACAAATACTGTTTCATATATTGAAATGGAAAATATCTTCCCTGAAACTCTCCTATAAATCTTATGATTATACATAAGATACATAAGATAATCTTATGAGTATATAGACATCGTGATTCTGTCTGTAGCCCAGAGCAAACCCCTGCCTCTTAAAGGCCCAGGTGTTTCACCTGCTCCTTCCCAAGGCCTTTCTCTTCGTTTATTTCACAGCTCTGATGGGGTTATTAGATCTGCTGTTCGTTCAGTGGCCTCTATGTGCCGTTTACAGTGAGGCCACCTTGATCTCCACACCCTGTGAAAGTCCAGAAAGCATTAAATAACCATAACCTAATTTTTCTGTAACCCTCAGAAACAAACAAACACGTGTGCTCTAGAGTCAGTTTCTTTCTCTCCTCATTTTCTGTTTGCAATGACCCAGCAGAGAATTCTGGCCAGGTTCCTGGGGCCCTGGCTCGGGGAGGCTGGGCAGAGCCCTGGTCTCCATGCTGCCTCCTTTTAGGTTTTTCTTTCAGCCCATGTGATGGTTGCAACCATACCAGAGAAGGTGTGTTTTATGCCTGCATCATCAGGTACCCTGAAGGGTGGGAAGACCCTACACAATGGTTTGAAATCTCTAAGGCTAGTCCAGGCTGGGAGAGAGACGTGTGTGTCCTTTGGACCCCCTGGTTCAGGGGATGGTTGACCCCCAGGGAGCAGGGATCATTGGGTTGTGTGTGGTACATAGACACGCACTCACTCACTCACTCACCAGATACTTACTGAGCATCTGTGATGTGCCAGGCACTGTTCTAGGTGCTGGGGACACAGCAGGAAACAAAGCAAAGTCCTTATCTTCATGAGACTTATATTCTAGTGTGAGAGGCAGGAAATAAGCAAATAAACAAGTAAACGTACAGTGTGGGCAGGTAATAATAATTTCTGTGGGGAATAGTAAATCGGGGAGGGAAGGAGGAAAGCACGAGACGATCTTCGTGTTTCGAGCGGGGAGAACGTGTGCAAAGGCCCTGCGATGGGAACGTACTTGGCCTGTCCAGGAAGAGAGTGGAGACCAGAGTAGCTGGAACAGAGGAGATGGGGAGGGAGGTGGTTAGAGATGAGGTCAGAGTGACAGAGGGTCTCGTGGGCCACAGAAAGGACATTGGCTTTTGCTCTGAGGGAGACAGCAGCTTTTCAGGATTTGGGGCGGAGAGACGTGATCTGACTTGTCTCTTGAAAGGGGGAGTCATACTGGCTCATTTGTTGAAGGGCTACAAGGGGACATAGACCAGTTAGGAGGCCACGGCCATAACAGGCCAGGGATGACGGTGGATTGAACCCCTGAGGCAGTGGTGCAGGCGGTGTGAAGTGGAGGAAGATTCTGGATATGCCAAGAGGATTGGCTGATGGATTAGATGTGGAGTGTGAAAGAAAGAAAATCAAGAATAACTCCAAGGTTTTTAGCCCAAGTAGCTGGAAGGATGAAGTTAGTCATTTTATGAGATGAGGAACTTCAGGAGAGAAGCGGGTTTGGAGTGGGAGAATCAGGAATTCATTTTTGGACATGTCAACTTTGAGAAGCCTGTTAGACATACACAGGGCAGTTGAAGATCAGAATCTAAAGTTCAAGGTCTAGGCTGGAGATAAAAACTGGGGAGTTGTTGACATAAAACCCCAAGACCAGGGGAGATCAGCTAGGAAGCTGGTGTCAGTAGAGAAGAGAATCCAGGGCTGAGCCCGGGGCCTCCAGCATCGAGAGGCCAGCGAGAGGAGGGGGAGCCTGGGACACAGGAGGGGGGACAGTGACGGCTGAGAAGAGCCAAGGGAAGGGGGGCTCAGCTGTGATGGGCTAGGCCAGATGGGCACCCAGGATTGGCCTTTGGACTTGGCGACAAGGAGGGCCTGGTAGCCTTCCCAAGGGCAGGTTCTGTGGAATGAGGGGACAGAAGGCTGCCTGGAGCAGCTTCAAGCAGGAATGGGAGCAGGGGGACTAGAGACAGTTCCCACACCTCCCCAGGGAGGTTTCTGAAAAGGGGACAGAGACACAGGGTGGTAATTAGAGATGCGAGTGGAGTCAAGAGGTTATTTTTAAAGCTGGGAGAAATAACAGCGTGTTTGTGGGCTGGTGGGAATGATCCAGTAGAGAAGGGAGGAAATGGCGGTGCAGGAGAGGGAGGGAGGATTGCTGGAGGGACGTCCTTGTCCTTGAGTATGTGGGGGGCGGTGGGACCCCCTGCACAGATGCACAAATGGGAGGGTTGGCCTCAGACGTAAGCATAGTCAGCTCATCCCTGGCGACGGGGGTAGGCAGAGTGTGGGTGCAGATGCTGGAAGGGAGAGGGGTAGTGGGGGGCATGTGGAGGTGATTGAGTGCTTTTATTCTCTCGGTGAAATTCACGAACAAGGTCAACAGCTGGGGTGAGGATGGAATGGAGGCTCTCAAAAAGTGTTCCCGTCCGGCCCATGGCGGGCCTGTGTTCTGGTGGTCACGTCGTCTGCACGCAGGACAGGACTCAGGCCCCGGATGTTCTCCTGGGTGGTGAAGGGTCAGGCCCGTCGTCTAAAGCACCTCTTTCTGCCTCCAGGGCTGTCTAACCCATTCCGGGGGCTTCTGAAGCTGGGCACGGTGGAGCGGCGGGGGGCCATGGGCATCTGGAAGGAACTCTTCTGCGAGCTCTCCCCGCTGGAGTTGCGCCTCTACCTGAGCGGCGAGGAGCGCACCTGCGTGGAGAACTGCTCTCTGCTGCGCTGTGAGTCCGTGGGCCCGGCCCACAGCGATGGCCGCTTCGAGCTGGTCTTCTCGGGCAAGAAGCTGACCCTGCGCTCCTCGTGCCGCGATGAAGCTGAGGACTGGCTGGACCGTGTGCGCGAGGCGCTGCAGAAGTGCCGGCGGCCCCAGCAGGAGGAGGAGTGGGTGACCATCCAGTACCCAGACCAGCCCGAGGACCCTCCGGAGGCCCCCCAGGGTGGCTGCCCCTCCCACTCGGACCTGCTCTCGGAGCCTGAAACCCCCCAGGGCCCGCAGCTTGACTGGTCTTCTTCCCAGGTTCCCGAGCCTGACGCTATTAAGGAATCCCTTCTGTACCTGTACACAGACCGGACCTGGATGCCCTGTATCTTCTCCCTGTCCTTGGAGTCTCTGAAGTGCTTCCGCGTGAGAAACAATGAGAAGATGTTAAGTGACAGCCATGGAGTCGAGACCATCCGAGATATCCTGCCGGACACGAGCCTTGGGGGCCCATCCTTCTTCAAAATCATCACGGCCAAGGCCGTCCTGAAGCTGCAGGCCGGGAACGCTGAGGAGGCCGCCCTGTGGAGGGACCTGGTGCGCAAGGTCCTGGCGTCCTACCTGGAGACAGCTGAGGAGGCAGTGACACTCGGTGGGAGTCTGGATGAAAACTGTCAGGAGGTGCTGAAGTTCGCCACGCGGGAGAATGGCTTCCTGCTGCAGTACCTGGTGGCCATCCCCACGGAGAAAGGCCTCGACTCCCAGGGCTGCTTCTGTGCAGGTGCCGACTCGCTGTCCTGCTGCCCCCAGCCCGCTAGCCTCGCTCTGCCCGCGGTGGGGTTCCCACTCTGGGCTCTGCACCCCTTCCTGCTCCCCACGAGTGCCCCCATCCTGCCCCGGGGAAGTTGCAGCAAATGAGGCCGTTCCATGATCACATTGTATTCTTTTGGAGCAGGGGCATGGTACCCTTCCAAAAAATTTTCGCATGCTTTTGCAAGTGGACACAGTTTTCTTTTTTAATTACAAAAATGGGCTCATATTACTCAGAGCTGTCCAACAGAACTTTCTGTGATGATGAAAATGTTCTAGATCTGTGCTGTCCAGTACGGTTGCTACAAGCCACATGGGCCCACTGAGTACTTAAAATGTGGCTTCCTAGTGTGGAAGGAACTGAATTTTCAATTTGCTTTAATGTAAATATATTTAAACGTAAATGGGCCCCTGTGGCTCGTGGCCACCGTTTTAGACGGCGCAGCTGTAACTGTTGTTCTGCAACTTGGCTTTTTTCTGCTTGGGAGTATATTATGCATATTCTTCTACGTCAGTACGTCTGCTCTGTCATTAGCATCGTCAAATCCTGTGCTGGGCCCTGGGCCAGATGCTTTATTTGGATCATCTTGTCTCTATTTGTAACTGAGGAAACTGAGTCACAGGGCTGGTAAGTACCTGTCCCACACTCACACAGCGAGTGATGGTGGAGCCCGCAGAGGACTTGATGGTCCCAGAACCTGTGCTCTTTTCCAGGCCCTCACAGGGCCTCTCCGCTCCCTTGCTTTCAAGGCTTCGTGATCTTCTGCTGCTCATGTTCCATTTCTAGCTCTTCTCCCCAACCCAGACACCCACATCCATCACCCTGGGCCCTCCGGGTGAAGTGTGAGGAGCCTGTGGGATGGGAGGCAAAAGCCTGCTTCACAAAAGCCTGCTTCACGCATCTAGAAGGGAGTGGTCTGCAGCTGGTGCCCCTGGAGGATGGAGTAGCTAAGCAGAGCAGAGCTTCCCGCAGAAAATATCTTCAAGCTGCTGCTCACCCCTCACCCCCCACCAGCCAGACCCTAGCACCCACACTTTGCCCTTCAGCACGTGGGCGCCAGTCTCAGGGAGGAGGCCAGGCCTCCGGGGCTGGGAGGAGGGCTCCCTCGCTGGGGACGTGGATGCTGGTGGGTGGCTCTCCCCACGCCTGCCACCCGCCAGCCTGCCGGCCAAACTGAAACTGGGGAGCTCCCTCCTCTCTGCCTGCGAGCGCAGCTCGGTGGCCGGGCAGACACCAACCTCTGACATCTGGCTTGTATTTCATAGTTTACAGGGCGCTTTCAAAACTCCATTTAAACTTTGTAATAACCCCACAGAAGAGCAAATAGTAGGGAATTGGAACCTTGCAAAACTTCGGTGAGGATGAGACAGCTAGCATGCAGAAGAACCAGTCCTTCTAGTCCCAGGAGGCGGAAGGGACTCTTTCCCTGGCCCTGTAGGAGGCAGGGCCTGTGCTCAGGATTCGAGCCAGGCCTTTGTTGTGCCCTGGGCACACGCCACTCCCGGTCCCCCCACCTTCCGCCGCCCCACTGTGGAGGGCCCTCCAGCAGAGGGACTGAAGCTGGCCCCAGGCCATGTCCAGACAGCCCTGCCTCTGGCTGGCTTCCCCACCCACTCCCTGTGGCCAGCCCCATGTCCCCAGCTCCTGCCCTGCTTGCCGAGACCCTGACTCCGTGGCTTCCATTTCTGGGCTGCCATGGAGGGGTGGACCTAGAGGAGGCTGGCATTGTTGTGCAAGCAGTGAAGAGAGGCAGCTGGGGATAAGAGAATGAGGGCTCTACACCAGCCCCACCCAAATCTGACTCCAGCTGTGCCACTCAATCGTTGTGTGACTGGGCAGGTTTCCTGACCTCTGTGCATCAGCTTCTGCAGCTGTGAAACACCACTGATAACTCTTAACAGTGTTTTGTCCTAAAGATTAATTAACAGGGTTGGTTCTGCCTGGTGGGAATATGAGCGGTGGTGGTTTTCATCTTCGTACTCTCCTTTTTAATCTTTCTATGGATACTTTCCTTAGATAGCGGGCCCTTTCTGCCTTGGCCGCTTCCGGGTCACTCAGGAGCTGACTCTGTCCCCACCGCTGCTCACCCTCTCCCTGTTCTTCTCCCCAGGCTGCTCCCGGCAGATCGGCTTCTCGTTTGTACGGCCCAAGCTCTGTGCCTTCTCTGGCCTCTATTACTGTGACATCTGCCATCAAGACGATGCCTCAGTGATCCCGGCCAGGATCATCCACAACTGGGACCTCACCAAGCGCCCGGTAAGTCTGGAGCCCAGCCTGCCGTGGCCGCACAGGGCTGCCGAGTGACAGAGGAGGGGTCACTCCTCTTTGTGGCTGCTGTTCGTATGTTTGGGGGAGTTTGGCTCTAGGGAAGCCCAGGTCACTAGTTCAGGCCCCATGATGTGGGGGAGTTGACCAAGAAAGTAACTGGGTGCTGGTCTCCAGCCCCTGGACACAGCTCTGTCAGTGCCTACCGTGGTCCTCAGGTGGGAATCTGAGGGTGGTTTGCTGCAGCTCCCCATGGATACAGATAAAACTGTTTAAAGCACCAACAACTAGATACATAGATGGAAATGATAGATAGGATAGATTAGATATAGATGGTTGGGTGGACGGGTTAGGTGGGTAGATGCGTGCATGGATGAATGGGTAGATCGGTGGGTAATGTGGATGAGTGGATGGAAGGATGAGTGGGTGGATGGATGGATGGGTGGGTGGATGGATGGATGGGTGGGTGGGTGGATGGATGGATGACATATACATATACTTTTTTTTTTTCACCATTCAAAATCATCTTTATTTGGTTGTTTAGCCTTTCTTCCCCACCCCCAAGATTACAAGCTCCTGCATCTACTTTTGGTAAAGTTTGGGATCATGCTGGACTCATACTGCTTTATAACGTGCTTTGTTTAGTTAGTATTGCATCTTGGGTACTTTTTTATGTTCACCAAATGCTTCTGCATAAGATGTATTCTCTGATCTTTCAGATTTTCCTCTTCAGCTGAGCTTACCCACTTACATAGCTGTGTTACCATGAGCAGACTATTTAACTTCACTTTCCTCGTCTGTAAAGGGGGATTAATAACAGTGTCTGTCCCCAGGCTGTGTGAGGACCAAAAGAGACAGTACCCACGAGTCACTTAGCTGGTGCCTTACGTTAGTGCCCTGAGGCCTCACCTTCTGCCCCTAATTTGCTTGAGGGTCTGCCTCAAGGGGCGCAAACTTGGCTTTCTTCCAAAGGCACAGACTTCTGCTAAGACAAGACACAGAAGCACCGGGAAGAGTTTGGTTGCTTCTCTCAAGACCCAGGCCTGCCGGCCGTGCTGTCTCATTATGTGGAGGTGTCTTCACATGTCCCCATCAGAGTCCAGGACACATGGTTCTCAGAGCCCGTACCACCCTGACCTCCACCCCGCTGGGGGTGAGAACCTTCCAAAGACATTAGCTTCACTTTGGCTTTTTTATTGGTTACCTCATCCCCACCCCTGCCCTCAATGTTAAGTATTTAACTAACTCCATGGGGAAAACTAAACCTCAGGATCACCGCAGATGCGAAGAACCCTCTGCCCATAAAACACCTCCCTGCTTACAGCACCCAGACGCCTCTGCTGCGCCACCTTCTTTTCATTGCTGGAATTTTGGTGCCACTTCCTTTTTCCAACTGGAGAGTTCTGACACTTCCCTTGGCATGCCTGAGGTCAGGAAATATCCAGCTCTCTCAAAGATCCCGGGCCTGGGAAGGACATGAAAGTTCACACTAGAAAGTGGCTGATCGGCGGGCTAAGGGTCCTTTGTCCACTGTTACCACTCTGGCTGACCCACTTGTGCAAGGTCCGGCTGGCACTACTTGGCAGGATGTCAGCCCAGGCCTGGGGCTTCTCTCTTTGTCTGTCTCCTCCACACCCACGGGGGAGGAACAGTCCCTGGGGAGCTCGAAGCCCATGCCTGTCGGCAGCACTTGGCAGTTTTCAGCGCACATTCCCGCGTGGTATTTCATCTGAGCCTCGCCAGAAGCCTGGGGCTGAGTCGTGGGAAGGGCTGGGTTTGACCCGAGTCACGGACTCGCCCGGCTTTTGCCAGTGGGCTGCCTATTGGCTGGGGGCTGGTTCCTCAGGGCTCTGGGAAATGGGAAGAGATGGAGTTGTTAGCTGCTGCGGGAGGTGAGAGATGCTGGTGAAGCTGGTGGAGCAGCCCCCAGCCTAACGGTCTCCTGAGGGCCCTATTACATCCCCCTGAGCCAGGGGACAGACACCGGGACCACACAGGCACTCACAGAGTCTGATGGCAGCTCCCCTTTACAGAGGATATGCTTACATGGATTTTCTTTTCATCTAAGCTCAAAATTATCCCTTGAGGTAGGTGCTTTTATTTTCCCCATTTTACAGATGAGGAAACTGAGTCACAGAGAGGTTAAGTAAGTTTCATAAGGTCATACAGCTGGGAAGGGGCAAACCAGGAGCCAAAGCCCGACTCCTAAGCACTGCCGGGTGGTTGACGGTGGAGAACATCTCAGCTCCTCCATCCTTATCACGGCAAGGAGGAGACTGCAGGGGAGAGGGGCTCCTCTTTAGCACGTGAGGTAGCCAAGTGTGCAGAGACAGCATCTCGGTTCAGACCCGGGCTCTGCTTTCTTCTGGTGGCTTGGGTAAGCCACTTTAGCTTCTCTGAGTCTCAGTTTCCTCATGTGGAAAATGGGGATGATGACACCTTCCCTTTTGGGTTGTTGTGAGGATGTGGTCGAGGTCCTTAGCCCAGCGTCTGGCAAATAGCAGGTGCTCAGTAGTTGGCTTTGGCATCAGGATCAGGGCTGAGGGTAGAACCTTCAAAGTCCTATCACGTGGGAGAGGCCCAGATTGATCACTCAAATCCACATGGAGACTTGGGGGGCCCTGGTTGGTGCTGCTGGCAGGGGTGGAGGGAGCTCAGGAAACCTCTAGTTAAGCTGTGTCTGATCCGTAGCTTACTGTGGTTGGAGCCTGACTCACACCCGTCACCTGGTTCCTGAATCGGCCCGGGGTAGTGCCTGTTTCCTTTCGGCAGGAAGGTGGGGGCAGGGACGACAGGAAATAGTGGGAAGGATCTGTGAGGCCCAGGAGGAGAGGCGTGTTGACCGGAGCAGCCCCTCCTCCGTCCCAGCACTGTCAGGAGGGGCAGAGCTGGTGTCAAGGGGGAAGAGTGTGTTTGGAAGTCAGATAAACTGGGTTCACATCATGACTTGTGCGAGCTGTGGACCTTGGCCAAGTCACTTCCTCTCCCTGAACCTCGGTTTCCTCATCCGTAAAGTGAAGATGGTACCACTTCCCTCGGCAGGTGGTGGGAGGCGTGAGCGAGTGAGTAGGTAACACAGTGCCTGGCCCTCAGGTGCTCACCAGATGGCCCTCCTGTCTCACCCTCGCTGCCTGGTGGTGTCCCCAGGTCTGCAGGCAGGCCCTGAAGTTCCTGACGCGGATCCGGGCCCAGCCCCTCATCAACCTGCAGCTGGTGAACGCGTCTCTGTACGAGCATGTGGAGCGGATGCACCTCATCGGTAGGAGCCGGGAGCAGCTGAAGCTCCTGGGGGATTACCTGGGCCTGTGCCGAAGCGGAGCCCTGAAGGAGCTGAGCAAGAGGTGAGCACCCTGGGCGTGCACGGACACGCACACGCGTGCACACACATGCGCACACACACATATGCACACGCACACACACGCACAAATGCACATACACACAGGGTCAGTGCAAAAGCAGCTTCTTGGGAGAAATGCCAGGGCTGGGTGGAGAACGCCTTCCCTTTGCATTTAGGAGTGGCTTTTATTTGTGCTTGTATTTGTTCATTCATTCGTTTGACAAATATTTACTGAGAACGTGCTCAGGGTCCATCACTGGGCTTGGAGCATGGGCCCCAGTGCTGAGCAAGGTGGACCTGGGTCCTGCACTGCAGGTGAGTAAGGCAGCAGCTGCCACCAGGAGTGAGGGCTGGAGGAGAGAGTCGCCCTGGAAGTCCTACTAGAGGGGCGGGGGATCTAACCCAGACTGGAGGAGGGCGGAGTGGGGAAGGCTCCCTGGAGGAACTGACATCCAAGGTGAGACCTGCCAAACGAGTGGGAAAGCGAGGAGACGCAGGAAAGACCGTGCCAGATAGAAGGAGTGGCGTGCTCAGGCTATGAATGAAGGCCCCATGCGTGGAAGGCAGAACTTTCGGGGGGTGAGGAGGGAAGTAGGGATGTGGTGAGAGGAGGCTGGAGAGGTGAGAAGGGCTGTGTCACCCTGGCTCCTCTGGTTCCCGCCAGCCGTTCACCCCATGCGGCTTGGCTTTGCTGCTGTGGCAGCATCCGTCCCCAAATCCTCGCAAGAGGACAGGGTTGTGTGGGACACTTAGGATGCCCTTCAAGAAGCTTCTTGGTACCCAGGGCCTGAAGGGGACCTTCAGTGCTCAGTCGGGGCTGAGGGGTGACACCTTCTGTGGGGCCCTAGGAGGGCAGAGCTCAGGCGGATGAGCTGCTGCCGGCTGCCCAGTTGGGCTTCGCTGCTGGGTTTCTGAGGTCTTGGAGCGGCTCACAAGTCCCTCCACTTTCCCCCTGCAGCCACCCCTCCTGACAGCGCTGGCCCAGAGACCGCCTGTCTGACGGGCTCCCTGCTCAGTCCTGGTGCCCGTCAGGGCGGCGCAGGGAGAGACTGCTGCGGGGAGCCCCTCTCCTAGGTAGAGAGCAGAGGCTGGCCCCTCCCAGGCTCCCAGAGCAGCCGGCTGAGCCCTGGTCTCCTCCACAGGGCCCAGAAGAACAGAAAGCCCTTTGGGGGCCACTGTGAGGGACCTAAAAGGCTGCTTCTGGGGAGGCTCTTTCTGTCTCCATAAACAGCTGAGTGCCTGGGTCCCTACTCACTCCCATCCTTTCTGAGATTCCAGGACCCAGGGCTCCAGAGTCTGCCCTCCTGCCCCTCTGTCCAGGGTGGTAAAAGCTCAGGTCAAGTGGGACCCTGTCACCCTCCCCAGTCCAGGGTTCTCTGCAGACCTGAGAGGACCAGGTGCCTGTAGGGTGGGTCCTGGGTGCCGGCCTCATTCACCCATCCCTGCCGTGCTGAGATTGTTTGGTCAGCAGCCTTACTGGCCTGTCCAGGCTGCCCTGCCTGGGCACTGGGGACAGTCCTGCCTCTTTCTCTGTGGCCCTGCTGTTCCCATCCTTGGGCGGCAGTGCCACACACGGTGCTCAGGGCCAGGCCTGTGGAAGTCCCATTTCAGAAGCAGCGTGGGGCGGGGGAAAGAGTCCAAGCGCAGCCTCCGCCTGGCCCCAGATCCACTGTGTGACTCAGGGAAGTTGCTTCACTTCTCTGAGCTTCAGCTTTCTTGTCTGTAAAATGCGCCAGTGATCCCTGTGTTGACGTGGCTTACCAGAGTTGTGGTGAGGGCCACATGAGGGGATCAGTGTCTGGGGTGGGACAGGGACAGGTGGACAAATGGCCCTGGGTCAGAGCGGCATGTGCCTTGAAGAAGGAAGGAAGGGCCAGGGGAGCTCCCGGAGGAGGTGGCATCAGTTGAGGGTTTGTGAAGTTCATTTCTTTTGTTCTTTTAAAAAGAAAAAGTGCTTTTCTGTTTCTTCTTTACAAAGATAGTATTTCAAATAGTACGAAAGAGCCAGGCAGAAAGTTGGGATCCCCCTTCTCTAGTCTGGCCACCATCAGTTCTGTTAGATGCTCCAGACCCCACTTGGTCCTCACACAGGAGAATAGAGTTGCCACCACGCAAACGGCATCATGTGTGTAGTGAACTGGGGTTCAGCAAAAGAAGCAGAGAAGAAAGCAGAAGGGAGGGCCCGTTTTCCTGGCTAAGGGAACCCACGGCATGGAGGCGGGACAGGAGCACGGCTCGCCAGGGCCTTCGGGGGGCTCAGGGCAGCCAGGTGGTGGGTCAGGGGCCAGACCTCGAAGGTCCCCTGTGCCACAGCAAAGGCGTCTGGATTTTATGCTGCTGGCATTGGGGAGCTGTTGAGGGGTTTTGAGCAAGGGATGGTCACGTTCAGTCAGGAGTTTAGGAAAGACCAGTTTAGCAGCAGTGGAGTGTGGGTGCTGGTGTAGGAATTGGCCCAGGAGGTGAGGAGGCCTGGACTGAGTCGGCCAGAGTGAAGGGTGAGAGGATGGGAAGGGCTGAGGAGAAACAGGCAGGTTTTGGATGTGGGATCCCCTTTCTCTCAGGGGGCTGCCCTGGCAAAGGGTCTCCTCCCTGACCTCATCTCCCCCAACAGTTGTACGGCCTCACTTGAGGGTATGACAGACCCAGGGTAGGTGGCTCGTAGGGAAGGCCCTGGGCCTGGCTGGCCCCCTGGGCTTCCACGGTTGTGGGCAGAGGACTCTCCATCCAATTCAGCCCCACCCTTCCTGCCGGCGCAGCCACAGCCGGTGCACCCCGCACCCCCTGCATTTTCCTGGTGATAAACGGCAGCGTCCTGTTCCCAGAAAGCTGGAAGTTTACTGAGGAGACCAGCATGTGGAGCCGGCCTGCCTGCCTGGTGGGACTTGCCATCTCGGCCCCGGGTGGGGTCCCCCCAGACCACAGCTGAGGCCACGGGGTGGGCAAAGCCAAGCACCCACTCCAGATGCCGCGGGGCCTGGCACCTTCCCGCCTCCAGATGTCCAGAGCATCCTGGGGCAGGTTCCCACGCTTCCTCAGACTGGCAGAATTCTCCCCCCAACCCCAGTACCAACACAGACACACAGCAAGGCTAGACAAGTTTTTGTACCAGGGGAATTTCTGCAGGTGTTTCCTCTCCATCTCTCAGGATGTGACCCTTGGGATCTGTGCCATTGGTGAGGTGGAAACTAGAGCTGGGTTGGCAGCTGAGCTCTCGTCCTCTGCCTCCCCCACCCCCCGCCCTCCCCCATCTCTGAAATGGGATCTGCTGCACCCAGGACATGTCTCAGCTCCTCTCCCATAGCACTGAAACCAGATGCTTAAACGTCTGTCCCTCCACTAGACCGGGGCTACAGGAAGGCAGAGGCCACGTCCTGTGCATTTCTGTCCCCAGCCCTGTCCCTGGTATGTAATAGTGGCAATAATGACAACAGTTAACACCTACAGGCATTCACTGGGTGGAAAGGATGCAGGCTCTGGAGCCAGACTCCTGCGTTTGTTCAGACTCCAGCTCCACCACTTACTAGCTGTGTGACCACAGGAAAGTTATTTAACCTCTCTGGGCCTCCATTTCCTCTTGCAAAATGGGGGTTATAATAGTGTCAACCTCACAGGAGTCTTGTGAAAATTAAGTGAGTTAATATATATAAAGCTTAGTCCCGTTCCCGGTACCAAGCGTTAGCTTTCCTCATCATCCTCATCATTATTAGTTTTTAAATAGATGTTTATTTTTTTATATCTTCAAATTAAAATTTTTGCGGCTTTACTGAGTATACTTGACAAAATTGTAAGACATTTAAAGTGTATGTTGTGATGATTTGACATATGATTACATTGTGAAAGGATTCCTCCCATCTGGTTAATTAGCATATCCATCATCCTCACATATTTTATATATTTTTATATATATACACGGTGTGTGTGTGTGTCTGAGAGAGAGACAGAGAACATTTGAGTTCTACTCTTAGCAAGTTTCAGTTATGCAGTGCAGTGTTATTAACTGTGGTTAACAATTATTCCTTGTTTACTATGTACAAGGCACTGTACCGGATGCTTTAAATAAATTATTTCATCCTCAGAACAGCACTCTTTCTCAGGTGAGGAAACCTAAGGTTCAGAGAGGTTAAGTAACTTACCCAAGGTCCCAACAGCTTTTCACCTGGAAGCCCAGGTCCCAAGCCCAGGCGACTGACTGCTCCGCCCAGGCGGGAGCTGTTTATGCCTGGTCAGCAGCGCTGAGGGAATGAAACCAAACCCAGGTTGGCCTGGGTTCCTTCTAAGGAATCTCTTGTGTTTTCTTTGAAGACTCAACCACAGGAATTATCTCTTGGAGACTCCTCACAAGTACAGTGTCGCAGACCTCCAGCAGGTGAGAATGCCACCCCCCCAGACCTCTCTAGAGGGACCTTATTCCTGGAGAAATCAGAAAGGGAGATGATGGGGTGCGGGGAGAGTGCCTGCAGTTTACGGAGGCAAGACAGCCGTCTTCAGCTCTTTGGTAGCTCGGAAGGGGTGTCCCGCCATCCACGCTTCCTGGGACAAGCAGGCACTGCAGCAAAGCCCAGGATCACAGGGCTCGGCCCCTTCCCTGCGTCTGGACTCCTCCCCGGCAGGGAGGGCAGAGGGAGGGGTGAGGGTTTGGGACGTTCCTTTCCTCAAGGGAGGGTACAGCGGGTTCCTCCGCGCGCAAGGGCTGCACGTGCTCGGCCTGATTCTGGGAGGTTTTCTTGCCCAAGTGGAAGGAAACTCCTCTTGGGGTAGGAGTTCTTCAGGCAGAGTGCCAGGAGCAGCAGCAGACCACGTCTTGCAGACGGCCTCAGGCTCAGCACAGCTGCTTAAAAGGCCTCGTGGCCCACGCTTGCCCTCCACAGATCGCAGACGGGGTGTATGAAGGATTCCTCAAGTCCCTGATCGAGTTTGCCTCCCAGCACGTCTACCACTGCGACCTATGCACCCAGCGTGGCTTCATCTGCCAGATCTGCCACCACCATGACATCATCTTCCCCTTTGAGTTTGACACCACAGTCAGGTATGCGGACCCTCAGCCAGCCACCCCGCCCCACCCCCATTCCCACCCGGCCCCCCAGAGTCCCCGGGCGGCAGGCCCTGTGCCCAGGGAGGGGGACAAGACAAGCCCTCACAGGACTCCCTGCCTCCACCGAGCCATCCATGTTTCTGGAGAAGAGGTGGCTGCTGCCTCTTTGAGTTGCAGTGGGAGGACCTCAGTTTCGTCCTTTATGAGCAGGTGGAGGAGGAACTGGATGAGTTTCTGGCCTGGAGTGTTGGCACAGGCCGGGCATAAAGTGGGCACCTGGTGGGTGGTACCTGCCACTGCCTCTGCCCCCGTAACAATTGTTCTTGTCCCCAGTTATTGCTCATTATCAGAAGCCTCTAAATGGAAAAATTCATCCACCAAACCTCCATTCCAATCCATGTGGGAGTGGAAAACTGAACTGGTGGGAGCATTCATTCATTTTCAGTAGGTGTCCCCAGACCCGCATTTGACCTCTGAACAGACCTGGGGCTGAGTTTTTTAAACTGCAGAGTGTTTGAAACATAGGCAAGAAATCGTTTTGTGAGTCTCAGCAGTATTTATAAAAGGGAAATAGAATAGAGAGTATCAGTGTGCATTGCGGGGCTTAGTAAGCGCTGTGGCAAGAACCTTTTGTCCTGGAACGGAGAGGCAGTGCCATGTGCCGTGGGTGGCAGGCCCCCGTCAGGAACACTGACCAGCCTCGAGCCCCGGGAGGCCCATCGGTCCCAGCAGTGCTTGCTGCTTTCTCCCAGGTGTGGCGAATGCAAGACCGTCTTCCACCAGAGCTGTCAGGCCGTGATGAAGAAGGGCTGCCCCCGCTGTGCCCGCCGGCTCAAGTACCAGCAACAGAGCACTCTCGCCTAACCCCATTTCCTGCCCCCACCCGGGACCCGGGGCTCAGCCATCCCACCTGGGTTGGCCATCAGCCTGGGTCACACTTTCAAGGTGTCACAGATGTCTCCCTTGTCAGGAAGACTCAGATGTGACCAGAGCATGAGCCTATGAGAGGGAGCCTTGGGAGCTCTTGATGACACCTCCTGCCCGCCACCCATCTGGAGGCCAGGACACCAGCAAATGCCCCTGTCCGAGGATGTGGGAGGAGAGGGGGCTTTGCACTAATTGGCCTGGATCGCCTCACTGACGCACCATCTCCATTAGGGCTGTTCAAACACTGTGGAAATAAGACTTGGGAAGCATTTTCAATTCCACATTCCTGATTAAAAGGCCTAGTTTTTTTAAGGTGGGTTTTTTCCCTTCATATTTCAACAGAAAATATTTTTTTATTCTTGACGCTCCACAAGTCACCCAAGAAATCCAGCCACTCTCACCCTGAGCAAATGTGCAAGAAGCGCTCAGGCCAGGCCTGTAGGCGGGTGGCGGCTGGGTGGACAGGCCCCCTAGGACAGAGCCTGCCAGCTGGCGGGCGCCTCTCCTTCCCCCTTACCGAGCGCTCGCTGCCGACAGCTCCTGTACAACGTGCCAAACCCCCGGGGGGCCAGGCAGGCTCAGTCCTGAGGACCATGTGTTTCCTCTGCCTCTCCTCTCTGCTCCCCACCCCCTCCTCACCCGAAAAGCCCTTCACGTCCTCCGTGTCAGAGCCCCTGGCTCTCCTATGGCCTGGGATCTTGGTCCCGCAGGAGGAGGGGAATGACGCGGAGCCAGCACTGTCAGCACTTTGAGCCTTCCCTGGTCCAGGGAGGGTTGTCATCTAGCCCACCCTCAGCCCCCACCTTCCTCACTCCTACCACCGACAAGCAGCCAGACGGGCAGGAACGCATCCCCGCCTGACTGACCCCCGCCAGGACAACCCTCAGAACTCTCGTCCTTCCACGAAGAGCGTCAGCCCTGCTGCTGAGATGTGCAGGGACACGCGGGAGAAGCCACGCTCGTGGAAGGATGCTCAGCCCCAGTTTACAAAGCCGTGAGGGTTCACAAAGCTTTGCTGGACTGGCCCGGGAGGGGCGCTGCCGAGAGACTGGAAATTTCACTGGAGCACGACTGCCTCTTGAAGGGGTCTTGGGGTGGAGCCTGGAATTGTTTTCAAAGTGATATTTAGACCCTTGGGGTTGGGGGTGAAATCTGGGCATGATTTCTCTGTTGCCTCCCCCCGACCTCTCCTGGATCCTCAGCCCTGGGGTCTTCTGGCCATCCTCTCTGCACTCAGCTTGGATTGGGGGCCTCAGGTGGAGATCCGCCTTCACTGTCAAGATGCGAACCTACTCCCGCCTCCCCCTTGGGCTGATCTGGTCGCTGAGTCACCTGCCCAGCCCTGTGGAGCTGGATGAATTGTGCAGTAGAATCGAGGAGGTGGTAGGCGGGTGGGGGAGGGCGCTGTCACCCAGCTGCTCTGTCCCCATCACGGAGGACGGCGCACACCTGTGCCCAGCGCACCAAAGCAAGTGGATCCTTACCCCCATCCGCACCCCCCATAGCCAGCATTAATGCTCCACCGCAGACACAGCCTGATCAGAGCCGTAATTGGTCCAGGTCGCTGAGTGGGCCTGGGGTGGGCAGTGCCGCCTGAGCCCAGCCCTGTTTCCTCGGGCCTGTGAGTATATTCTGTATTCCAGAAGGTCCCTAGGAGGCAGCAGGAGTGAGGCCCTGGAGGAGCTCACTTCGGTCTGGCGGGGCCTGGCACGCCCCACTCCCCGCCCTCCCCGAGATCAGTAGCGTTAGAGCTGACCCTCCCCCATACCAAAAAGCTGCTGATGCTTTCAGATGAGTTGACTTTTAACACCCTCACCTCCAGCGGGAAGCTGATGTGAACCTCGGTAGTGCGTACACCATGTTTAAAATTTCATTTTATGCAATAAACTTTCTAGTGAGGGGCCCCGGCCCTGAGAAGTGCTTTGCAATGCACCGAAGGACCTGCTGTGTGAGTTTTGAATGATTTTGCAGTAAAGACCTGATCTTTCTAACCTGTGGTCTGGTTTCTGAATCTTTTTTTTTTTTAATATGTAATTCGGTTATTTTCTTTCTTTCTTTCTTTCTTTAGGCCGTGCCACCTGGCATGCAGGATCTTAGTTCCCCAGCCCAGGGATCGAACCCAGGTCCCCTGCAGTGGAAGCGCAGAGTATTAACCACTGGACCGCCAGGGAAGTCCCTGGTTTCTGAATCTTAATGCTGCCACTGATTGGGGGAGACCACAGGCCCTCAGTTACCATCTGATAGCCGCCCCTGCTCTCTTGTCAGTCAAACCGTAGGCAACGGAGAGCAGGAGGAGGGTGGTTATTGGTAAACATTTGCAAGCAGGGGGCTTGTGTGCCAGGAGTGGGTATGGAGAAGAGGGGAAGTAATTCTTCAGTCTACCCCCGACCCTTGCCTCTCCCCGGAGTCAGCCCCCTCCCCCACCGTGGGATAGGATTTCAGGGCCTTTGGGGAGCTTTACTTACATACACTCATATAACTAATGAAGCTAATGCTTGAAATCCCACCGTGATGGCTTCTTTCCTGTTCCTTAAATGTCAAAGCACAGACTCCTGACACTGGAACATGTGAAACCATTTTCCACAGGGTTATCCAAGGCAAGAGAAGAGGCTCAGGAAGGAAAGGTTTGTGAGCAGGGCCCGATTCAGGGCTCATGGTTTTAGGGCTCAATGTGGCCTTTACTTGGCTGCCAACTTTCCTCTGAAGTTCCAGAAGAAGTCCCAGGGGTGGGGGTGGGGGGCGCCTGCAGTGGGAAGCCCGCCACTGCCCACTGTAAAGACAGAAGAAGGAAACAGACTAATTCCCAGGGAAATCAGGTTGCAGGAAAATGGGACTGAAAGATTCAGGTCTGCAGTTTCCTGTCCTTGAAGATGCCTCTCAGCCTTCGAGGGACCACTCACTCTCCGCCCATTGCATGAGCCCCAGCTTCCGTCAAGGGCAGGTAGTGGTGGGCTCCGAGGAAACCGGAGGGACCTGGTGCGAGGGCTAGAGGAGGCGGGCCCAGAGGAGGGCCAGGAGCACATGACCTGTGTGCTACCTTTGGACTCAATCCTCCATCCTTAGCAAGGTGTTTCTGAGAACACTTGTGTCTCCCTTCCCCCTCCTGCCTAAAGGAGGATGGGGGGTGATTGGAGACCTCAATTCAACCCCAAAGAGGAGGACAGCTCACCTCATAATAAAATTAGTGGTAATAACTAATCTAATGTGTGTTCTTAGAACGTGATCATAACAATACATTTGCTTAGTGCATCTCATTTAATCTTCACGACAGTCCTATGAAGTAGGTGTTATAATCCCCAGTTTATAGGAAAGAAAACTGAGATGCAGAGATAAGGTGAGCATCTTGAGTTCAAGCCCCAGGAGCCTGCTCTGAGCTTATCCTACGGACAGATTGGAGGAGGCCCTCCTCCCCAACAAGGATCAAGGCAGGGCAGTGGGGGAAAGGGGTGGGGTAGAGCAGTGGAGGGAAATCTGGCCAGCAGTTGGTGAGAAGGCCTCCTCCCCTCTCATCCCACCATCCTGGTTCTGCTGTCTCCACCTCCGGGAGACCGCCAGGTGTGGCCCAGGATCCCGGGAGGTGCAGGGGAAGGGGTGGCGCCTCTGCTCCTCGGGCGCTGGCCCGTCCCAGAGGGGACAGGAAGCCAGGACACCGGGGATTGTCTCTCGGAGCCGCAACCCCAGTCCGGGAGGAAGTTCTGCCGGGTGCTCTCCGCCGGTGCCTCCCTCGCTATATTGTTGAACAGGAAACAGGGCAGCGTGGGAGCAGGGCGGTGGAGGAGGGAGCGCCGGACGCCGAGCCCCCGCGCGGCTGCCAGGACAAGTGGAGGCGAGGCCAGCGGTCGGACACCCCGAGGTGCCAGGGTAGGGCCGGACTGGGCGGGCGTGCTGATCTGGGGCGGGGAAGGGGACCGCAGGTGGCGGGTCCTCACCCGGGAGCATCGCAAGCCAGCCCCTTCGCACTGCGCTGGAGCCTGAGCTGCGCGGGCTCGGAAGGAGGGCCGCGCGGGACGGATCTTCCCCTCCCCCGAGAGGAGGTGGGAGGCGAAGGGCTGCCCTCCGTCCCGGGGCAGGAGGGGCCGCAGGCCCAGGCCCCCAGCTTCGACCCAGGCGTTGGCGCCGCTGTGGCTCTTGTCTGTCTCCCGGGCAGTGGACGCAGTGCACCTCCTGGTGATCGCGCTCCAGGGATCCTCCCAGCTCCCCCATCCCTTCCGTTCTCTTCGCTCCCCCAGGGTCGGGGAAGGAGCCGAGGGTTGGGTCCCTCCCCACCCAGCCAGTGACCCTGCGTTCCGGGGAGCGTCCCTGCGGTGGGAACCCCGCTCCAAGTTTTGCCAGGCCCGGCCGAGTTGCGTTCGGAAAGAGCCTGGGGAGGACGTAAATGGGACGGGAGCGGGTAGTGCCTGCAATCCGCACAGTTCAGGATGCAAATGGCCTTGCTCGGATTGGGAACGCCCCGGCAAGACTGCAAGCCCTGGTCGAACAGTCCCTAAGCAGCGCGCCCGCGGGACGCAGAGGCTCGCGGACAACGAATCTCGCGCGTAGGGGTGGGGCGGCGCAGGGGCGGGACCCTACCCCCCCTTGGATCCGCTCGCGACCCTCCAGCGCCCCTTCGGTCGCAGCCCTCCCTGCCCCTGCCCCTCCCTCTGGCCGTCTCCTGCCCCGGGCCCCGCCCCCAAAGTCCCCACCGGCCCAGGCAGACTTCTTTAGGCTCCTCCTCGCCCCTCCCAAACACAGCCGCTTTGGGAACTGAAGGCAGCCCTCTCCTTCTTTGCTCTCCTTGCCAGCTCCTCCTTCCCGAGGTCTCTCCAGCCTAGCTCTTTGAAGCCCCGCCCAAGGAGATGGCAGGGGCCTAACCTGCATACATCCGCCGGCTCCGCCCAGCCAGCCCATGGGCTCCTTGAGGTCAGCCCTGCCGACGTGAGTGAGCGCGGGGGTCCAGGGGAAGGTGGTGAGAAGGGGTGTCCCCCCCTAGGGTTTGGTGGCTTAGCTCCCGTCAGCTCAAGGACCCCGCCTCCAGGGCCCAGTGTGCTTAGTGACTCAGTTTACACCCCTTCCCCATCGGGGAAAGCTTGAGAAGGAGGAGGAGCGCTAGACCAGACCAGACCTTGTGCCTTGGATCCCTCAGCTTCAGCAAGAGGCCGAGCTCCAGCTGCTGGTCCCAGGTCACCTTTGTGGGTCAGTAGGTGTGGTCGATGTAAAGGCTTGGAGGGACCAGCCACACAGGCAGGCTTACAACTGGGCTCTGACTCCCTCCCCCAACATACCAAGGGCCAGACTGAGCTGGCGTGGAGGGGGTCGTGTTGTGGTGATCACTCCAGGAGAGCTTTGGAGGTCCCTGGTTACACCGCACGGGTAGTCACTGTCCCAAAGTGCATTCCCTAGGGGCCATTCTCATGGGGCAAAGTAGAGATCACAGGGCAGGGGGGCAGGCCGCAAGGCCGAGCCTCTCTCGGGAGGTCGAGATGGGAGCCAGAAAGCAGGGGGCGGTGCCGGTCGGTCTGGGCTGGCCGGGCTCCGGGTTCACGTCTGTGGCAAAGCCGCCGGGGAAGGAAAGAGCAACCGAGAGAACCGGTTCCCCCGGCCTTGGCAGTCGCGGCCCCTTACGCCAAGGCCCTTGGACTAAGCGGGGCAGGGACACTCCCAGACTAGAGAAAAGCGGGGGCCGCTCCTGGAGCCCGCGCCCCAACCCTGTTCCCGCGGGCCTTGGGCGCACACGCCTGGGGAGCGGGGTGCCAAGGACGCGATCCCCTGAGGGCTGGAAGCGTCGGGGAGGGGTGGGACGAGGGTAATGGAATGGGCTATTCTTCCCACTTCACAGACGCGGAAACTGAGGCCCAGTCAACTTTTAGGCAAACGTGGTGTCGACTTTATCGCGGGCAATCACCCCCATCTCTTTGAGCCAAAGCTTCCCTGGCTGTAAAGCTGGACCAGTATTACCCACAATCTCCCCACCAAGGGATAGAATTTTACAATCAACCAAGAGAATGAAAGGGCTGTCTTAATTCCATCACTGAGTGTAAGAATGAGAACCTTAGAGATTATTTTATCCAAGTCACCCGTTTTAGAGATAGGAAAACTGAGGCCTGAACGTACACAAACGATTGTAGCTTCGGTACTCGAACCCAAGTTTTCCATCTCCCTAGTGCGGTGCGCTTCCCGGCTCAGCGGCCCTGACCTCCGCGCCCCTCCTCCTCGTTGCCCACAGGGACACGCCGCGGCCACGATGGCGGCGGACGTCGAGGGGGACGTGTACGTGCTGGTGGAGCATCCCTTCGAGTACACGGGCAAGGACGGGCGCCGCGTTGCCATCCAGCCCAACGAACGCTACCGCCTGCTGCGCCGCAGCACGGAGCACTGGTGGCACGTGCGCAGCGAGCCCGGCGGTCGCCCCTTCTACCTGCCGGCGCAGTACGTGCGCGAGCTGCCTGCCCTCGGCCACCCTGCCCCCGCCCCGCAGCCGCCCGCGCGCCTTCCGGGTCCCGCAGACCCCGAACCGCTCTCCTATGACTACCGCTTCGTGAGAGC
>NW_020174923.1:16851208-16861450 GCF_003031525.2 Neophocaena asiaeorientalis asiaeorientalis
GGGCCGCGCGGGCTCCATGTGCGGCCTAGCTCGGCGCGGCGCAGCAACCCAGCGCCGAAGCCTGGCGCCCTGCCTGCCCGCCTGCCTGTACACGAGGCCCATGGCACCTGTGCGGCCCGCGCAGTCTTTGGACGACCTGGCCCGCACCGCCGCGCCCCCTGCCGGTCTCCTCGGGAGCGGGGGCAGCCTCAAGGCCTGCAGCGTGGCGGGCTCTTGGTTGTGCCCGCGGCCTCCGGCGGGCAGCAACTCCGAAAACGTCTACGAGGCCATCCAGGACGTGCGCGGCCAGCCGCTGGAGCAGCACCCGGAGCAGGTACGCCATGGGGAGCCGGGAGCGGGCAGACGGGCGGGAGTTACGCGCGCGGCGCTAGGAGACCCGCTCAGTCTTGCATCGGGCTCCATGGAGCAGCAGTGTCCGCCGGCTTTGGACCGCTCACACCGAGCCTAACTTTACCCAACTACGAAACGAGAGGGGTACAGGCTTACTAACGATCTCTTAGCTGCAATTCCCAAACGTCAAAGCTCCCTGGAGCCCAAAGGGTTTTTGTAACTCAGCTGATGGCAAACTTTGACTTGAACCATGTGCGGCCGTGGATGGCCTTAATTTATCCCATTTAGTGTGAATATTCAAGTTTTGCTGCAGAAGTGCAAATAAACCCGATTACAGGCTGCTGCCCAAGCCTTGCAGGGAGAGTTATGTCACCTGTGGCAGGTGTGTGCGCCAGTTATCCTCCTAAAATCCGAACCATTCCGAAACGTATCCAGAATGAAATAGGGGGTTGTGGACCTGCCGCCGCCGGCTCTACCTGCCTCGCCTTTCTCACATGAGCTTGGGCGTCAGAGGAGATAATGGATGTGAAAGTCAGGGCTCTGCTTCCTTTTTTGACTGGTTCCAACATTTCAGTTCCTTTTTTTTTTTTTTTGTAATTTCGATGGTTTTGTTTCAGAAAGAAGTCGAGTTATTGCGAGGATGTTCTTTTTGCCTCAGAATTCGGTTATGTAAATTTGGGAAATTTAAAATTTTTATCTAAATATCATTTAAAATAAGAGCACCTTTTTAAAACTCTTACATCCTCAGAATACTTCGGCGGCCTGGACTTCTTCAAGTTTAGGGACTTTTCAGGGAGAGGTGGGGGCGTGGAGGGCACAGGCCCCCTCTGACATGTGCCACATCTGACAGCTGTGTAATTATGGGCAATCCACTTCCTCTCTCAGGGTCTCAGTTCGTGTTTAGATCAAGGGGGTAGGGGATGGATGACCCCTGAAGCTTGTGAGTCTCTGATTTCCTTCTTTGGACCCAATATGATTACAATAAATATTGATGCCTGCCACGTTCAGGGACTGAGTCTGGGAAGAAAGAGGCACCGTCCCCATCTGTGGGTTCCTGGGTCTTCCCTCCGCCCGGTCTCGTTATGGTGCAGTGTTCAGGATTTGAGGCAGAGACTCGAATTTGACTCTGCTGGGTCACCTGCCAGCTCCTGACAAGCCGCTTCATTCCCCCGGCCACGATGCCCTCTTGTGTACATGCAGAACAATACCAAAGGATTCGAGGCGTTGAGAGCCTTAAACGAAGTGAAGCGTGGAAGTGCTTGGCACGTAGTAGGCGGTCAGCCAAGACTGGCTGAGGTCCCACTGGGTGTCTTTTCCTCCGGGTGCACGCCACCTTTGCTAAGGTTTCTGCAAGGACCAACCCGCCCCCTGGTGGCCAGAGCGGAGAACAGCATGCGGTGGGTGGGGAAGGAGATCGGGACCCAGACCCGGAGCTGGGAGAGTTGCGGGGGCGGAGCAGGGATGGGGCGAGTCCTTCAGCCAAGCGCTTCTGCTAACCCACCAGACAGCTCCTCTGGAATACATGGCTGGATGCCAGCACCCCTTCCCCGGCGCCCCTCCGTTTACTGAGCAGGCTCTCGGCGGCACACTCCGGGGCCTTTCCACATTCTCTGTCCTTGTGATGGCGGGAATGTCTGTCTGGCCCTTGGAGGTGCACTCCTCGATCCTTGAGGTGGGGGACTGGCCTTTCTCTCTGAACCCCAGCACCTGGCATAGGGCCTGGCCCAGAGCCTTGCCGAATGTGTTGAAGAGGGACGAGGAGAGCCAGCCCCCTTACCATGAGCCGGGGCTCTGCAGGTCTGCCCAAGGGGCTTCACCCATGAGCCCAGGACCAAGATGGGAGAAAGAGGGAGAGGAGACACCACCACCCCACCCCACTCCCCGCATCCTGGTACCTCCTGAGAGGAGAAATCACCCCAGGAGCCAGGGTCACTGCCCCTTCTTTCTCTAGCTGTGGCAGCTGCAGCGGTGTATTAGGAGTATGTGGGCACAGGTGATGGTGGGGGTAGCGCTTGTACAGGGAGGAACTGGGGTGTCTCCCAGACACCTGGGTTTTGGCAGAGAGGCTCTGCCCAGGCCCACTTCTGGCCCTAATTCACTGTGTGACCCCAACAAGTCACTTAGCATCTCTGGTCCTGTTTCCTCCCCTGTGTAATGGGTATAATACCACACTCCCTGTGACTGTGCTTTATTCGAGTGTCAGCTGTGGGCTTCCCTTGACACCCCATCCCTGACAAACTCCAGGGGTGGGCAGGTGGTTCCCTCCTGGGAAGGAAATCCCACCCTGCTGTCAGTTGTTCAAGATAGCATTTAGAGAAGCAGTTTCCTGAAAGGTGAGCCTGCCTGTTTTCTCCTTGGAGGATGCAGGAGAAGCGGGTCCTACCTTTCCCCTCCATTCACTTCACGTGAATTGACTGAACACCTGCCAAGCACCAGGTGAGCCTTTGGATCTAAAGGTGACTGAGGCACAGCTCCAGCTCTGAGGGGTTCACTGTCTGGGATGGGAGATTGGGAGGAGGGGACTTCAGTGCCTGACACAGGCCACCTGTAATGGAGCTACACTCTGGGTGCATGGGCAGAGGTGGAGGTGTGGGAAGATGCGGCACCTTTGGGGCCTTACAGCTGGGGCTCAGGAATGGGGGCTTGGGGTCGGGAGTGGATGGTGTCTTGCCGAGCCGGGGCTCATGGGCTCTCGCCAGGAATTTGGACTTTATCCTGCAGCTGTTGGAAGGCTTTCAGCAGAGAAGCGAGGGGGATTGAGGAAAAACCCCTGTGGCTGGGTCTTGGAGAATGACGAGGACCTTCATGGTCTCCCAGGCATGCAGTGATAATGGGAGATTTGGGAGGTAGACTTGGCGGGACCTGGTGGCTGATGGGTCTGGGGGGTGGGGTGGGTGGGAAATCAGGAGGATCTCCAGTCTCCCAGTCTGCACTCTGGGGCAGACGGTGGTGCTGTTCACAGCTGGGATAACTGGGGAGGAAGGGGTGGAGGAAAGACGCGGTGCCCACTTTGGCCCTGCCTGGTCCAGTAGGCAGTCGGATAGCTGGGGCTGCCGTCCAGGAGGAGACCTTCAGCCTGTGATGGAGGAGCCATGGGTGTGGAGAGAATGTGGGGAATGTTGGGGATAGGAGCACCTGAACAGCCCTGGGGCTATTGCATTTGAGTGACTGACAGAGGGAGGAGAGAGGATCATAAGGGGAAAGAACAGTCAGGGAACAAAGAGGAAAAGCAGGAGGGTGCTGACCCAGAAGCTGAGGGGAAGTGTCCAGAGAAAAGAGAAATTAGATGAAGACCGTCGAACATTTATCGGTAGTGGCCACCAGAAGGTCAGCGGTCACCTTATCAGAAGCTGGTCAAGGGGTCAAGGGGCTGCTGAAGGCAGAGAGCAAAGGGCCAGAGAAATGAAGGTGAGGACACAGATAGCATGTGGACAACTCTCAAAAGCTTAGCGGGGAGGGCGACCCGTGCGGTCAGATGCGGGTGCAGATCTAGGGTGGAGACTCCCCCGAATCTCAGTGAAGGGGCAGGAAGAGGGGGAGGCTGAGGATGGTGAGGAGGTCGTTGAAGGGATGAGATCCCGGGAGAAAGGAGTGAGGGAGGGACCCAGAGCAGAGGGGAAGGGACCTACTTCCTCTGAGGAGGAGCAAGGATGTGTGCATGGAGGTGACATGGGGTCATTGGCAGGGTAGGAACAGTGTCCACTTGATGGGCCATTGGACAGGGGGAGATGGTGGCGAGGAGGGCAGGACAATTGGCAGAGGCAGGGACTGTCCCCGCCACAAGAGAGGAGCCTGTACCACGTGGGGCATTTCATAGCCTCGTCATTAACCACTCACTTGGCTGGGGAAGCACACAGTGAGCATCTAGCGTGTGCTGGCCACCGGGACACAAAGCATGGTAAGACATGACGGTCCCTGTCCCAAAGGGGCTAACGGTCCTGTGGGCTCTCAAACACTCATCCTCCCAGCAGCCCGGGAGGCAGGCATGGGTACTCCCCCACGTTTGTCCCGAGTGCAAACAGAGGTTCAAAGAGCTTTAGTGACTGGCCAAAGGTCACACGGCCAGGAGGTGGCTGCTTCCAGATGAGTTGCAGGCCTCCAGACCCCAAACCCCACCCTTACCAGGCTCAGTCTCAGCCAGGTGGCTTTCAGGCTTGGCCACTCTGTTCTCAGCAAGGACAGTACAAGCCCAAGGCAAACAAGGGTTCACTTTTGGGTATTTTTTGGTGGCACCGCGCGGCTCGCGGGATCTTAGTTCCCTGACCAGGGATTGAACCCGGGCCCCGGCAGTGGAAGTGCCGAGTCCTAACCCCTGGACCGCCAGGGGATTCCCAAGTGTTCACTTTTCTGTGTGCTCCGTATGTGCCCAGCCGTGGGCATGGGGGCACGGAGGAGGCAGGGATTCCAAACGCTCCCCTTGAGAATGAGATGCCCCAGAAGGGGGCAGAAGCACACCCTTCTGAGGCAGGCGGGAGGTGAGCTGGAGGACTGTATCCCCGCCAGCCATGCACACCCGCTGGGAGGCGCCCTGAGGGCCCAAGGAAGCCCGGTGAGGAAGGGGCCTCTGAGACTCCTCCCCGGTGGCTGCTGCGGGGTCACCCCCGGGCGATGGGCCGTCCTGACTCTGGGATTTCAGGATGCGGTCACCATCGCTGCCCCAAGATGACTCAGAGGTGGGAAGGCCCAGGCCGGCCACCTGGACTGGAGCCCGCCCCTGCTGCCGGGGCATTGGCCGCAGGGAGGAAGGCGCTACAGCCCGGCCTCTGCAGCTGCTTGTGCAAACAGCCCAGGAGGCACCGCAGGTTGCACAGCGGGTTCTGGACTGGAAGGAACCCCAGGGCCCTCGTTGCTCCCTCCTCCTCTGCCAGGAACCGTGAGTGACCTTTCGCCTCCCAAGGAGTTGGGACCCTGGGGGGAGGAGGGACGTGCCACAGCGGTTTTCCCACGCTCTCCCCGACTCCCCTCCCGGCCTTTCCCTGTACCCTAGAACCCACCCGGTGACCCCTGCTGCCAGGTGCCCCACTCTCCTCTCTGGATCCCAGCCCTGGCATGCACTCCCTGGGACAGACTCCAGGGGCAGCCCCAGGCAGCTGTGATGGAGATAAGGGAACTGGCCTTGGGCTGACCCACCTGGATCCCCCTTTGGGACCAGCCAGGGGGCCTTCTAAAACGGGGGGCTGGTAAGAACAGGGGAGCCGAGGCCAAGCGAAGGACCTAATGAGTCCCCTTGTCCATACGCCCTCCTTCCAACACCTCAGCCCACCCCCACCCAGTAAGGGCAGCTGCCCTGGGGTGGCCCAGCTGCTTTCTTGACACCTGGCCTGAACTCACCCTCCCCATGACTCACCTGCAGCCCCAGGCTGGCCCGGGAGCCCCACTGCCCAGCCTATGACCTGGTTTGTGAAAGAGCAGGTTCTTGGGGAGCTCCCTCCCATCCTCACCCCACATTCCTGCCCACTGAGAGCCCCCCCTGCCCACTGCCCCCAAGGCAGAAAGGAGCAACCTCCCACCCTGCAGACTGTTGTCACTGGGTGATTCCCCCACTCCCCCAGCCTGGGCCTCATTTCATCCGGTTCCCTTCAGCCCCCAGGCCTCCTGAGACAACCCTGCGGCAAGCCCACCTGCCTCCACACTTCCTTCCTGGGCGCCGGCAGCTGGCCTCACTCTGTATCTATTTTCTCTGCCCTTCCTGGAGCTGTGGGTACAACAGTGGGAGGGGTCGGGCAGTTGGTACTGAATGCCAGCCCCGATGGCCAGTCAGTGCCAGGTCCTGGGCACGGGAGAGCCCATGATCATGACCGGAGGTAGCTGATGATCAGAACATGGTCAAGGTTCCACGGTAGAGTGTTGGGGAGATTTGGAGCTGGATCTAAGTGGATCAGCGAGGGGATAGTTGATGTTGGTTGGTGTTGAGGGAAATGGGGCTCCCAGCGCTGGGTCCCACGAAGGGGTGCTTGCTAAAATTCGGAGACTGTTTCCAAATTGAGGAAGGATTGTGGTGTTGAGGGGATTTCCAGAGCTACTGCCTAGGCAAGGTGAGGCCTGCAGGACCCTTTGTCCAGCCCAGGCTCTGGGCTCCATGGTGCCGCCCTGCATCCTCTCCTTGCCCTGCCTGCAGGTCCACCGTGAGCATGAAGGTGAGTGGGCCAGGACTCCATGTCTAGGCTTCATGTCTGTGCCGGAGGCTGGGCCCACTTGGGCCCGAGAGAGGAAGCCCAGAAGAGGCCTGCCTCCAGACCCTGCCAGCCATCTTCACTCCTCATTATACACTGGAGTGCTCCTCGCCTTGTCTGAACTTGTAAATTACTGTTTCCCTATAAACATAGTTTAACCCCATTGCAAATATTTGGATAAAGGGGCGGAGGGGGAACTTCAATCTAATGATTTGGGGTTTGGGTCTCTCTCCATGCGTTCTGCTTTCCTAGGCTTACAGGTTGGGGAGTTTTACAGGTATCCCAGCATGCTGACAATTATGCTGTACTTTTTCACTTCCACGTTCCTTGATTCAGTAAATGGCAGGTGATGTTACCAGGCTCTGGGAGACAATGAAAAATCAGAGGTGGTCCCTGCCCTCAGGTAGCTTACTGTCCAGGGGGAGAGATTGACAAGTAAATGACAGTTACAGTATTCTGTGACGAATGCCACTGCATGGTGCTGTGGGGGGCACGTCCGAGAAGCCCCCCTCCCGGGATCTCTCAGGCGAAAGGGAAATCTACAATCCTCCTGTCCAGGGAGGGGATGTCAGAGGTGAATCCTAACGGTTTCTACAGTTCAGCCTCCTGCAAAACCTTCTGGACCTGGTGCTTTTGCAGTGACAGATTTTTTTTTTCTTCTTCTCATCAATGGTAATTAGTCTTTTCGAGTTTTCCATGGGTTCTCTAGTTAATTTTGGCCTTTTCATATTTTACCAGGAAAGTATTCCTTTTTAAGTTTTCAAAGATTTTCATAGACCTACAAAAACTGTATACATTTTCTGTTTAAGGGAGGTAAGGGTCCATATGTATCAAATCCAGTTTATTGATTATGTTATTCAGATGCATTTCCTTTGTATGCTTCTCTTTTTGTCTTTTGTTCTGATTCTGGTAGAGGTTTATTAAATCTCCCACTCAAATTCTCTCTGTAAATTTATTCTTGTACTTTTTAAAAAAAATTTATTTATTTTTGGCTGTGTTGGGTCTTTGTTGCTGCGCGTGGGCTTTCTCTAGTTGCGGTGAGAGGGGGCTACTCTTCGCTGCGGTGCTCAGGTTTCTCATTGTGGTGGCTTCTCTTGTTGCGGAGCACGGGCTCTAGGCACGCACGCGGGCTCAGTAGTTGTGGCGCACGGGCTGAGTTGCTCCGCGGCACGTGGGATCTTCCCGACCAGGGCTCGAACCCGTGTCCCCTGCATTGGCAGGCGGATTCATAACCACTTCACCACCAGGGAAGCCCTTTTCTTGTACTTTTAATAGTTGTTGCTTTTTCTGTTTAACTGTAATGCTATTGGGAGCATACAGCTTTTGACCGTCCTGTCATCACAAATCGTGCCTTTGGATCATTCTGCCATGTCCCTTTTTATCCTGCTTAGTGCTTAAACCTGAAATTCCACCTTTCTGTTATTAATATGGCCACGCTTCCTTTTTATTTCATTTTATTTTATTTTTTGCACTTGCTGGTCTCTCAGTATCCTTTTATTTTCAACCATTATCATTTTTTTTAAAGTGTATTTCTTGTACATATCATATCACTGTTTTTTTTAAAACCCAAGCTGTCTCTTAATGGGATAATTCAATCTGTTCACATTTCATTTAACAATTGATACACTGTCCTTGATTTTATCACTAATGGTTTATTTTATGTTATTTTATTTTGTTATTTATTTATTTATTTGGCTGCGCCAGGTCTTAGTTGCGGCACGCGGGGATCTTCGTTGCCGCGTGGTGTCTTTAGTTGCTGCGGCATGCAGGATCTAGTTCCCTGACCGGGGATCAAACCCGGACCCCCTGCATTGGGAGCGTGGAGTCTTAACCACTGAACCATCAGGGAAGTCCCACTAATGGTTTATTTTACATTTATTGGTTTACCTTGTGGTTTTCTTTTCCCCTTCAGTCAGGTTGCTCTTGATTCCCTTTTTCTCTCCCTGTTAATCTGTTGTCCTGCTGCACTTTGCTCGTCATTAGTGGCTCCTGCTTTTCCCTGGGGTTCCTAATCCAGTGTGTTGTAGAGGCTGTGTGTGATGAGGACTCTTTTTCTCAGCAACCCATCTGGAGCTCTCAGAGCACTGTCAGTCTGTAGACTTGGGTCTTTTTCCAGCTTAGGGAAATCTTTTTGTTACGTGATTATTGTTTCTTTTACTTTTTCTTTCCTTTGCATGTTAGCTCTCCTGGCGGGATCCCACCAGTTTCTTATCTTTTCCCTCTGTACTTCCATCTCTATGTGCTTTTGCTCTGAGGTTTGAGGTATTTTTCTGCTTGGTCTCCCAGGCCACACATTTGAATCTCAAGAGTGACTCTCTTCTCCTTCAATTAGTAGTACAACAATATATTTTAAGTTCTAAAATAGTCCTTTTTTTCCTTCTTTTGTGCCTTACTTGAATCTCCTTAAGAGTTTTTATTTTTTGTTCATGTTGTAATTATATTTTCCAGCCCTCTATCTTTCGAATAGCCTCAAGGTGTTTTTTGTTTTTGTTTTCTTAAACCAGGTAGTATACTTACATGGCTTAAAAAAAATCAAAGCAATATTAAAAAGTATATAGCAGGGCTTCCCTGGTGGCGCAGTGGTTGAGAGTCCGCCTGCCGATGCAGGGGACGCAGGTTCGTGCCCCAGTCCGGGAAGATCCCACATGCCGCGGAGCGGCTGGGCCCGTGAGCCATGGCCGCTGAGCCTGCGCGTCCGGAGCCTGTGCTCCGCAACGGGAGAGGCCACAGCAGTGAGAGGCCCGCGTACCGCAAAAAAAAAAAAAGAAAAGTATATAGCAATAATTCTCACACCGTTGCTTCCATGCCCTGTTCTCCATTGGCTCAAAAGTCACCACTTTTATTAATTCTTTCTATTCTTCCAGAGTTTCTTTATACAAACACAAACTGGTATCAATATATATTTGATTGTTTTCTGTCTCTCTTACACAAAGATTGTATGCAGGACACAGGGTCCTACATCTTGTTATTTTTTGCCCTTTTGATTTAACAGTGTATCTTGGAGATTGTACACAGAAAGTATCCTTCCTTATAGCTACATAGTTTCCCATTGTAGGGACGTATCATAATTCATTTAACCAGTCCACTGTTGATGGACACTTGGATTGTGTCCTATCTTTTGCTATTACAAACAACACTATAATAAATAATCTTTTACACCTGCATAGGTAAATCGAGGATAAATCCCAGAAGTACAGTTGCTGGGTTGAAAGGTAAACAGTAGGTATTTGTTAGATGTTGCCAAATTGCTGTGGGTGGGGCTTATACCAATTTGCTCTCCCACCAATGCAAATGAGCACGACTATTTCTCCACAGCCTTGCCGACTGAGTGTCATCAAAATTTTGGTTTCTGCCAATCTGACAGGAAAATGTATTATCTTAAGGTAGCTTGAATTTGCATGCCTCTTTCCAGTGAGAATGGGCATCTTTTTACATATCTGAGGACTGTTTGCTTCTCTTTCTCTGTGAATGGCCTGTTCCTATCCTTTGCCCATTTATCTGTTGAATTATTGGTCTTTTTCTTTGTTGATTTCCAAGAGGTCTTTCTGTAGGGAAAATCAACCTTTGTCTATTACATGAGTTGTAATCCCTTGTCAAAGTTTGTCTTTTGACTTTGCTAATGATAATTTTTGGCCACACAAGTTTTCTTAAAATACATTTATGTAGTCAAATGTATAACTCACTTATTTTATGGCGTTTATATTTAGAGTCTTTGTTACTAAGGCATCCCCCCCCCCCC